>NC_136268.1:155616186-155661186 GCF_964187855.1 Myxine glutinosa
TACGAGTCTGGGGAGGGAATTAAAAAGATCTCCAAACAATTTGAAATCAATCATTCGACTGTCCAGAAGATCATCTACAAGTGGAGAAGATTCCAAACAACTGCCAACTTGTTCAGGCCAGGCCGCCCCAGCAAGTTCAGCCCGAGAGCAGACCGCAAGATGCTGAAAGAAGTCTCGAAGAACCCCAGAATGTCATCACGGGACCTACAGGTAGCTCTTGCCACTGTTGATGTCAAAGTGCACGAGTCTACCATTAGAAAGAGGCTGCACAAATTTGATCTACATGGGAGGTGTGCCAGGTGGAAACCTTTGCTGTCCAGAAAGAACATCAGGGCAAGACTAAAGTTTGCCAATGAACACCTATGCAAAGACCAGCACTTCTGGAACAATGTGCTCTGGACAGATGAGTCAAAGGTAGGGCTATTTGGCCACAGTACCAGAAGACATGTTTGGCGAAAACCAAAGACAGCATTTGACCACAAGAACCTGATACCAACTGTAAAGCATGGTGGTGGAAATATTATGGTTTGGGGCAGCTTTGCTGCATCAGGGCCTGGGCAGCTCACCATCATAGAATCCACTATGAATTCTTCATTGTACCAGAGGGTGCTTGAGGATAATGTGAGGCCATCTGTCGGAAAGTTGAAGCTCAACCGAAGGTGGACCTTGCAACATGACAATGACCCTAAACATACCAGTAAATCCACCAAGGAATGGCTGAAAAGAATGAAAAGGAAGGTTCTGGAATGGCCAAGTCAAAGCCCGGATCTAAATCTCATCGAGATGTTGTGGGGGGATTTGAAACGAGCTGTGCATGCAAGAAACCCGTCAAACATTGCAAAGCTGAAAGAATTCTGCATGGAGTGGGCAAAAATTTCTCCCAGTCGATGTCAGAGACTGGTAGACAGTTATAAGAAACGCCTACTTGATGTTGTTTCTGCCAAAGGGTGCAATACCACCTATTATAGCCAAGGGTGTACTTACTTTTTCCACATGCGAAATTTGCATTTATGTTTATTTAAATTATACAATGGACTACAAAATGTAAATGTTTCCTGATATTTGTTATATTATATCACCTTTATATATCAATATTGTTGAAATGAAGATCAAATAGCTGTATGTTGAAATATGTTGAAAAAGTCAAAACTTTACATGAGGTGTACTTACTTTTTCACGTGACTGTGTATATATATATATTGTTACGGATCGCGGATTGGATGTTATTTACCGAGCGGTTGGTATGACCGCGACCGAACAGTTATTCCCCGATTCTTCCCCAACTCACCCGATTCCACTCGAACGTTGGCCAAATCGCGCTACGCTAAATCAATGATGGAAAGGACACAACGACTGGGATAGATGAAACAACGCAAGGGGTACAGTTCTCAAGACCTCCGGAGGAGGATATAATTAGTGGTGGAGAAAAGGGGTAGATTACAAGGTAGAGTGAGGTAAAAGACACAGAAGAGATAGGCACTTAGATACAATCTTATCTATCCCAGACAGACCACAGACAAACGGAACAAGGCTGACTTACACAGGGATTGATGGCAGGGAAGGACAGGTCGGTTGATAGCACAAGGTGCACCTTGGCTCGGGGACAGGATCAAGCACGGTCCAAAAGATGCAGGGAGGCCTCACAGCGCTCGGAGGTGGCGTCTTTCTTTCTCCAAGCTCAGCGCGCATCTGACGTCACCTCCCTCTTCCTGCGCATGCTCAGCGGGGAGTCACACGCCCTCGGCTGGTTGGCTCCGCCCCAGATGGGACCGGTCCGCCGCTTCTATTGGGTGCGGGGGTTACCGGGCTCCGCCCTTGACGAGGAGCTGACAGCGAGCCCCTACTTGGTAACCCCGTCGAGCACATGTTCGATGGCGGCTCGTTGGAAAGGCCTGGTGCCCTCCCAACACCCCCTACCAACCAAGCCGGAGTGAGGACGTGCACTCCCCGCGCCGCCGCCGTTGCTGTTGTTGTTGTTGTTGTTGCTGAACCGTGAGGAAGAGCTGCGGGGAGGTATTGGGAGGTCCTAAACTTCCTAACGGTGCCATACAATCACATTCTGGTGCAACGAAGAGTCAGAATTAATGGAAACGAGTCCTTAACTGACATAGACTAAGAATAACTAGCAAGATGTCCTATAGTTGTCTACGTGAGATGCGGTGGACCTGGATGCAACATTTAATGGGGGAAATAGGGGGAGGTCGGGTCTACAGAGTGTTGTTTACAGAAAATGGGACTAGGGAATGGGGGATTGGGGATAGTTGGGAAGTATTGAGGAAATAGGGGAATATTTACAAGCGGATATGGATGGATGCAAATCCCATATCCGCAACATTGCACCCTTCTCTACCTCGGGGCGTCCCGACCCGATAAATTTTTACCTACGTTAGTGTGGCACTCAGATGTAGTTCCCTCTACTATTAACTCAACCCTGAGTGCGACAGTTTTACAGATGTTCACAAATGAGTAAATATGTCCCCCTGCGACGTTGCACCCTTCTCCTAACAGAAACACACCCACAGGATAACCGAATCGCGGAAAGCATCCTCAAACTAAACATACAGCCGGTAGGGAGCATCATTTACACAAGACTACACTGATATTTACACTACGATCCAGGACCTGTTCTTTGAGGAACACATGCAGATGTTATGCATAGAGAGAGAGCACGCATGCCAGCATCGATACACCAACCCACGAGTGCCCTGTGGCCCTACGGCCTTTAATAATGTGCAGAGCACCCCGTCCAAGCACCAAAAGCACCACCCCATTATGCACAGTCAGCACCATCTGGTGCACCAATAAAGTGTTCAATAAAAATGCACAATTAAGTGTCCATGGTCACCGGTGGTGTCGCAGCCGGCCGATGTTCTGCCGCTGGTCTTGCCTTCATGGAGTGCACTTGGCCTTCTGGCTTCTTTAGAAATAAAGAAAGGCGCCAACCGCGTCCATTTCTAAATTGTGGCCGTCAGGGGGGCCAACTAAAAGTGGTTCACCTGTATGGCATAGGTGCCACGTTGACCCAGGTCCATCAACGGGTGGTGCTTGCCCGCAAAAGAACTGCGGTCCATTGTGGGCGGCCACCAAAATTGCGGTCCATATGGTGTATCGATCCAGGCAGCAAGCAGCGGAAGTACAGGCCCACAACTGCGGAGCCAGCACCTCTCTCTCCTCTCTCTCTGCCCCAAAGCCAGATCCTCGGAGGTGGGAGACAAAAGAAGACAAGTGAGTAAGGTGGTAAGGGCGCAAAAGTGCACGCAATTCAAGGTAATGCACACTGGGGGCACATGGGAACCAGGTGAGACAGGTACGTTCCTACCGTACGCCCCCCCCCCCCCCCCACCAGGTAACCTACATTGCCCCTCCCTTACCCCTTACTGTATCCACAAAACACAACACTACCCATAAACATCTACTTTACACATCAACAAACGTCCCTACTATCTTCCCCGTTCCTCCCATAAACCAAATTCGTCTTCTCTCCCTCCTAACCAATCAAATTTGCCATTTCCAACTCAACATCAAAATTTGCCATCTCCAACTCAACATAAAAATTTGCCATCACCAATTCATCATCAGTCCCTCCTAAGGAGGGAGAGATGGAATCACCCCAATGTCTCATCCACGTCGTGATGCGTCTCACAAATCCAAACAGCAATTCTCATTTCCTGCAACACAAAACAAAGGAACACAGGTGTGGAGTCATCATCACCACCTCACATAAGTGGCTGCGTATGGTGCGACAGGTTCATCAATCCTAACTATTTCCTAAATGACTTTAACAACTTTACATTACCCGGGGTCTTTCCCTGCCAATCCATTGGCCAACTTACACTATGGGTTCTAAAAACCAATTCCCATTGACCAAACTGTGGTGCTTCTCAAGTTGGGGTCTCACTCCCCCGATTCATCACTCGGTGCCCCCGCACAATTTCGGTGGCTGGGTCGTGTGACGCTCCCAGCTGGTCCGCCCACCGGCACACCTCCACCACTGTTGTTGCCTACCGAGCTCACCTGCTCCTCACCCTAACCTAACTAACTGGGGAAGGCCCTCTCGCACTCTCACCCCCTCAGTGCCCTCTCTGGCACGGCCTGCCCGATCCACACCCGGGATCCTCAGGCACCCACTGACACTAACGGCTCCCAGAGCCCACCTGCGGCCTCACCTGGCCGACATCTGACAGTGGCGGAGTGCCCAACCATTCACACTCATACTAACAGGCCACACGACCAGCCAATTTCACCACACCAATGCACCCATCCACAATACCATTCTGCAACCGCACCACAAATGCCAATATCCAACCACAATTTACCTATACCTTCTAACTATTCTTTAAACTACCCTCCCCGGGTACTCGTGAATGGGGGTCCACTCTTCCCCCATTCACACCTTCGCACCATGCACACCACTCCGTACCACTTACTCCAACTCTCTCCACACCACTCATTCTCTGCTCCATATATTCCACACACCTGTACTTGCACACCTGTGCTCTCATACTTGGTGCCGCCTGCACCCTTCTCTCCCCCAAGCGCATTCGCGCTGATCCACAACACTCACTACTCATACACTGCTCCACACACCTGTCCAGTTCTCACACAGCATCATCTCATCTAACTACTCCCCTCTGAAACTTGCGCTTCTCCGTCTTCCCTTACACTCAGCGCTCCCACGTCATTATCAAACACTAAGCTACTACGTCCCCACTACAGGTATCATTGTCACTATCTAACCTTAACGTCACCTAATGTCATCTTCTAGGTCCCTACACACAATATCCTAACCCTCCCGGGCTAGTTTTCACTGCCATACACCCTCTAATCTATAGCGCATTTGCCCCATTCATGGGAAGGGTGGCAGGGATGCCACCCTTACCCACCGTCATACGGCGCGAGTGGGACCTTGTGGGACCACCTCGTATGTGAGTCGTTGCCCGCCTGCCGGACCCCATGCGTCGCCCCTTGCGGGGTCAGCGCGGGGCCGAACCGGCCGGGCCCCCACAGTACATTACCCCCAAGGGGCTCCCGTGCCTCCCCTGTCCCTCTAAAAACTACCCCTGTTGGTGTCGATGCATGGGTCACACTTCCGCAACCCGCTACCCATTCCATACCACCACAACCTTGCTCACTCACACCTCGCACCTCTCCAATCACCGGACCCTCTCGCTCGCACCCTCGTTCCATACCCTCCGGACCAGCCATACACCTCACTCTTGGCCTCTCACGAACATCCGGGTCCATCTCGACCCCCAAGCTTATTAAATCACCTGGCGCATCATACGCACGACCATATTGGTCACCACTTACACCGGGTCCTCTTTCTCTTCGCTTCTCCTCCATCACCTGCGAAAACCTCATCCGGTTAATGAGCACATCATCACGATCCGAACACAGACTTTGGACCAATTCTTTTACTTCCTCCTTTATCTCTTTCTTATCCTCTCTCCGTCGCTTCTTAATTTCGCTCACCCCTTCTTCCACTTCTTCTAATTTCTGCTTCACCTCCTTCATCTCCTCGTGCGCCCCCTTAAGTTCTTCCTCTAACTCCACCTTATTTTTTTCTATGTGCTCCCGCACCTCCCGCTCTTTAACCTCCATCACCTCTACCACCTTTTTCATTTTCCTCGTCAGGTCCTCATGTACCGTCTGACACTCTTTTTTAATTAACCCTACGTCCTTTTTCATCTCCTTCTGTGTCGATTTTAAACCCTCTATTACCGCTGTGTTCTTCTTTACCTGGTCCCCCAACTCCTTTTGTCCCACTGTCAGTTGTTCTACTCCCAGCGTCAACTCCTCTATACCACCTTGCAATTTTACAGTCCCCTTTCTCACCTCCTTCTCCATGCGCTCCTCACAGTGCCTCACCTCCTCGCGCACTCCTCTGACCTCCTCACTCACACCTCTTCTGATCTCCTCTCCCATCACTTGCATCTCCTGCCCAGATGCCACCCTCATCTGCTCCATTTCCTCCCTGTGAGCATCCAATTTAGTTTCTACCCCCATTCTGACCCCCTCTATCTGCTGCCCCATTTTTTGAACTTCCCTTTCCGCTTGGTCCCTCATGTCCCTCAATTTGCCTTCCATACTGTTTTCTAACCCCTCTAACCCCTTTTTCATCCCTTCCATTTGATTCTCTTGAGTGGCCATTCTGTTTTCTACCCCCGTTAACTCCTCCTGTATTTCCCCTAATCTATTGTCTAATCCCTCAAATTTGTTTCCTAATCCCTCTATTCTACTCCCTAACCCTCCGATCTGGGCCCCCATGTCCTCCCTCAATTTCTCGCTATTCTGGGCCATAAGGGCCTTCATTTGTATTTAAAAAAGGTTCAAATCTACCAGCGGCGCTGCTACGGTCGCGGGCGCGGTCGCCGTAGCCATCTGCGAGGCGCCATTTTGCGCGCCCGTAACCTCGTGCGCGAGGACGCCATTTTGCGAACCTGCCGCCCTCACTGCTTCGCTCTCCTCATGTCCCTCAATTTGGTCCTGGATCGACCCTGCCTCACTCTCCTCTACCGGAACCCAGCTGTCTTGATCTGCCATAGCGCGACTTTCAAAATTCGGGTTTTTTGTAAAACAAAACAATTTCCAACTGCTTGTAATTTTGAGCGCGTTAAGCGCGCTTTGGGCCTCGTATCTCACTCCTCGACACCAATTGTTACGGATCGCGGATTGGATGTTATTTACCGAGCGGTTGGTATGACCGCGACCGAACAGTTATTCCCCGATTCTTCCCCAACTCACCCGATTCCACTCGAACGTTGGCCAAATCGCGCTACGCTAAATCAATGATGGAAAGGACACAACGACTGGGATAGATGAAACGACGCAAGGGGTACAGTTCTCAAGACCTCCGGAGGAGGATATAATTAGTGGTGGAGAAAAGGGGTAGATTACAAGGTAGAGTGAGGTAAAGACACAGAAGAGATAGGCACTTAAATACAATCTTATCTAGCCCAGACAGACCACAGACAAACGGAACAAGGCTGACTTACACAGGGATTGATGGCAGGGAAGGACAGGTCGGTTGATAGCACAAGGTGCACCTTGGCTCGGGGACAGGATCAAGCACGGTCCAAAAGATGCAGGGAGGCCTCACAGCGCTCGGAGGTGGCGTCTTTCTTTCTCCAAGCTCAGCGCGCATCTGACGTCACCTCCCTCTTCCTGCGCATGCTCAGCGGGGAGTCACACGCCCTCGGCTGGTTGGCTCCGCCCCAGATGGGACCGGTCCACCGCTTCTATTGGGTGCGGGGGTTACCGGGCTCCGCCCTTGACGAGGAGCTGACAGCGAGCCCCTACTTGGTAACCCCGTCGAGCACATGTTCGATGGCGGCTCGTTGGAAAGGCCTGGTGCCCTCCCAACACCCCCTACCAACCAAGCCGGAGTGAGGATGCGCACTCCCCGCACCGCCGCCGTTGCTGTTGTTGTTGTTGTTGTTGCTGAACCGTGAGGAAGAGCTGCGGGGAGGTATTGGGAGGTCCTAAACTTCCTAACGGTGCCATACAATCACATTCTGGTGCAACGAAGAGTCAGAATTAATGGAAACGAGTCCTTAACTGACATAGACTAAGAATAACTAGCAAGATGTCCTATAGTTGTCTACGTGAGATGCGGTGGACCTGGATGCGACATTTAATGGGGGAAATAGGGGGAGGTCGGGTCTACAGAGTGTTGTTTACAGAAAATGGGACTAGGGAATGGGGGATTGGGGATAGTTGGGAAGTATTGAGGAAATAGGGGAATATTTACAAGCGGATATGGATGGATGCAAATCCCATATCTGCAACAATATATATATATATATGTATATATATGTATATATATATATATATATATATATATATATATATATATATATATATATATATATATATATATATATATATATATATATATATATATATATATATATATATATTAGACACACACAGAAGAAAATCTACGTCTTCTTTTCAACTTTACCGTCCGTCCGTTACCGTCCGTAACGGCTAAAGATGTTG
Organism: Myxine glutinosa; assembly: GCF_964187855.1. Taxonomy (NCBI): domain Eukaryota; kingdom Metazoa; phylum Chordata; class Myxini; order Myxiniformes; family Myxinidae; genus Myxine; species Myxine glutinosa. Next base: position 155,624,188 of record NC_136268.1, read on the forward strand.
CTTGACCGAGCGGAATGGCCGCCGTGTTCGTACAGTTTACCCGATTACCCCGAACGTTGGCCAAATCGCGTCACAGATATTCAATTGGGGAAAACTCGAAAGCGATCGAATGGAAAGAGGGAGAAGAGGACGAAGACGTACAGAAGAGGAACAGGATTTATTATTTATACCACACAAACGAAAAGGAGCAGTCAAGGTTATTTACAGCAGGTGACACAGTGCAAAGATTAGCTTATCTAACTGGCTTACTTAGTCCCAGACAGACCACGGACAAACGGACAAGGCTGACTCACACAGGGATTGATGGCAGGTAGACCGATGGCACAAGGTGCACCTTGGCTCGGGGACAGGATACAGCTCAGTCTTTGGGAGGTCTTTCTTAATGGCAGAGGTCTCTCGGCGCTTGGAGGGTGCGTCCTTTCTCCTTCAGCTCTGCGCGCATCTCACGTCACCACTCCCTCTGCTGCGCATGCTCAACGGGGAGTGACACGCCCTCGGCTCGTTGGCTCCACCCCACTGGGGCCGGTCCGCCGCTTCCATTGGGTGCGGGGGTTACCGGGCTCCGCCCTTGACGAGGAGCTGACAGGGAGCCCCTATTTGGTAACCCCGTCGAGCACATGTTCGATGGCGGCTCGTTGTGAAGGCCTAGTGCCCTCCCAACACCCCCTACCAACCAAGCCGGAGTGAGGACGCGCACTTCCCGCGCCCGCCGCTGCTGTTGTTGTTGTTGTTGTTGAACCGTGAGGAAGAGCTGTGGGGAGGTATCGGGAGGTCCTAAACTTCCTAACGGTGCCATACAATCACATTCTGGTACAACGAAGGGTCAGAATTAATGGAAACGAATCCTTAACTGACATAGACTAAGAATAACTAGCAAGATGTCCTATAGTTGTCTACGTGAGATGCGGTGGACCTGGATGCGACATTTAATGGGGGGAAATAGGGGGAGGTCCGGTCTACAGAGTGTTGGTTACAGAAAGTGGGACTAGGGATTGAGGGATTGGGGAGAGTTGGGGAGTATTGAGGAAATAGGGGAATATTTACAAGCGGATATGGATGGATGTAAATCCCATATCCGCAACAATATATATATATATATATATATATATATATATATATATATATATATATATATATATATATATATATACACATATATATATATATATATAATCGTTAGATTAAATAAGACGCGGACGTAGCTTCAGGACGTCGATCTTTAATTGTCGACAAGCTTTCGACCAACAAAGGTCTTCTTCTGAGTCAGCCCCAAGTTCAACGGAAGAAGTCTTTGGGAGGTCTTTCTTAATGGCAGAGGTCTCTCGGCGCTCGGAGGGTGCGTCCTTTCTCCTTCAGCTCTGCGCGCATCTCACGTCACCACTCCCTCTGCTGCGCATGCTCAACGGGGAGTGACACGCCCTCGCTCCCCACTTGGGGCTGACTCAGAAGAAGACCTTTGTTGGTCGAAAGCTTGTCGACAATTAAAGATCGACGTCCTGAAGCTACGTCCGCGTCTTATTTAATCTAACGATTATATATTCAATACAAATGAGACGCCCTGCTCGTACTTTGGAGTTTCTACTATTTCTTACAGTTATATATATATATATATATATATATATATATATATATATATATATATATATATATATATATATATATATATATATATATATATATACATATATATATATATACATACATATATATATATATATATTAGACACACACAGAAGAAAATCTACGTCTTCTTTAAAATGAATGTGAATTGAAATGAATAAACATAACATTTAAAGCATATTAATAACCGTTTGGGGTACATCCTGTGTGTACCAACATCTAAATGAAATTGTGATTTTGATAATCCAAGCAATGACAGTTTGTAATCCCAAATGAAATTTGTCAAAGTACTCGGGCACGCATGATCAGGCTGGATCTGGATATCTCAACAGAAGGAACAGCAGACATGGCACATCACACCTGTCTCTTAGCCCTTGCTGATCCCCATATTCGGTCACATTGTTACTTTGAGGTCAAACTGTGGGTGCAACGAGCCGTCCCCTGGGACGCTGCATGTAGCTAATGACATGCAAGTCTCTCTCTCTCTTCTTGTACCCACATACTGAGTGTCCATTTGAATACAAACACAAATTATTCAACAAATATCGTCTGACAAGTCAGTTGCATATAATGCAATAAATTTGAATTTGATGTTTTTGGGATGTCCGACACCACATGTAAGAGTGTTCATTTGAGCGAGGATTTCTACTCAGTTGGTTCGACAGAATACCAGATTATAAATAAGTAATAACTGTTAAAAACTGAATGGCAGGCGATGCCCGCTCGAGGTTTCGACTCGAGGGTTTTGGCCATGGAAGAGCGATGGAAATGGCCGATCGTACGCACGGGCTCATTGGCAACAACACGGGGGTCTCTAGAGGGGGTAACGGTGCTGAAGAGAGAGATGACGCGGATGGAGGGAGTCAGTTGGATGAAGAGATAGAGTGAGAGATGGGTGGAGTGGAGGGCGGTCGCAAGCGAAGCGACATCGGTCGCGCCTCTGGAGTGTCGCTGCGACGACCTGATTCGGGTAAATCTCGCAACTGTTTCCCTTAAGCTACGCTTGCGACCCCCCACATCGATGTGATTCCACGCCATCGGGGACACCTCCGGGCAGCTGTTCTTGCAGGGCTCGGTTCCGTGCTCTGTGTGTCGCAGGTAAGCACCGGTGAGAGCCGATCGCGCTCGCGTGGACAGTCGAACACAATCGGAGCACGTTCACGCCATTCATGATAACCACCTTTATTTTTGATAACGATTGCACTTTTAAGGAGCGGAACGGCTATCGTCAGGTTTGGTAGAGCAAACGTACCCGAGGATCGGGGCCCGTGCGCAAAAGCACCCACGTGCACGCAACGTCCCGTCGCACGCGCGCGCGATGTCGCACGTCGCACGCACCGAGGATGATGATGGCGCACCTCAGTAGGTACCCGAAATGGACGCATTGCTATGGTTTCCAAACCGATCCGATTGAAACGACCAAATGTTTCACTCCAATCTGGCTCCTTTAAACCGAGACGCAACACCGTCTCCTGCAACGACGGGTCGTGTTGCGCAACAACTTTCACACGTTCCGCAAGACATTGCTCGATGCGCATAAGATCGTCCGTTGGGGAAGATGTTTCAAATAAAAAAAATTGCTGGATCTTCATTACGAGTTGCAGGTAGAAACGGCGCGACGGAACTTTGTCCTGATAACGGTCGGTGCGATGTTCGGGCCTATATTGCGCGCAACATTCGCTCTTTAAACCTAGACTTGTGTCTTTTTCAGTCCGAATACGATACCGGAGCAGGTAGAGCCGAGACACGGCGCCACGTGCTCCCAAGACCCCGGCAGCACGACCATTGTCGCCGCTTTTCCCCCCCGGCTCTGCGCGACAGCTGCGGCGTTAACGCGGCAATCTGTCGATCCTTCGGAAACGGCACTGACGTCTCCTCGTCGTCGTCGTCGTCGTCGTCGTCGCCGCACGCAACACTAATGGCCATCGCGTTGGGAAACAGCCTCAGGTTGTTAAGCCTATTCCGATAGGTCTATTATTTCGATGGGGTCGTCCCTGTGGCCTCATTTCTTGGTTGCGATGAGGTTTCGGAGCGCGAGGGCGGCAGGTAAACCAAGGCTCGCATATGTCGTGCTACACACACCTTATCTCGTGATCAACACCTCGTTTGTACGTGGCGGCTCCCCCTGGTGGAGGAGCATTAATCAGTGCGCGATGATATAAACTGTCAATCAAAGTGAACACAACAAACACGACGCTTCATCGATTCTAATCGTCTGGTACGTGGTACGCACTTTATAACTGGACATGAGAACATCATGAGTTTAACACTGTTTCATGTTAGTAATATGAAACATTCATGAAAGACTAATACTCTCAAAAATAATACTGTGTGTGTGTGTATGTGTATATGTGTGTAAGTGTGTGTGTGTGTGTGTGTGTGTATGTGTATATATATATACATGTAGGTGTGTGTGTATATGTGTGTAAGTGTGTGTGTGTATGTGTGTAAGTGTGTGTGTATATGCATGTAAGTGTGTGTGTATATGCGTGTAAGTGTGTGTGTGTATATGTGTGTAAGTGTGTGTATATGTGTGTAAGTGTGTGGGTATATGTGTGTAAGTGTGTGTATATGTGTGTAAGTGTGTGTATATGTGTGTAAGTGTGTGTGTGTATATGTGTGTAAATGTGTGTGTATATATGCGTATAAGTGTGTGTGTATATATGTGTGTAAGTATGTGTGTATGTGTGTGTAAGTGTGTGTGTATATATGCGTGTAAGTGTGTGTGTATGTGTGTGTAAGGGTGTGTGTATATGTATGTGTGTGTGTGTGTGTGTGTATATATGCGTGTAAGTGTGTGTGTATGTGTGTGTGTATATATGCGTGTAAGTGTGTGTGTATGTGTGTGTGTATATATGCGTGTAAGTGTATATATATGCGTGTAAGTGTGTGTGTATATATGCGTGTAAGTGTGTGTGTATGTGTGTGTAAGTGTGTGTGTATATATGCGTGTAAGTGTGTGTGTATGTGTGTGTAAGGGTGTGTGTATATATGCGTGTAAGTGTATATATATGCGTGTAAGTGTGTGTGTATATATGCGTGTAAGTGTGTGTGTATGTGTGTGTGTAAGTGTGTGTGTATATATGCGTGTAAGTGTATATGTATTATGTATGTGTGTGTGTGTGTGTGTGTGTACGTATGTGTATATATAGACAGTGATGTCATTCTTCATATGAAGAAATCCCACAGTCTGATAGTCGGCCGATGATTTCCCCAAACTGTGACACGGTTTCTGTTTAAATTCCAAAACTCGAATCAACTGCGGAGACGGAAAAGGCGAAATGGAACTGTTTGTGCGTACTCATCTTGTCTGTATTTGTAAACGAGAAAGAATGGAGTTCTGTACACAAAATGCGAATACACAAGTTGCTAGCCAATGACAAGTTTTATTGTGACGACAAATCACAAATTTATTGTGATTTATAAAGACATGCCAAAGTCACCTCGAACAGATTGCGCTTTCGCACTTGGACCAACGTAGGATGGATGGTTCACCGTGCACGCAGGTACTTACCTGTGAGCTGTCTCATCTGGGTTTGATTCCCGATCCCCACGCAGGTACTTACCTGTGAGCTGTCTCGTCTAGGTTTGATTCCAGATCCCCACGCAGGTACTTACCTGTGAGCTGTCTCGTCTGGTTTCATTCCAAATCCCTACGCAGGTACTTACCTGTGACCTGTCTCGTCTGGGTTTGATTCCCGGTCCCATTGCAACTCTCACATTGGTACTTCACAGTCAAGGTGTTGCATCACACAGTGTGACGGACTTAAGATGAACGTTAAGCCGGGTATCCCGCCTGCTAGCATTAGTCGATGGATGTTGAATATCTTTTGGAGTCTTTCGTGAAGAGTAAGGTAGTTATTGCCGGCTTGGTACCCCAAACACGTGACATTCTCCTACCTGAACCAGCACCATTTGAACATCATATTGCCGAACGCTTCCATATTGCCCACAAGATGGTGGAATTAATCGGGGTCATTAAATAAGTAGTAGTGGTACTAGTGGTGGTTATGGTAGTAAAGGGCTACTCTCGATCAATATTCGCGGCACATTTTCTTTATTTTGTGCACCACATTACCCACACCACGTTGAGAGCACCACATTACCCACACCACGTTGAGAGCACCACATTACCCACACCACGTTTAGAGCACCACATTATCCACACCACGTTTAGAGCACCACATTACCCACACCATGTTTAGAGCACCACATTTAGAGCACGTTTAGAGCACCACATTACCCAAACCACGTTTAGAGCACCACATTTAGAGCACGTTTAGAGCACCACATTACCCACACCACGTTTAGAGCACCACATTACCCAGACCACGTTTAGAGCACCACATTACCCACACCACGTTTAGAGCACCACATTACCCACACCACGGTTAGAGCACCACATTACCCACACCACGTTTAGAGCACCACATAACTCGCACCACGTTACCTGCATCATGTTATACCCACACCACATTAACCACACCATGTTACCTGCATGCTGCAACACGTTTCCCGCACCATGTTACCTGCATCATGTTACCCACACCACAATACCCACACCACTTTACCCATGCCACATTACCTGCATCATGTTTCCTGTACCACATTACCCACACCACATTACCTGCACCATGTCTCCTGTACCACATTACCCACACCACGTTACCTGCAGGCTGCAAGACCTTTCCCACATCACATTATCCACATCACATTATCAGCATCATGTTAGCCACACCACATTAGCCACACCATATTATCAACACCGCATTAAACGCACTACTTTACCCACACCACATTACCCGTACCATGTTTCCTGTACCACATTACGCACACCACGTTCCCCGCACTACATTATCCACACCAGTTTACCCAGACCACGTTTCACGCACCACGTTTCATGCACCACATTAATCGCAACACGTAAGATGCACCGCGTTACCCACACCACGATTTCTGAACCACGTTATCCGCACCGTTATCTGCACCACATTGTCCCGCACCAGGTTACCCGCACTACATTATCCACACCACATTGTCCCGTACCACATTATCCACACCACGTTATCCCACACCACGTTAACCCGCACTACTTTATCCACACCACATTGACCACACCACATTATCCACACCACGTTATCCCGCACCTCGTTATCCCGCACCTCGTTATCCCACACTACATTATCCACACCACATTATCCCGCACTACATTATCCACACCACGTTATCCCGCACATTATCCACACCACATTGTCCACTCCACGTTATCCCGCATCATGTTATCCCGCATCATGTTATCCCGCACTACGTTATCCCGCACTACATTATCCACACCACGTTATCCACACAACGCTATCTGCACCAAGTTATCTGCACCACATTGTCCACACCACATTATCCGCACCACGTTATCTGCACCAAGTTATCTGCACCACATTGTCCTGCACCACGTTACCCACACTACATTATGCACACCACATTCTCCACACCACATTATCCCGCACGACGTTATCCACACCACGTTATCCACACCACGTTATCCCACACCTCGTTATCCCACACTACATTATCCACACCACATTGTCCACACCACATTATCCACACCACATTACCCAAACCACGTTATCCCGCACCGCGTTATCCACACCACGTTATCTGCGCCACGTTATCCACGCCATGTTATGCGCACCAAGTTATCTGCACCACATTGTCCCGCACCACGTTACCCACACTACATTATCCACACCACATTGTCCACACCACATTATCCCACAACATGTTATCCTGCACTACATTATCCACACCATGTTATCTGCACAAAACTATCTGCACCAAGTTATCTGCACCACATTATCCACACCACGTTATACCACACATTATCCACACCACATTGTCCACACCACATTATCCCACACTACATTATCCCACACTACATTATCCACACCACAGTATCCACACCACGTTATCCCGCACCACGTTATCCCGCACTACATTATCCACGCCACGTTATACCGCACCACGTTGTCTCGAACCACATTATCCACACCACGTTGTCCGCGCCATGTTATCCGCACCAAGTTATCCGTAGCAAGTTATCTGCACCACATTGTCCCGCACCACGTTACCCACACTACATTATCCACACCACATTGTCCACACCACATTATCCCACAACATGTTATCCCGCACTACATTATGCACACCATGTTATCCGCACAAAGCTATCTGCACCAACATTATGTGGTGTATTATCCGCACCAAGTTATGTGTTATCCGCACCAAGTTATCTGCACCACATAGTCCCGCACCACGTTACCCACACTACATTATCCACACCACATTGTCCACACCACATTGTCCCGCACCACGTTACCCACACTACATTACCCACACTACATTACCCACACTACATTACCCACACCACATTATCCCACACTACATTATCCACACCACGTTAGCCCGCACCACGTTATCCCGCACTACATTATCCTCACCACGTTATCCCACACCACATTATCCCGCACTACATCATCCACACCACATTATCCACACCACATTGTCCACACCACATTATCCCGCACTACATTATCCACACCACGTTATCCACACCACATTATCCCACACTACATTATCCCGCACTACATTATCCACACCACATTATCCCGCACTACATTATCCACACCACATTGTCCACACCACGTTATCCCACAGCACGTTATCCCACAGCACGTTATCCCGCACTACATTATCCACACCACATTATCCACACCACATTGTCCACACCACATTATCCCGCACTACATTATCCACACCACGTTGTCCACACCACATTGTCCACACCACATTATCCCGCACTACATTATCCACACCACGTTATCCACACCACATTGTCCACACCACATTATCCCACACTACATTATCCCGCACTACATTATCCCGCACTACATTATCCCGCACTACATTATCCCGCACTACATTATCCACACCACATTATCCCGCACTACATTATCCAAACCACATTATCCACACCACATTATCCACACCACATTATCCCGCACTACATTATCCACACCACGTTATCCACACCACATTGTCCACACCACATTATCCCACACTACATTATTCCGCACTACATTATCCCGCACTACATTATCCCGCACTACATTATCCCGCACTACATTATCCCGCACTACATTATCCACACCACATTATCCCGCACTACATTATCCCGCACTACATTATCCCGCACTACATTATCCCGCACTACATTATCCACACCACATTATCCCGCACTACATTATCCACACCACATTATCCCGCACTACATTATCCACACCACATTGTCTACACCACGTTATCCCACAGCACGTTATCCCGCACATTATCTACACCACATTGTCCACACCACATTGTCCACACCACATTATCCCACACCACATTATCCCACACCACATTATCCACACCACATTGTCCACACCACATTGTTCCGCACTACATTATCCCACACCACATTATCCCACACCAAATTATCCACACCACATTATCCCGCACTACATTATCCACACCACATTGTCTACACCACGTTATCCCACAGCACGTTATCGCACACCACATTATCCACCCCACATTGTCCACACCACATTGTCCACACCACATTATCCCACACCACATTATCGCACACCACATTATCCACACCACATTGTCCACACCACATTGTTCCGCACTACATTATCCACACGACATTATCCACACCACGTTATCCCGCACCACGTTATCCCGCACTACATTATCCCGCACTACATTATTCACACCACATTGTCCACACTACGTTATCCCGCACCAAGTTATCCCGCACCGTTATCCCGCACCACGTCACCCGCACTGCTCCCTCTCCATCCCACCATGTGCGCGCCACTCAGCGCAGCGTATGGGATAACTATCATTTAGGCGCATCGCCATCATATTAGCGGTAATTAAACGCCAACGCTGCTTGTAATTACCGTCTCGATGGAAAATGCCGAATTATGGAAATCGGAGCTCGTTGAAGAAAAGACATACGTTTTACATGTTTCTTCATCATACCTCCGACAAAAGGTGTTGAACACCTTCAACAAAACTTACCTGCCAACACTGCGCGGATATGAACAAAAAGTTTCTCAAACAACACACAAACGGGTGTTTGCGAATGTTACACCTGCTCCCTTCGGGATCATTGCGAAGTCGTGTCTCCCCCAACAATCCTTTTACGGGTTTGGGGGGTTAGGGGGAGGGGGGAGGTTCTTTGTGACCATGAGCTGACCCCGGGAGCTACCAACAGGTACGCGAAATTTGGTGTAGATTGGACCAGCCCTGATTTTGCTGTGATTTTCAAATGTACACACATAATTTCTTACACACACACACACACACACACACACACACACACACACACACACACACACACACACACACACACACACACACACACACACACACATACACACACACACACACACACACATAATTTATTACACACACACACACACACACACACACACTATATAATTTCTTATACACACACACTATATAGTTTCTTATACACACACACACACTATATAATTTCTTATACACACACACACACACACACACACACACAATTTCCTATACACACACACACAATTTCCTATACACACACAAACATGCACACACACATAATTTCTTATACACACACATAATTTCTTATACACACACACACACACACACACACACACACACACACACACACACACACACACACACACACACATGATTTCTTATACACACACATAATTTCTTAAACACACACACACACAATTTCTTAAACACACACACACACACACACTTTCTTACACACACACACACTTTCTTACACACACACACACACACACTTTCTTATACACACACACAAACATGCACACACTATATAATTTCTTATACACACACACACACACACGATTTCTTATACAAACACACACACATAATTTCACACACACACACACACACACACACACACACACACACACACACACACACACACACACACACACACAAAATTTCTTTAAATTCATTTTTTCCCTCATCAATCTACACTCAATACCCCATAATGACAAAGAGAAAACAGGATTTTAGAAAATTTTGCAAATTTATTAAAAAGAAAAAACTGAAATATCACATTGACATAAGTATTCATACCCTTAACTCAGTACTTAGGTGAAGCACCTTTGGCAGCGATTACAGCCTCGAGTCTTCTTGGGTATGACGCGACAAGCTTTGCACACCTGGATTTGGGGATTTTCTGCCATTCTTCTCTGCAGATCCTCTCAAGCTCTGTCAGGTTGGATGGGGACTGTCGGTGGACAGCCATTTTCAGGTCTCTCCAGAGATGTTCGATTGGGTTCAAGTCAGAGCTCTGGCTGGGCCACTCAAGGACCTTCACAGAGTTGTCCCTAAGCCACTACTGCATTGTCTTGGCTGTGTGATTGGGGTCATTGTCCTGTTGGAAGGTGAACCTTCGGCCCAGTCTGAGGTCCTGAGCGCTCCGTTTCAGGTTTTCATTGAGGATATCTCTGTACTTTGCTCCGTTCATTGTTCCCACAACCCTGCCCAGTCCCCCAGTCCCTGCTGCTGAAAAACACCCCACAGCATGATGCTGCCACCACCATGCTTCACCGTTGGGATGGTATTGGGCAGGTGATGAGCGGTGCCTGGTTTCCTCCAGACATGACGCTTAGAAGTGAGGCTAAACAGTTCGATCTTGGTTTCATCAGACCACAGAATCATGCTTCTCACAGTCTGAGAGTCCTTTAGGTGCTTTTTTGCAAACTCCAATCGGGCTTTCATATGTCTTTCACTGAGGAGAGGCTTCCGTCTGGCCACTCTGCCATAAAGCCCAGATCGGGGGAGTGTTGCAGTGATGGCTGTCCTTCTGGAAGTTTCTCCCATCTCCACACAGGATCTCTGGAGCTCAGCCAGAGTGACCATCGGGTCATTGGTCACCTCTCTAACCAAGGCCCTTCTCCCCCGATTGCTCAGTTTGGCCTGGCGGCCAGCTCTAGGAAGAGTCCTGGTTGTTCCAAACTTCTTCCATTTAAGAATTATGGAGGCCACTGTGCTCTTGGGAACCTTCAATGCAGCAGAGATTTTTTTTGTCGGCTTTCCCAGATCTGTGCCTCGACACAATCCTGTATCTGAGCTCTGCAGGCAGTTCCTTCGACCTCATGGCTTGGTTTTTTCTCTGATATGCATTGTCAGCTGTGAGACCTTATATAGACAGGTGTGCGCCTTTCCAAATCATGTCCAACCAATTGAATTTACCACAGGTGGACTCCAATCAAGGTGTAGAAACATCTCAAAGACGATCAAGAGAAATGGGGGGCACCTGAGCTAAATTTCAAATGTCATAGCAAAGGGTCTGAATACTTATGTCGATGTGATATTTCAGTTTTTTCTTTTTAATAAATTTGCAAAACTTTCTAAAATCCTGTTTTCTCTTTGTCATTATGGGGTATTGAGTGCAGATTGGTGAGGAAAAAAATGAATTTAAACGATTTCAGCATAAGGCTGCAACATAAAATGTGAAAAAAGTGAAGGGGTCTGAATACTTTCTGAATGCACTGTATATGTATGTATGTATGTGTTTATAAAAAAAAAAAAATATATATATATAATTATATATACAGTCACGTGAAAAAGTAAGTACACCCCATGTAAAGTTTTGACTTTTTCAACATATTTCAACATACAGCTATTTGATCTTCATTTCAACAATATTGATAGATAAAGGTGATATAATATAACAAATATCATGAAACATTTACATTTTGTAGTCCATTGTATAATTTAAATAAACATAAATGCAAATTTCGCATGTGGAAAAAGTAAGTACACCCTTTGCTCTAATAGGTGGTATTGCCCCCTTTGGCAGAAACAACCTCAAGTAGGCGTTTCTTATAACTGTCTACCAGTCTCTTACATCGACTGGGAGAAATTTTTGCCCACTCCTCCATGCAGAATTCTTTCAGCTGTGCGATGTTTGAGGGGTTTCTTGCATGCACAGCTCGTTTCAAATCCCCCCACAACATCTCGATGGGATTTAGATCCGGGCTTTGACTTGACCATTCCAGAACCCTCCATTTATTTCTTTTCAGCCATTCCTTGGTGGATTTACTGGTATGTTTAGGGTCATTGTCATGTTGCAAGGTCCACCTTCGGTTGAGCTTCAACTTTCCGACAGATGGCCTCACATTATCCTGAAGCACCCTCTGGTACAATGAAGAATTCATGGTGGATTCTATGATGGTGAGTTGCCCAGGCCCTGATGCTGCAAAGCTGCCCCAAACCATAATATTTCCACCACCATGCTTTACAGTTGGTATCAGGTTCTTGTGGTCAAATGCTGTCTTTGGTTTTCGCCAAACACGTCTTCTAGTACTGTGGCCAAATAGCTCTACCTTTGACTCATCTGTCCAGAGCACATTGTTCCAGAAGTGCTGGTCTTTGCCTCGGTGTTCATTGGCAAACTTTAGTCTTGCCCTGATGTTCTTTCTGGACAGCAAAGGATTCCTCCTGCACACCTCCCATGTAGATCAAATTTGTGCAGCCTCTTTCTAATGGTAGACTCGTGCACTTTGACATCAACAGTGGCAAGAGCTACCTTTAGGTCACGTGATGACATTCTGGGGTTCTTAGAGACTTCTTTCAGCATCTTGCGGTCTGCTCTCGGGCTGAACTTGCTGGGGCGGCCTGGCCTGAACAAGTTGGCAGTTGTTTGGAATCTTCTCCACTTGTGGATGATCTTCTGGACAGTCGAATGATTGATTTCAAATTGTTTGGAGATCTTTTTAAATCCCTTCCCAGACTCGTAGGCATCTATAACCTTCTTTCTGAAGGCCTCAGAGAGCTCTTTTGATCTAGGCATGGTGACGCCAGACACTTCAACAACAACGAGCAAACCAAACTAAATGTCTGAGGTTTAAATAAGACAGGTTCCTCCAAGATCCTCTCTAACGATGTTCTAATCATTTGCACCTGAGCTGGTGCACCTGATTCTAATTTTAGGTATTTGAAGTAGTGATAAATGCAGGGGTGTATTTACTTTTTCCACATGCGAAATTTGCATTTATGTTTATATAAATTATACAATGGACTACAAAATATAAATGTTTCATGATACAGCAATACCCCGGCCTACGTCATTAATCGGTTCCATAAGCCGTGACGTAACTCGGTTTTTGACGTAAACCGGGTGTAATGCCTTAAAAATGCCTTAAAATGAAGACAAACACCGTAACCATGCAGCATTGATGTTAAGCACTGCTTGGTAGATGTTATCGTTTTCCCAAAACTGCCGGATGTTGATGCCTTCCTCCTCGACGTTGCATCGACAGCCTGACGAAGAGTGCGGCGGAGATAGTAGCGCTTAAAAAGCACTATCACACCCTGGTAGGCTGGATGAGCGATGTGGTGTTGGGTGGCAAGTACACCACCTTCGCATTGGGGTCGAAATCACCGAGGTTAGTGTGATGGCCAGGTGCATTGTCCAAAATCAGCAGCAATTTAAATTGAATTTTCTTCTCTCGACAATAGCTCTTGACAGCCGGGATGAAATGATTGATGAACCATTCTTCAAAAATTACGACGGTTACCCATGCCTTCATATTTATTCATCCAAATGACGGGAAGAGACGCCTTCGGGATGTTCTTCAGTGCCCGGGGGTTCGCCGCATGATACACCAAGAGCGGCTTCAGCTTGAAGTCGCCGGTGCAATTACCCCCAAGCATTAGCATTAGCCGCTCCTTCGCGACTTTGTAGCCTGGCATGGTCTTCTCCTCCTTCGAGATAAAGGATCTGTCGGGCATCCTCTTCCAAAAAAGGCCCATTTCGTCGACGTTGATGATCTGCTCGGGCAAGAATCCCTCGTCCTCAATGATCTTCTTCAATGTGGCAGGAAATTCCTCGGCGGCTACGATGTCGGCAGCTGCGGCTTCGCCCTGAATCTTGACGTTGTGCAAGCTGAAGCGCCGTTTAAAGCGTGCAAACCATCCAGAGCTTGCAATGAAGGTTGTGTCCTTATCCTCCGGGTACTTCTTCAGAAAATCCTGGAACAAAGACTTCGCCTTCTCCTGTATCAGCAGCTGGCTCGTTGGTATGCGTTCGTATTGGTATGCATTGGTATTATGATGTAGGAGTGACGTAAAGTCGCACATAATGACGTTCGCTGAACTGAAATTTACTCTAGAAGAGTGGCGTAAAGTCGGATTTGACGTAGGTCGAAATGGCGTAAAACGGGGTATTGCTGTATTTGTTATATTATATCACCTTTATCTATCAATATTGTTGAAACGAAGATCAAATAGTTGTATGTAGTGTTACGTGGTCCTCCCGGTAACTACCTGGTCTCGGTGACCCCCGGACCGTGGGAGGCACCCCGCCAGAAAGATATATGATTTATACGCTTTCGTAACGCAATCAATGACAATATGAATTCCAGTCAATCAGAAACCCCACACCAAGGATCCGGAGTAATCAATAATATATTCCCCAAAGGAATCAACAACCATCAACAATCAACAATCAATCACTAAGATGGCCATCTTACATATGTGTCCCCCCCTGTCCCCACTCACGACCACTTGGGCCACTGTCCCTCACAATGTCTCTCTTCTCCGCACACGGGCGGTTGAACGAACCCCGGGCGGACGTGCTCCAACGTGCACGTCTCGTACCGGGGACAGCTGCTGCAGCGCACACCTCCTTGCCAAGCAACGGGGCAAAACCAAGCGCGGCTTGCAACGCGCGCGGGGCCCAAGGTGCGACCCGTATGCGTCCTTGTAGACGGTGAGGCGAACTGTGCCGGACGCTTGGTTCCGTGCACGAACCCACGGCGACTTGACGTGTAAATGGGTAATTACACGTCCAGGTAACTCCTCTCGCCAGACGGGCTTTCACACGCAGCGTTCCCCACGCTGCTCAATATCGATACCGCTCTTCTCGGCGCTGGGCGAGGAAGAAAAAGAGAATCGCCGCTTCTCCCGGACCTCGTGTCTTTTTTTCTTCCGTTTCCGGTCTCCTTTTCCCCAGAAGGGCTCCTGAACCTTTAATTACAACAACCTTTAATCGACTACACATTAATAAGCAAAGACCGGAATAGTAATTCACATAAATCCGTAACAGTAGAAATATGTTGAAAAAGTCAAAACTCTACATGGGGTGTACTTACTTTTTCACGTGACTGTATGTGAGTGATCATGTGTGTGTGTGTGTGTGTGTGTGTGTGTGTGTGTGTGTTTGTGTGTGTGTTTATGTATTGTGTGTCTGTGTATATGTGTGTGCATGTGTGTGTGTGTGTGTGTGTGTTTATGTATGTGTGTGTGTGTTTATGTATTGTGTGTGTGTATATATATATATATATATATATATATATGTGTGTGTGTGTGTGTGTGTGTGTGTGTGTGTGTGTGTGTGTGTGTGTGTGTGTGTGTGTGTGTGTGCATGTGTGTGCGTGTATGTATGTATTGTTGATGTCCGGCTTCCTTCTTGTAACTACAGTGCAGTTACTGATCTTTATTTTGATGTATTTGTGTGTGTGTGTGTTTGTGTGTATATGTATATATATACTGCGCATATATATGAACGAGCAAAGGTACCCGTCAATGTCTCACCTGAAATGGGCAATTTTTTCGGAGTATGTATTGGTAGAAACGGGAATTCCATGTAAATATTCAGTGAGCAGATATTTCAATTGCAATGGGTAGTGTCCTGGTAACCTGGACAACCTCATTCCATTCTACCAGCAAAGATTTCTAATCCATGCTTGTTGTGCCTCAGAAGTACTGCTTGGGACTAAGGGTGACATGATGAAAGCTCAGCTGGGAAACGGGTTTAGGCATGTTTTGGGCCTACCGCCTGACAGAAGATCACCAAGGTTCTTTCCATACCAACTGACCACCTCAGGCACATACCCCTCTTCAACTCCCGACCTTCCTCCTCTCTCTATATTCCCTATGGCTTTGCTTTCAACAATTTCCAACAGCATTTCATCCTGGTTTCTCATTTGACAATTCATAGATCAGTTGTTTCAGTTTCACATCGCAACATCAGTTTCATCATTGCAACTTGTGATGTGACACGTATAGTGCACAGAAAAGGTCAGCAAAACCGATTTTAGGAGGAATTTTTTTTGAATTTTCTGAGGGGCCTAAAGTGTTTTAAGGGTCATAAAAGAGGTCTGAAGCATCTAAAGAGGCTAAGGCTCTTAATAGAGCCTAATGGGGGTGTAAAATAACAGACTGGTCAAACAAGTGGAACATGTCTTTCAATCCTGACAAATCTCACACTCTTACTATGTCTCTCTCCGAAAAGACCGACTGGAAAACCCTCCCATATACTTTCTCAACAACCCTCTCCAAGAAGTTCTGTCACTCAAGCTTTTGGGTCTCACTATCTGCCATGATCTTTCCTGGGAAAACCACATTTCAAAGCTGGCCTCCAAAGCCAGTCGCCGACTGGGCATCCTCTGTCGTGTGAAGTCCTTCCTTCGCACACCTGAGCTCCTCACCACATACATGGCTTTCATCCGCAGCTCAATGGAATACTGTTCTGCCCTCCTGGCCGGTGCTCCTCCTCACACCTAGCTCGGTTTCACGCTCTTGAAACCAAAGCTTTCAGAATAATTGGAATCTCCTGTGATGTAGCTAACTCCGAGGGCCTTTCATTCACTCACCGCAGGCAGGTTGGTGGTCTTTCTGTCTTCTACCGACTCCTCTCCGGCCTTGCTCCCCCAGCTCTCTCTGTGCTCTGTCCCCCAAATATTCCTACAGGTCGCACAAGATCTGCCAGCAACGCTCTTATGGTTAAACTGCCAAATTGTAGGCTCTCTGCTCACCTTCACTCTTTCATTCAATCCCACTCCTCCCTTTCACGAGCCTCGATTCAGTATACAAAAAAAAAGAAAAAAAAAAAAGGTCTTTAAAACAGCTGTTCACCACCATCTCTTATCTTCCCCCATCTAAAACCTTTATCCTTTCTACCCCCGCTAATTCACCCCAGATACACTTTTTTGAAATTCTAACTTCTTTCCTGGAAGTCCTTGCAGTGTCCATATGTTTTATACCTCTCCCATCTCCCCCCAAGCCCTCTCCCTCCCACATTTCTCTCGATGTGCCTGCTCTCAAATGCTGTTTTTGTGTCCTTCCCCCTCTCTCCCCATCTTGTCTACTGCTCCCCTTATTTTGTGTTTTATGTGTCAGTTTGACTTTTTGTGTGATTAATGTTTGCTCTTTCACGAACCTCGATCAAAAAAAAAAAAAAAAATGGGTCGAAAGGCGAAAGAGCAAAAGGGGTCAAAATTGTCCAAATGGTCTTAAGTTGTCCAACTTGTCTTAAAAAGTTAATAGGTCTGAAAAGTATTGAAGAAAGGTGTATATATATCTCAAAATGGTCGAAATGGGTATGAAGGGCTCTAAAGGGTGTAAAGGTCTATGTGGTGTAAAGGGTCTAAGCTGAGGGGTGTAAAGGCACTAAAAGTCTAAGAGATGTAAAGGGTCATAAGTGGTTTTTGGGGTCGAAGGGGTCTAAAGTGGTGCAAGAGGTCTAAGGGGTGTAAAGGGACTAGAGGTGTCTAAGGGGTCTCAAGGGTCTAAATGGTGTCATGGGGTGAAGCTGTAGTAAATAAATTATCTCGGGTTAGTGATTAAATGAACTCGGGAGTGCAACACAGCAATAACGGGCCAAATGTCAGCAATGCAATGCTATCAGTGGTAACATGCAATGCAGTGCTACCTGTAACATGGTCAGGTAGTCGGCAACTAAACCGACTTTTCTCACTGGCTTGCCAGTGGGGAGGGTGACTGTGACACACTGCAGGACTAAAAACAACACCTGTTAAAGGGTGGATGAGCTCCCTTAGGGAGCCAACGACCATTCAAAAGGATATGGTGTCTCCTAAAAAACACCCATCCGGTTGGACCGGTTTTTTTTTTAGGTCTGAGGTTGTAGACAGCAACCGCTCAGGGTAGTACTACCGTTCAGACTTAGGAGCGTTAAAGTGGTGCCCGGAACCATCTTACATTCTCCGTGTCAGGATTGCTGGTCTTACTTTCTGTTTCACTCAAACTATAGTTACCGGGCTAGCTTCCATCTCTCTTTCTTTCAAACAAACATCACACACTTTTCATACTCATTTTCACTCCTCACTTTTACATTCTCTCTCTTTACTTCTCTTTCCTCTCATTTTCTCAAAACGTCCAATTAAATATGAAACAGTCAATGGCCTCACCTCCAACTGGTTCTTCTGACCTCATCTCCAGTGAGTGAGAGACTGCCTACGAGAGGGGCGGGCTCAGGCAGTAGTGGTATCGGTCCCTCCCAAGACCGTTGCCAGTTCAATCAATGTGACTCTTTTTCAATTCACATCACCAACATTCGTGGTCTTTCTTCGAATCTTTCCTTTGTTGATCATCATCTAGCAAGTACCTTTCCTTATATCTTGCTGCTTTCAGAGACCCAATTGTCACATGACGTTCTTGTTAGCTCCTTTAGCATTTCAAACTACAACCTTCACTCACGATTCCACTTCAAAGGAGGAGTCTGTGTATCTACTCCAACATCAATACACCTGCTGTACGCCTTGTGGATCTCGAATCTCCAAACTTTTATGTCATCTGGCTTAAATTTTTTCTCCCGACCATTACTATTTTTCTCCTTGCTTTCACTTACTGCTCTCCCAACTTCACAGCTTTCTTTGACTATCTTAATTCCTGCCATGAGGCCATGACCTCCGAACACCCCAAGGCAGGATTCCTCTATTTCGGAGACTTCAATGTACACCACAGGGAGTGGTTGAAATCTTACTACACGGATGTTGGGTGAGTCAAAGCTCTTACATTTCCCATTCTCAATGATTTGGAACAAATTATCACCCACCCTACCCATATTCCAGATCGTCATGACCACTCGTCCAATACTTTGGATTTGTTTTTCACCTCCAATCCGTTGTGTTACAGCTACACAATTTCACCTCCAACTGGTTCTTCTGACCACAATTTTGTGAACATCACTTTACTTACCACCACACCTTCTCCTCCGACTAAACCCCAGTATTGGCATTTCAAAAGTGCTGACTGGACTGGTTTACGAAACTTCTTTTCTAATTTTCCCTGGTAAGACTACTGCCTCTCCTCGGCCGATGCCTCTATCTCTGCTGAACGTATAGCTGAAGTTATTGTTGCAGGAATGGAGGCTTATATCCCCCTTCTCTTTCAGGTCTGTCTCTCCTCCCAACTCTTGGTTCAATAATTCCTGCTCTGGAGCCATTCGTGCACGAGATGCGGCATATCGGACATGAAAAAACTCTTCTTCCTCAGATTCGCATTAAGCTTTCATATCTGCTAGAAATCATTGCAAACATGTCATTCGTTAGGCGAAGCATTCCTTTATCCAAAGGAAATGTGTAAACCTCTCATATTCTTCCACTAATTGATCTTTCTGGTCATTAGCTAAAAGTATCTCCAACAACTTCTGTCACTCTACCTTTCCATCGCTTTTCCATTCAGATGATGCTATCACTGTTTCTCCATCTGATAAAGGAACTCTTTTTGGTTCTCTTTTCTCCTCAAATTCCACATTGGATGACTAACATTCCATCTCCCTCTGATGCACGCCTTACCAATCCTATGCCCCTCCCTATAATCTATTTTGATGCCTTTCAACTACCGTCCTATTGCTCTGACTTCTACTATCTCCAAAGTCTTTGAATGTCTTCTCAATTCCCATTTCCTCAAGCATCTTGAATCTCACAGTCTTCTATCTGACCATCAATATGGCTTTCACAAGGAAAAATCTACCGGTGATATCCTTTCTTATATTACTGAGAGTCTGAGAGACTTTGGTCTGAGAGACTTTGGGGAATCCTTTGTTTTAGGCCTTGATATCTCAAAAGCCTTTGACAGAGTTTGGCATTAGGGTCTAACATCTAAGCTTCCCTCTTTCGGCTTTCCTCCTTCACTATGCTCTCTTGTATCGAGCTTTCTCTCCAACCACTCTATTTCTGTAATTGTTGATGGTTCAACATCTCCCTTCTTCCCTGTCAACAGCAGTGCCCCTCAGGGTTCTGTCCTGTCGCCAACACTTCTTTTTTTTATCAATGACCTTCTTTCTTATACAAATAACCAAATACACTCGTAGTATGCTGATGACTCGACATTACATTCCTCCATGTTTTTCCCATCTGCTTCATCTTCCCTCACTCAATCTACATCTCGTTTCATCACACCCACCTCTCTAAATTCGGATTTCGACAAGATATCCCAGTGGGACAAATGTAATCAGGTTAGGTTTAATGCTTCTAAAACTCAATCCCTTCTAAAACTCAATTTCCTCCCATCTCTCTCTTTCTATAAAACTCCTCTCAACTCTCCAATCTCCTTTGAAAGCTCTACAATTACACCATGTGATACAATAAACCTACTAGGTATTACCCTAACATCAAATCTATCCTGGAATCCACACATCACACACATAGCTAAGTCTGCCTCGAAGAAACTGGGAGTCCTGTTCAGATGTCGAAGATTCTTCTTCTCTCAACAGTTGCTTCAACTATATAAGGGATTGATTCGCCCTTGTATAGAGTACTGCTCTCACATCTGAGAAGGTTCTAGTTCCACATACTTACTGGACAGAATTGAATCCAAAGTAATCCGACTTATCAACGCTCCCAATCTGACCTCTAAACTCGACCCGCTTGAATTACTCCGCAAAGTTGGCTCTTTCTCTTTTCTACAGATATTATTTCAGTTTCTGCTCCCAAGAACTTGCTGCTTGTGTACCCCCGCCATTAGCAAGACCATGGAATACTCGACAAGCCCCTACATTGCATGGTTATTGTGTGGCCATTGGCAAATCAAGGGTGGGTCATTATAATTGTCGTGTGCCTGCCCTGTTGTTAACACCGCAGGTGACACGGAGGACCAAACGAGCTTTAACTCCGAGGCATTTAATTCAATGGCGGACCTTCGTTACACGTGAGGGAAGCAAGTGGGGGAGAAGCTGTAAGCACTTACCTCCACGGATCCCACCGACAGTCTTCAAACCTGCAATAATTAATTCAACCGACACAGGATTTAAAATGTACAAAAATACCGGATTTATTAAAGAAAATGCCGGTCACAAAACAATGCATGATAAACTAAATTCCTAAATATAGCGCTCCCACACAGACCCGAATACAGACAAGGGATAAAATAACTGAAAAATAAATATGTGTAGTTTGTGGCAATTAGCTCGAACTGGCTCTTGAATCTCGTCAGGAATCGGCAAAACCCCCTCGCGTACTTAGCGGGAAAACCGCAGGCTGCATTGCCGTGGGCGCGAACTAGGCCTCACGCACCCACGTTCGCCCAGCCGCGCTCGTCGTCATCGTCCGTGCACAGGAATCCGCAGTTCTTGCTCCGCAGCTCTTCCTCCTCATGATCACTATGAAGATATGAGAACACGACCGTTCGTGATGAATCTTCCTTGCACAAGAGCAACAGCGACCGTTCACTATGGAATCCAGAAGAGAAGCAGAAAATGTTGGCACATGACCGTTCACCACCAGATCCAGAACCCGAGAGAGAAAATGTCCGCCCTCCTAATTATTTTTTACGTGAGGCTCTGATGTCATCCCACGACGTCTCCATCTCCGCTCCTATCAGCGAGTCCCATCTTAACAGTCCTTGTGCCAATCAAATCCCGGACCAATCACTGCTCTTTGTGGCATGGCCTCATGAACCTGCCTGTGCCTGTGTGCTCACCAAGTTGGTGTTACAGTGATAGTGTTCGATGCCTGGTTTCCGGTTGGTTTTTATTTAGCGTTATTAATTATGGTGTCGATTGCTTGGCTTGGCTATGGTGCGTAGTGCGGTGACATAAGGAACACAGGAAAAGATAACAGAGACAATTATTACATACAGGGGTTTAATTTACCCATAATCCCTCACTAATTAACAAACCCCACCCTCTCATGGAGATGAAGATACAAGCTTACCCGACATACGGTCAACACGAATTTCCTACTTATGATACATCGAGATTTCTTCTTCTTCATGACAGTCGGAGCACACTATTCTATACACTACTAGCAGAAGTACCCGGCATTGCCGGGTGGGGGAGGGGAGGGGGAGGGGGAAGGGGAGGGGAGGGGAGGAGAGGGGGGAGGGGCAGGGGGAGAGGGAGGGGGAGGGGGAAGGGGAGAGGGTAGGGGGGAGGGGGAAGGGAGGGGGTAGGGGGAGGGGGAATGGGAGGGGTAGGGGGAGGGGGAGGGGTAGGGGGAGGGGAGGGGAGAGGAGGGGAGGGGGAGAGGGAGGGGAGGGGGGGAGAGGGAGGGGAGGGGGGGAAAGGGAGGGGGAGGGGGGAAAGGGAGGGGGAGGGGAGAGGGGAGGGGAGGGCGGGATGGGAGGGGGATGGGAGGAGGGAGGGGGAGGGAGGGAAGGGAGAGGGTAGGGTGGAGGGGGAAGGGAGGGGGAGGGGGGAAGGGAGGGGGGGGAGGGGGGGAGGGGGGAAGGGAGGGGGGAAGGGGAGGGGGAAGGGGGAGAGGGGGGAAAGGGGAGGGGGAGCGGGAGGGAGGGCGGAGGAGGGAGAGGGAGGAGGGAAGGGGAGGGGAGGGATATAGATGGTTACTGGCAATTGATCACATCCACAAATGATGTAATCCACACAATTTATGTACTTTACATAACGTTAATAGGAATACATGGCCGTGTAGATGGGAAATACAGTTTGTTTGAAATAAATCACAAATATCAGATGAAAGTTTTTAAAATTTAGAACTATTCTCACTCAGAGTTAAACATCACCGCAATATTACACGGTTGCTTCAACGTTTTCTGTGAATTATAAAGATGAAAGAAAAAAAACCTATGTGGTGTGAATGGCAATGGTCATTCGATATATTTTCACTTTTACGTTTTTGGCTAACTCGCTCGCGAACCTGACGAAGATCCTGAGCGAGGATCACTACGTTATGCTAACGCTACATTAGCTACGCTACGTTACGCTACGTTCGCTACATTATGGCTAAAAATATGGATCTAAAGATGAAAGAAAAAAAAACCTATGTGGTGTGAATGGCAATGTTCCTCGCTGAAATGTGAAAAAACTGAATTACGTGCGAACGCATAACTGTGAGATTATGGCAGCAAGGTTGGAACATCACGTGATCGCTCTGAGCGAATCAGCGCACTGCTCTGCCACCGGCTGAGATTCCGTGTATAATGTTCCTCGCTGAAATGCGCTGAGGTAAATATGAATACAAAATATGGATCTCGTCAAATATTTTAGGTAGGCCATGTCCTTCCCAGGCTCAATGGCCATGTCTATGCCAAATATCAAGCACGTGAGCCTCTCCGTTTAGGAGTCTATCGGTAACATTACACACACACACACACACACACACACACACACACACACACACACACACACAAACTGTGTTTTATATATATATAGATTATATAGATATATAATATTATACGAGTGCAATTATGGAGAATTATATGGATATATAATAATATTTGAGTGCAATTATATAGAATTATACAGTTGAAATCCGAAAAAAATGGGCTTTTTATAAAGCTTTGTATTTGTGGATCGACGATCGGAGATCATGGCGACAGGTGGTGGCTCGGGTGTTTATAGGTTATGAATTGTGAGAAAATAACTGTTTTCAAACCCTATTTCGGTGCCTCGTGGTAACAAGGGTATCCTATAAAGTTTTGTGGTGATTAACCTTGGGAGCTCAGAGTAGGTTCACAAACAAGCAAACAAACATTTCCCTTATGTATGTGTGTGTGTGTGTGTGTGTGTGTGTGTGTGTGTGTGTGTGTGTGTGTGTGTGTGTGTGTGTGTGTGTGTGTGTGTGTGTGTGTGTGTGTGTGTGAATGAAAGAGAGGGATAGAATTGTGAGGAACAGAAATGAAAAACGAGATGTGTGTGTGTGTGTGTGTGTGTGTGTGTGGGTGTGTGTGTGTGTGTGTGTATATATATATATATATATATATATTATATAGTAGTGCAAGTGAAGGACCAAACATCCACCCTCTGTAGAGTGAATCTTGTTCACAGATCAGTTGCCTAGTGGGAATAACAAGGTCGATTCGTGAATGATCGACGGATCTTTCACTTTGTTCTTATGAATGAGGATAGATCGGTGAATGAAGCAGTGTGGGTTGAGCATCGATTTTATATACACAGGTAAACAAGACCTCCATGCAGGGGAATGTGACTCGGACAGTTAAAGGTAATAAAGTGAAATGTACACTACCGGTCAAAAGTTTTAGAACACCTCAATTTTTCAGGTTTTTATTGAAATTTACGCAGTTGATTGTCTCAATGTACTCTGAAATTAAGCATAGAACAAACAAGTCAGGAGACGACGATGGTTCACGAGCGAGCGGTATTAAATGACAAAAGACGGACTATAACCGAAACAGGCCCGGACAGGCCAGGCCCGGAAATGTCAAAACGAAGGTTACTGACCTTGAAATGAGATAGAAAATAATGTATAATCAGTTATGAGGTTAGCTAGCTACACAATACCGAAAATTCGGTTCAATTCGACAACTTTGAAACTTTGACCTTTGTGACCTTCAAAGGTCAAAGGTCGAAGATTCTGAAATTTGTTGGAAAACTTGTATTTCATGATGTATGTGATAATATAAGATCATGTACGACTTTTCACCCTATCAGGAAGCGAACAATGTAATAAAACCATAAAAAATCGACTTTTCTAAATTTCGTGATCTTGTGACCTTGACCTTGGGGCGAAAATGAAAAATCGAGCTCCGTGGGGCTAGACACATGACATTGGCCTAACCAAATACCGAAACCCCTGTCAGATTCCACCAACTCCCTCGGAGAAGATGGAGCTTGAACTCGATTACCCCTAACAATGCATCTTTTTCGGGCGTCGCTCCGCCCACAATGGGCGCAATACGCCCACTGTAGGCAGGACACAACTAGATCATTATATCGACCTCCCACCCAAGTTTCATCAAGACCGGATGATATCATCGGGTAGTTATGCTGCGGACAGACAGACAGACACACACCCATGACGAATATAGTGGTCACTCTGTTTGATAACTCGTGAACCAATAAACAATTGGAGATAAAAAGAAATCATAGAATCATTTTGTTTAACAAAATTTAATTTAAATTTTGGACTCAGCAAAGTCGCCACCTTTTGCAGATATAACCGCCGAACACACTCGTGGCATTCTTTCTACAATGGAAATCAAATATTGTTCGGGAAGTTCTTCCCAACAAGCCCACAAATGTGTTGCACTTGTAGGTTCCTTTGCTTTCACCCTTCTGTCCAGTTCATCCCAAACCAGCTCGATGGGGTTTAAGTCTGGAGACTGTGCTGGCCATTCCATGATTTGAAGCCTACCGTCTTGTTCGTTTCCTCAAAGGTAGTTTTGACATAGCCTGGAGGTGTGTTTAGGGTCATTATCTTGCTGTAGGATAAATCCCTGACCAACCGGGCGTATACCAGAGGGTATTGCATGGCGCTGCAAAATGCTGTGGTAGCCCCTTTTGGTTCAGGGTGCCAGTCACTTTGTGCAAGTCACTGACTCTGGATCCAGCAAAGAGCCCCAGCCCATCACGCTTCCTCCTCCATGTTTGACAGTTGGTGTCACACACTGAGGAACCATCCTTTCGCCTACTTGATGGCGTATAAAAACCCTGTGTGATGAACCAAAGATTTCAAATTTTGATTCATCGGTCCATAAGACCTTCTTCCAGTCTTCAGTAGTCCACTGGCGGTGCTTCATGGCCCAGGCAAGCCTCTTTTTCTTATTTTGCCATCTTATCAATTGCTTTCTTACTGCCACTCGACCTGTCAAACCTGCAGCTCAAAGTCTTCTCTTCACAGTTGAAAACTGAGACTTGTTTTACTTCGACCAGTGTTGAGCTGTGCTTGAAGCTGTTGTCCTGTGAGCCGCCGATCACGCAAGCTGTTAACTCTCAGAAACTTGTCTTCTGATTCTGTTGTGGCTTTGGGTGTGCAGACCTCTTCCTGTCAGAGTTCCTCCAGTTTCCAATATACTACGTCCTGTAGCGCAATATTGTCCAAATAATGCTTCAGAGGGTGTAATAACAGTCTGTTCCAATACTGATTTTATACAGACAGGGGGTTTGTAATCAAGGTTTGTAAAACAATGGATGGAGGTCCTCAATGCCAAACAGGAAATTAGAGCTGTCTCCCTCGACATATCACGTGCCTTCGACACGGTCTGGCACCCCGCTCTGCTCACCAAACTCTCCTCCTTTGGTATCCATGGAAATCTCCACGCATGGCTGGCGGACTTCCTCTCTAGTCGTCATCAACGTGTGGCCCTGAATGGGTTTCTCTCATCTCCTCTTCCTGTTCAGGCTGGAGTTCCCCAAGGCAGTGTTCTGGGCCCCGTGCTTTTTCTGGTCTTCATCAATGATCTCTCTGACTCTCTTGAAAATCCTCTCTATCTCTTTGCTGATGACTCCACTCTCTGCCACTCCATTCCTCTTCCCTCAGATCGGCAGTCTGCAGCCTCCTCACTCTCTGAAGACTTGGACAAAATCACAGACTGGTCAAACAAGTGGAACATGTCTTTCAATCCTGACAAATCTCACTCTTACTATGTCTCTCCGAAAAGATCGACTGGACAACCCTCCCATCTACTTTCTCAACAATCCTCTCCAAGAAGTTCTGTCGCTCAAGCTTTTGGGTCTCACTATCTGCCATGATCTTTCTTGGGAAAACCACATTTCCAAGCTGGCCTCCAAAGCCAGTCGCCGACTGGGCATCCTCCGTCGTGCGAAGTCCTTCCTCGGCACACCTGAGCTCCTCACCACATACAAGGCTTTCATCCGCAGCTCAATGGAATACTGTTCTCCCCTATGGGCCGGTGCTCCTGCCTCACACCTAGCTCGGCTTCACGCTGTTGAAACCAAAGCTTTCAGAATTATTGGAATCTCCCGCGATGAAGCTATCTCTGAGGGCCTTTCACTCACTCACCGCAGGCAGGTAGGTGGTCTTTCTGTCTTCTACTGACTCCTCTCTGGCCTTGCACCCCCAGCTCTCTCTGTGCTCAGACCCCCAAATATTCCTACAGGTCGCACAAGATCTGCCAGCAACCCTCTGATGGTTAAACTGCCGAAATCTCGGCTCTCTGCTCACCTTCACTCTTTCATTCCTCTTTTCTCCCGCCTCTGGAACAAACTCCCTCACTCCCTTCAATCCCACTCCTCCCTCCAGGTCTTTAAAACAGCTGTTCACCACCATCTCTTATCTTCCCCCATCCAAAACCTTGATCTTTTCTACCCCCGCTAATTCACCCCAGATCCACCTTGTTTGAAATTCCAACTTCTTTCCTCGAAGTCCTGGCAGTGTCCATATGTTTTATACCTCTCCCACCGCCCCCTTCCCATGCCCCCCCCCCCCCCAAAGCCCTCGCCCTCTCTCAGATCTCTCGATGTCTCCATGTCTCTCGGTCCCTGCTCTCAAATGTTGTGTTTGTGTCCTTCCCCCTCTCTCCCCATCTTGTCTACCGCTCCCGATGTTATATGTTTTATGTGTCGGTTTGTCTTTCTGTGTGATTAATGTTTGCTCTTTCACGAGCCTCGATCTTGTATACAAAAAAAAGAAAAAAAAAAAGAAAAAAAAAAAGAAAAAAAAAAAGTAATCAGCAGAGGTTGGGACACCTGTAGGAATTTTTTGCATCAACTTTCAAGGCTTAATTTACTTACATTGCTGCAGAATATCTGTAAGTTGTTAACCCATTACTTGTTCCCTGAAGAAGGCCTTTTTTTTTACAATATAACTGCAATTTACATTATTTTCCCGTTTTTGCTAGCCTAAACTTTTTTTTTAACCTCGAGCAGTTTACTGCTTACCTTTGTACCATTTCAGGTACTTGAATTGCTTAAATTTCAATAAAAACTGGAAAAATTGAGGTGTTCAAAAACTTTTGACCGGTCGTGTAAATATGTATCGTACATGATGGTAGATGACGTAGACCGTATTCTACCAAGTACCATGCATCCATACACTGTATGTACCCAAGCACCATGCATCCATACACTGTATGTATATACTTTGAACCCGCGACATCTGGCGTCGTGAACCTACCTTAGGGTCTTCGGCCTCCCCGTCCGTCACCAACCGGGCAGATGGATCCGCAGGAGGCAGAGACCCGAGCGGTACACCAGCGTCTCACGGACATCTTCACCAGTGTGTTCACCACGTGTGACATCCCCGAGCACGCCATACTGGGTCCGTGTCGCCTATCTGGCGCCTCCTTCCTCGACACCATCGCGTTCATCGCCCTCAAGACCGCCGACCGTCGTACTGCGCCCTACGTCATCAGGGTAAGCGATGCACCACATCCATGGGTCAATACTCTCATTGATGTATACCCATACACGGCTGCCAGGATCACCAACAATTTTAAACGGTATTCCTCATTTTCAAGTTAAAATTTCATTCATCCACGTCATACTTCCATGTCCTCCACACGAATTTGAAAGTCATCATGTGAGATGTGCACTCATGGAGTGGAGCGGAGTGCGGTGTTCAAAACGTACTCACAATGACATCCTGACAATACTCCAGGAAACGCCGCTTAGTTTATGGTCATCTTTCAATAACAAACCATAATCATTGGTAAGGAAATATGTCTTCTTTATTAGATACCAGGCGGAGGGGGGGGGGGGGGGGGGCGATGGGGAGGAGGCGGGGGGGGGGAGCTGGCAGGAGAGGAAAGGGATTCATCACCTTTCGTTGAATATATGCTGGTGGGTAAATGTGGCGTACATCACGTTTCTGAGAAAAGTGTGAGGCCCATCAGGAAGAAGAAGAACCCTTTTCCCAACTTCGTCCACTTCTGGAATGGTTTGATTTATTTGTATTCAAATGTCTGGTGATTGTTTTGTATTTATTTATGCGAATGTGTACTTGTATACAACTGTCATTAATTTTAAAAGGCTTAGGCACTATCGAGCGATTTTTTTTTTAATCCAAAAAAAAACAACTTTTTTTTTTTCAAAAATCTTTTTTCTTTTCAAAAATCTTTTTTTTTTCTTTCCTTTTTTGCCTAAAACACTCCCAGGCACACACTGATGAACCTCTGAAAATTTGACGAAGATACGTTCAACCAACTCTGAGAAAAATGGTGACACACACACACACACACACACACACACAAACACACACACACACACAGACACACACACACCAACAGCTCTCTTATATATTACATAGCTGTATATTAAAAACATCCAACAGGATTGTCCAGCAATTACCTTAGAGCTGTCCAGTCTGGGTTCGATTCTCGACCAGACTAGATATAACCTGTCATATCGCTGCTTCGTACACGTCCCTCGGGTGGATGTTGAGCCAGGTGTCCCGCCTGCTACCACAAGTTGGTGAGAGTTGAAGATCATCTTGAGTCTTTCAGGAAGAATAGGAATGAATTATTCCAAATTATTTCAATAAATTACAAATTCTTGCTCTGGCTGCTGCTGGGAAGGTAAAGGTAAACCATCTCGTGTGATATTTGTCCACGAGAATGATTTAGCAACAGCGAATCTCCACCAGAGTCACAGATATATTGAATAATATAAAAGTCTCAGGTGTATTCTGGACTATTTTGAGTACTGTGTCTCGTTTGGGGACCCTTTGGATGCCTCGTGTACCATAGGCAGTATATTGTGGGTTATGGCTCAGCCAAGATCACTTTGTTTCAAGTACAGGTTGACCACAAAAAAACCTGGTACCGACCTTACCTGGAATAACTTCCTTGAATATTTTTTTTATTGAGTGGTTACTGAGAAAATGTCTAATTTTTTTCCTTTAATCCCATATGGCTGTCATACCATGTGACCTATGACATCATAAATTTAATTATTCACTCACATTGAGTCATAGATGAGACATAGATCAGATTTTTGGAAAATGATTTAAATTCAACCAATTATGGCTGGAATACCACTTCACAGATGACGTCATTACTATCACCCTATATACACAATGGGGAATTGATGACATACGCCAAGATATATGACGTTTCAGATTTTTGGAAAATGATTTAAATTCAACCAATTATGGCTGGAATACCACTTCACAGATGACGTCATTACTATCACCCTATATACACAATGGGGAATTGATGACATACGCCAAGATTCAATTTATTTAATTGAGCAGTTTTGCATAAAAGTATGGCCAAATTTTTCCTTTAATCTAATATGGCTGCCATACCATATGACCTACGACGTTGGAGTTAGCAATAAAATATTTTCCATGTGGAGTCCCTCCCATGTTTAAAGTTTTGCATCGATCAGACAAGTGGTTGTCAGCAAAACCATGTTTACAGCAAAAATATATAGAAGTGGACACACACAGAAATACACAGACACACACAGACCCACGCAAAGTAACAAATACACACACACAAACACACACACACACACACACACACACACACACAAACACACAGAAACACACACACACACACACACACACACACACACACACATACACACAGAAACACACACACACACACACACACACACACACACAAAGGCAATGCAAGTCTCGCATCGCCTTCGGGGTAGGACTAATAAGGTGTTTAGGGTAACGTGACGACAAAAGGGTAACCACAAAAAACTGGTATCGGCCTTACCTTATCTAACTTCCTCATCAATAAGGTATATACAGGGTGACCACAAAAAACCAGGACCGACCTTACCTTGAATAACTTCCTCATCAATAAGGTATATACAGGGTGACCACAAAAAACCAGGACCGACCTTAGCTTATATAACTTCCTCATCCTTAAGGTATATACAGGGTGACCATAAAAAACCAGGACCGACCTTACCTTGAATAACTTCCTCATCAATAAGGTATATACAGAGTGACCACAAAAAACCTGTACTGACCTTACATCAAATAACTTCAAGTGCAATCCTAGACCATATACTGGATCATATGCATCAAGTAGTACAATCATAGACTCCGACACAGGATACTCCAATGGTTTATTACCCAGTAAGATGGTCCTCATTTTACCAACCTCAGAAGGATAACAGGCCGAGTCAATCCGCCTTGTCTAATTTCAACGGCGCGACAAACTCAAGACCCTAAGTAAGGATCTTAAGCCAGTACAGCAACTTTAACCGTTAAGCCAACACCAGGCATTACATGAAAAAACTTCCTCCTTCATAATGATATCCTCTTACTCTTCGCAAGTGTGCAAAGTGGAGTTCAGGTCTAGTCCGCAGATTTTGATTGAATCAAGATCGCCCCATTGTTACCTCAGCTACCGAAGATGGATGAGGGTTATGTTTTCACCCCTGTCTGTCTGCCTGTTTGTCTGTCTGCATGTCTGTCTGTGAACAGGATATGTCGAAAAGTTGTGAATGGATTTGGATGAAATTTAGGGAACGGGTTCAGTAGAGGGTGTGTAACAAGGACGAAATGATTCGATTTTGGTGAGGATCCGGATACTATAAATTTTAAAGTGATTCTTCACCATTGAGAGATGGGGCTAAAATAACGATATAGAAGAAAAAAGAACCGACTTTAGAGGCCATTTTTTCCCCGCAGGGTGGGTGTTGGCCTTTTTTGGGCACCGTGGTCTCCTTTTTGAAGCAATGTTTTACGGTCAGATGCCCTTCCTGCCGCCAACCCTGTTAGTCGCCTCTTGCGACACACAGGGATACAACTCAATTTGCCGACCTCGGAAGAATAACAGGCTGAGTCAACCCCCCTGGCGTTAATTCAGCGATCGACCGGGATTCAAACCCGGGATCCTACGATCCCAAGCTGGCACCCTAACCGCTAAGCCAACACCGTTAGATGAGTTGGTTAGGTGACAAGAACAAGCCGATTAGATTTTGGTTCATGTCCGAGATACAAAACATCAATTGTTCAGCCTGGTGGAGGTTTGCTCTCTACCAAGTCCCGTTCTAGTTTCAACATGCTGCGGACAAATAAATTAAAATCTTTTTCAGTCGAAATCGACCTGAGAAAGAAATCCTTCCAAAAGACTCCAAAAACCAAGTTCAGGGTTGTATGCTTAAGAAAAACACCTACCGAGGAAGGCCACAATCTATAGATGATCTCACAACAGCAATAACTGAATAAAACCCCATTTAATCATCGCAAACGAATGTGTCGGAGTAATAAAAAATATTCTAGTTGAATCCAAGTTGTTACCTAGGAGACATGCTGAATGGAGAAGGTGGATCAGACTCGGCAGCGGTTGCTAGAGTGAGATGTGCATGGAAGAAGTTTCAGGAACTGAGTGGGGTGCTGACGAGGAGGGGAGTGTTGTTGAAGCTGAAGGGAAAGGTGTATGCTGCAATGCTGCATGTGTGAGAAGTGTTATGATTTATGGGAGCGAGACATGGGTAATGAACGTAGAGCAGCAACGAAGGCTGGAAAGGGTGGAAATGCGAATGGTTCGGTGGATGTGTGGAGTATCGTTGAGAGAGAGGAAGACAAATGATGAATTGCGAAAGATGATGGGAATAGAGCCTGTGATGGATGCTGTGAAGAGAAACAGGTTGAGATGGTTTGGTCATGTGTTGAAGAAGGATGAAAGTGACTGGGTGAGAAGAGTGATGGAAATTAATGTAGAAGGAAGTAGAGGACGTGGAAGACCGAGATAGACTTGGCTAAAGATGGTGGAAGAAGAAATGCGGGCACGGGGGTTAACAAGGGGAGATGCAGAAAATAGGGCAAAATGGAGAAGATTGTCATGGGGACCGCAAGGCTAACCTCCGCTCTAGCAGGGAAAATGGCCTTATGCCTGTTGTTGTTGTAATCCAAGTGTGCCTGCAGTTTAGAGGCAGAACATCAGGAACTTGTGCTGTAACCTCAATCAAATCAATTAAACATAAAAGATTTCCATCTGAAATTTTCTATTGTGATCATGCATCATGCATCATGTGAAGCAAAGAACTTGTCATAAAAAATAAATAAATAAATGATTATTAAATGGTATGGATGCCATTTCAAATAATTAAATAAAGGATTATTAAATTGTATGGATGCCATTTTTAATAAATAAATGAAGGATTATTAAATTGTATGGATGCCATTTTTAATAAATAAATGAAGGATTATTAAATTGTATGGATGCCATTTTTAATAAATAACTGAAGGATTATGAAATTGTATGGATGCCATTTTTAATAAATAAATGAAGGATTATTAAATTGTATGGATGCCATTTTTAATAAATAAATAAAGGATTATTAAATTGTATGGATGCCATTTTTAATAAATAAAGGATTAGTAAATTGTATGGATGCCATTTTTAATAAATAAAGGATTATTAAATTGTATGGATGCCATTTTTAATAAATAAATAAAGGATTATTAAATTGTATGGATGCCATTTTTAATAAATAAATAAAGGATTATTAAATTGTATGGATGCCATTTTTAATAAATAAATAAAGGATTATTAAATTGTATGGATGCCATTTTTAATAAATAAATAAAGGATTATTAAATTGTATGGATGCCATTTTTAATAAATAAATAAAGGATTATTAAATTGTATGGATGCCATTTTTAATAAATAAATAAAGGATTATTAAATTGTATGGATGCCATTTTTAATAAATAAATAAAGGATTATTAAATTGTATGGATGCCATTTAAAAAAAAATAATAAAGGATTACTAAATTGTATGGATGCCATTTTAAAAAAATAAATAAAGGATTATTAAATTGTATGGATGCCATTTTTAATAAATAAGTAAAGGATTATTAAATTGTATGGATGCCATTTTAAATAAATAAATAAAGGATTATTAAATTGTATGGATGCCATTTTAAATAAATAAATAAAGGATTATTAAATTGTATGGATGCCATTTTTAATAAATAAAGGATTATTAAATTGTATGGATGCCATTTTTAATAAATAAATAAAGGATTATTAAATTGTATGGATGCCATTTTTAATAAATAAATAAAGGATTATTAAATTGTATGGATGCCATTTTTAATAAATAAATAAAGGATTATTAAATTGTATGGATGCCATTTTTAATAAATAAATAAAGGATTATTAAATTGTATGGATGCCATTTTTAATAAATAAATAAAGGATTATTAAATTGTATGGATGCCATTTTTAATAAATAAATAAAGGACTATTAAATTGTATGGATGCCATTTTTAAAAAATAAATAAAGGATTATTAAATTGTATGGATGCCATTTTTAATAAATAAATAAAGGATTATTAAATTGTATGGATGCCATTTTTAATAAATAAAGGATTATTAAATTGCATGGATGCCATTTAAAATAAATAAATAAAGGATTATTAAATTGTATGGATGCCATTTTTAATAAATAAAGAAAGGATTATTAAATTGTATGGATGCCATTTTTAATAAATAAATAAAGGATTATTAAATTGTATGGATGCCATTTTTAATAAATAAAGGATTATTAAATTGTATGGATGCCATTTTTAATAAATAAATAAAGGATTATTAAATTGTATGGATGCCATTTTTAATAAATAAATAAAGGATTATTAAATTGTATGGATGCCATTTTTAATAAATAAAGGATTATTAAATTGTATGGATGCCATTTTTAATAAATAAAGGATTATTAAATTGTATGGATGCCATTTTTAATAAATAAATAAAGGATTATTAAATTGTATGGATGCCATTTTTAATAAATAAATAAAGGATTATTAAATTGTATGGATGCCATTTTTAATAAATAAAGGATTATTAAATTGTATGGATGCCATTTTTAATAAATAAATAAAGGATTATTAAATTGTATGGATGCCATTTTTAATAAATAAATAAAGGATTATTAAATTGTATTGTATTGTGATAAGGTGATTATTAAATTGTATTGTGATTTTAATTGTGATAAGGTGATTATTAAATTGCAAGGCTAACCCCTGCTCTCGCGGGGAAAATGGCCTTAAAACGATCATTCATATTCATTCATTCATTATTAAATTGTATGGATGCCATTTTTTTTTCTCGTCACACCATATTTTAATATCACCACACACACACACACACACCTGTCCTGACATGAGTTAACCACACACACACACACACACACACACACACACACACACACACACACACCTGTCCTGACATGAGTTGACACACACACATACACACATCTCGTTTTTTCATTTCTGTTCCTCACAATTCTATCTCTCTCTTTTATTCACACACACACACACACACACACACACACACACACACACACACACACACACACACACACACACACACACACACACACACACACACACACACACACACACACACACACACACACACACACACACACACACACACACACACACAATTAATTGTACAGTATCGGTTGTTCCTAAACTTAAATATAAATAATTTAAAGGATTGTTGTAAATGATGTTAATTTTACAACATCCCATATTCAACTTTATTTAAATTGTAAATCTCAAACATCGTTTCTCCACCTAAAGCAAGAACTTTAACCCGTAAGCAACTGACCAGTTCCCCGACTGCATGGATCATCAGCTGGGCACCGTTCCTCCTCGAGGTTTCGATCCTTTCAGCCCAGGACCTCTCCAAACGGCGGATCCACAACCTCGATCATGGATCCACATCAATAGATGCTACATCAGTAGATCCACAACCTCAGTTGCGTCCAGGCAGTCAGTCAACCCATCAATGCACCAACATATTGCATCGCACATTTTCTGCAGGTCAATAGGTAAACTATATTTGAGGTTTTACATGTAATTAATTCTTTAGTTTCTTTTAACTTGTAACATCTAGACGTTACTGTACAATTAATTATATTGTTTGTGGTTTTCATGCTTTGAAATGTAGTTTAACAAACACATTAAAATCACATCAACAAAGAATAAACATATAAATATATGAGAAACAGTATGGTGGATTTTCCACCGAAAAAAATGTCAATCATCACACACACCTCGTTTTTTCATTTCTGTTCCTCACAATTCTCTTTTATTCACACACACACACACACACACACACACACACACACACACACACACACACACACACACACACACACACACACACACCTAGTGTTAAAGTGCACTGAAATCAAGGCAAGCTTGAGGCCACGGATTGCTCCTGTTTGTGTACCTGCCTATAGGTGGACGCAGCAGGGGCCACCAGCAGCCCAGGCTCGGTGCCTCGGGACGGCCTCACGTGGCTTCGGCTTGTGCAACCTGCACGAGAGCGCCTCGAGCAGAACCTGGAAGCTTACCTGAAGAGCGGGCAACTGTTCTACCGGTCTGTGCGGAGGATCATCCGGGACGA
>NC_136268.1:155666186-155773686 GCF_964187855.1 Myxine glutinosa
ATGCATATATACATGCATACACACATACGTACATGCATATATACATACATGCACACATATACATACATGCACACTAACATTCATACATACATGCACATATACAATTATACATGGATATATACATACATACACACATACATACATGCATATATACATACATGCACACATACTTACATGCATATATACATACACACATACGTACATGCATATATACATACACACATACATACATGCATAAATACATACACACATATGTACATGCTATATATGTATATATATATATATATATATATATATACATACATACACATACTTACATGCATATATACATACATACACACATACGTATATGCATATATACATACATGCACACATATACATACATCCACACTAACATTCATACATCCATGCACATATACAATTATACATGGATAAGTCTATACATACACATATACTTACATGCATATATACATACATACACAAATACTTACATGCATATACTGTCTGCATACATGCACAGTTGCACACATATACATATCCATACAAAAATACATATACAAATATATATATACAATATACATACATACATACATACATACATACATACATACATACATACATGCAGTATTTTTTCATATACAATTATACATGCATACGTACACATATACATCTGCACATACATACATGCACAGATACCTACATGCACACATACACACATACAAATATTCATAAATATACAGTACATACATACAGTACATATACAGTGTTACAAAAATAACAGTGCATTGAACGAAATACTTCTTTCATATGTTTATAACTCTTAAAATGTACGCTTGTTTACTTGCGGGTATCATTGACTCGCTCAAGTGAGATACCCACCATGTCTTTGTTGTATTTTACAATAAATACTTTTCTCTGAGACACTGACCTTTTCTGCACAAGAGGTGTTAACTTTCTACTGCACTATAAAATAATAGTTGCAAAAACAAATTCATGACAACGAAATTTAAATGGAACCCAAACCCCATGTTCATCGCGAGCTCATATTTGCATCATTTTTGTTGGAGTATTGAGGAATTAAAAAAAAAAATTTTTTCTATGATGGAATTATATAAAAATGTGTCGATAATTGAATTTTAAAATGTGTAATACTGCATATGCAGACGGTTTATGTGCACACGGAGGTTCATTTAACCAACTCTGTGTGTGTATATATATAAATATATACGTATATATATATATATATATATATATATGATTGTATGAACTAGGCCATCCTCCTCATGCAGTGCTAAACATGTCGACTGAACGTACAAAGTGTCCAGGATATTATTTCAGCAGAATCACGATGCTTTATGATTACCTGTTGCAAGTATCATGCATATTTATATTGTAACTGCATAAGGTTACTCCAGTGTGCTTGTGACAAGTGGTACGCAGAGGGAATGCTCAAATACAATAAAGTCCCGATTGAAAAGCTTCGTGTATTGTGTTGTTTCACTATGATGAGTATATGAGTAAAACCTGCATGATGTGGTTACCTTTTATGGCAAGCCAAAGA
Organism: Myxine glutinosa; assembly: GCF_964187855.1. Classification (NCBI taxonomy): domain Eukaryota; kingdom Metazoa; phylum Chordata; class Myxini; order Myxiniformes; family Myxinidae; genus Myxine; species Myxine glutinosa. The sequence goes on from NC_136268.1 coordinate 155,667,748, forward strand.
GGCTGCACAACACAGGTAACCTGCATAATTCAGTTACTTGCATAATGCAGTTAGAATCTGGACTGCTAAAAACACGTTTCATTGTATTCCGCTAGAGAGACATGTCTGCCCATCGGAATGGGGTCTGGAGGATAATCAGTCATTTGTGGGAATCCAAAAGAGAAACATCCAAGTTGAAGATGCGTTACAAAGTCGAAGATACGTTACAAATATATATATATATATATATATATATATATATATATATATATATATATATATATATATATATATATATATATATATATGTGTGTGTGTGAGTGTGTATAGTCGTGTTCAGGGCAATTAACACCGCAGCTGAACGGATGGGCCGAACAGACTTTAACTCCTTCAGACTGTATCAAATTATGACTGTCTTTATGTTCGTGCGGAACTGAGAAGAATCACGAGGGTCATTTTTTAAAAACCAAACAGGTTTATTCCCGAACAAATAACAACAGTGAAGATGGACTCCGATGGCAGGCAATTTTCATAAAATATGATTACAAATTTTAAAAAACGACAACACCATGTACTGTTTCCAATGTTTATTGAAGGAACGTGATTACAGTTTATGAAAAGTCCTTAACCAACCCCACCATAAAAGTAAACAAGACCGATAGTCTAATAATGGTCCAGCTGGGCTTGGATCTGCTGAGTGGAGAATTTGCTGTCCTCTTGTCATGTGACCAGATCCTCAGCTCTGATTGGTGGACGTTTGTGAGGGACATACACACACCGGACGGACAGATAAACGCTGTTCCAGACGGCATTGCCATATGGGCTACACCATAAAAATATGGCTGCTGAACAACGTGACTGAAGACGTCATCAATTTTTTTTCTCAACCAATTTATCCCGAGATCACGCTCACGAAATCTCATCCTGATCATATCGAGCATTCTACTCGTACTTGTCGGGGGAACCTATGCCATCATTATTAATACTAGGGCATGCCCGTACTATATATATATCTAAAATTATATCCCCCCCTCTATTTACATGAAATGGTTTGGTCCAAAGCGAACGGCTTGCGAGTACGGTGACAATCCCCCCCCTCTATTTACATGAAATGGTTTGGTCCAAAGCGAACGGCTTGCGAGTACGGTGACAATCCCCCCCCTCTATTTACATGAAATGGTTTGGTCCAAAGCGAACGGCTTGCGAGTACGGTGACAATCCCCCCCCCTCTATTTACATGAAATGGTTTGGTCCAAAGCGAACGGCTTGCGGAGTTTGGTAAAGAAATCGCCATAGCTCGGTAACTACTTGTCCGATTAATATGAAACCTTGAAAAGGCACATCCTCAGGTCCCCAGCAATATACCTGGCAAGTTTCAAGTATATCGGACCCGTGGTTGTCGAGAAACAGCGGTCACAGACAAACATACAAACATACACACAGAGATTACTGGAATTATAGATAGATATGTTATTGCCCATGAGGAGTTTTTTTACAATGAGCCATCTTTCAATTTCTTCCATGAAGAGGTTTTGCAGATATAGTTGTGCAAAGTTTTTCGTTTTTTTCCAAGATGGCGCCCGTACCACGTGATATCTGACATCATAATTATGAAAGATTCCACAGGCGGACTCGATCGTGTGGTGAATAATTCGTGTCAATCGGACCAACGGTTGCAGATAAATCAAATTTTAAAGGGAACTATAAAGCATCTAAAAATGCAAAGCCTGTCCATGTCTGTTTGTATTCAGACGTCTTCTTCTTCTTCCGTAGCTCAAAATAACGAAAACAGTTGAAAATATCCTCCATCGTGCAAAAGTCATTCCTTGGCACAACTGAGCTACTCATCACTTACAAAGCTTTCATTCACAGCTTGATGGAGTATTGCTCTCCCCTCTGGGCTGGTGCTTCTGCCTCACACCTAGCTCGGCTTCACGCTGTTGAATCCAAAGCTTTCAGAATCATTGGTATCTCCTGCGATGAAGCTGATTCTGAGGACCTTTCACTCGCTCACCACAGGCAGGTTGGTGGTCTTTCTGTCTTATACCGTATACACTCTGGCCTTGCACTTACTGCTTTGTCTGTGCTCTGTCCCCCAAATATTCCTGCAGGATGCACAAGGTCTGTCATCAACCCTCTTCTGGTGAAACTTCCAAAACCAAGACTCTCTGCTAACCTTCAATCTTTCATTCCTCTTTTTTCCCACTCTGGAACAAACTCCCTCACTCTCTTCAATCCCACTCCTCCCTCCAGGTCTTCAAAACAGCTGTTCACCACCATCTCTTATCTTCCCCCATCCAAAACCATGATCTTTCCAACCCCCGTTAATCTACCCCAAACCCACCTTCTTCAAATTCCGTTTTCTTTCCTGGAAGTCTCTGTACTGTCCATCTTGTTTATTCTGTGTACCCCCCACCCCAGCCCTCTCCCTTCCACAGATCTCCCAATGTCCCTGTTCATTTCTGTTGTTGTGCTTCCCTCTCTCTCCCCATCTTGTCTCCCGCTCCCGTTATTATATGTTCTGTGTGTTATCTCTAACTCGAGCTTTTATCTCTTATCCCTACTTGTTCCTAATTTACTAACCGATTGCTCTGAAACCCGATACAGCCCTTCTACTCAATGGCCCGTAGGATCGCCAAGTCTTAAATTTTTTTGATTTTAGATCAGGGGGGCCATGCCCTGGAAAGTTGGCTACAGTGCCATGGGCCTTAAACTTCCTGATAACATTGCGTACGGTGGACACAGGAACATAAAGGTCTCTGGAGATGGACTTGTAGCCTTGAGATTGTCCATGCTTGGCTACAATCTTGTGTCTGATCTCCTCAGACAATTCTCTGGTTTTCCTTATTTTCTCCATGCTCATTGGGGTACACACAATGACACAAAACAGCAGAATGACTCCTTTTCTCCATTCAAACTGGTTGAATGAGTGATTTTTATATTGTAGGCACCTGCAACTCACCACAGGTGAGTTCAATTCCAAAATAAAGCAGAATCACCTGCTTGAAATCTAATTATTTCTAACAACTTCTAAAAGGTGCCAATAATATTGTCCAGGCCATTTTAGGATTTGTGTGGAATAAGCTAAGATTTAGTAATTTTTTCAGATTTTTTTGTTTTGTTCCACTGCAAACCAAAGGAATACAAATGTGGATTCCAAAATAATTTTTAAAACTTCAACAATTTTCTGGAAGAAATGGTGCATTTTTTCAAAAAATGAAAAAGTGCAAGGGTGCCAATATTTTTGGCCACAACTGTATAAATGAAGAAATATATACATACAGTCATGGCCAAACATATTGGCACCCTTGCATTTTTGTAAAATAAGGCACCATTTCTTCCAGAAAATTGTTAGAGAGACATAAGAAAGCCCAACTGGAGTGCCCAAAATACACCTGAACAAGCCACAATCCTTCTGGGAAAATGTCCTGTGGACAGATGAGACCAAATTAGAGCTTTTTGGTAAAGCACATCATCTCCATGTTTACAGAAAACAAAATGAACCTTCAAAGAAAAGAACACCTTCCATACAGTCAAACATGGAGGAGGTTCAGTGATGTTTTGGGGTTGCTGTGCTGCCTCTGGCACTGGGTGCCTTGAATGTGTGCATGGCATCATGAAATCAGGAGATTACCAAGACATTTTGGAGTGCAATGTTCAACCCAGTGTTAGAAAGCGGGTCTCCGTCAAAGGTTATGGGTCTTACAGCAGGACAATGAACCCAAACACACTTCAAAAAGCACCCAGGAATGGTTCAAGACAAAACGCTGGACTGTTCTGAAGCGGCCAGCAATGAGTCCAGATCTAAATCCCATTGAACACCTGTGGGGCGATCTGAAAACAGCAGTTGGGAGAAGCACACATCAAACCTGGGAGAACTGGAGCAGTTTGCACAAGAAGATTGGGACAAACTGTCAGTAGAGAGATGCAGGAAGCTCATTCATGGCTGCAAGAAGCGCTTGACCTGCAGTTATTTTATCCAAAGTCTGCGCTACCAAATATTAAATCTAGGGTGTCAATAATTTTGTCAATGCCATTTATTTTTATTTTCTGATTTAAAATGATATTGTTGCGGATCTCAAACGTCGGCCTTTTCCCCTTACCAAGAGGGGATTAATCTGCTTGTCTTTTACTGACCGACGTGATCCTGAAGTTACCCCGTTCCTTCCGCTCGGTATTAGTTAGGGTTGCTGGTCAATTTGGTCCTGTTACCTAATTGCCAACACCGACCGTGAAGCAAGGAGATAACCTCCCACTCGAGCCGCAGCGTTAGTGGATATGCCGAGCGAAGTGAGCCGCGACTCGGGCCATTAACAATGACTAAACCCGATTCTGAGCGGTTAGATCATGCCACGTTTACCCAATGGAAGAAAGGACGGATGCGATCGGATGGAGAGGAAACCAGAAGGTAGGAAGAACAAAGATGGGTTTATTACAAATATACAGAAAGAAGAGGACACGAAAGGATGTACAAGAGAGGAAGAGGAAGAAGCAGAACACAGGGCAGTCTTAAAACAGTCTTAACTTAGGACCCCAGACAAACATACACACTCACACGGGGATTGTAGTTGGTAGATGGAAGGTCTGGCAATGGGGTCCAGGCTCCAGTCGACTCCGGTCCAGCGGGCGAAACCCGGCAGGCAGCTCCGCGTATGGTTGAACGCGAGCGGACAGTTTATATAACGGGGCAAGCTGGTGTCCTTCGTACGTAGTATTTGCACGTTCGTGCTACACGCCCCCTCCCCAAAGTCCTCTTAATTAGCGCCAGCGAGTGAGTCCTTAACAAGCGCTGCCGTATTTCTCCAACAAGCGTGCCTCCGACAAGTCCTCCAAGTTCTTTGAAAATGCGCTCTCCCCCATCTGAGTCCTTTCACAAATGTGCGCTCCATATCAGTCCTGTCAAAGGGCTTTGCATTCACGCTTATATAACGCGCCACTCGATCACTCCGTGCTCCACAAAGCCACGCCTGCCAGCGATGTTCTTTCAGCCCTGGTTGGCTGGTGGGGGCTTACCGGCCATGCCTTTGATGACTGGATGACGTGGCCACACCTTCTTCTCGGTGTTCCGCCCCCTTTCTCGGGCCTAACCGCATGGCTTATGGCGGCGTTTGAGCGAGCTTCAGCGCAAGGCAGCGAACGCTGCTAACAAAGGCGAGTAACAAATTGAGAGAGACATAGGCACCGACTGTAGGGGCACGTAATGGCGTCGCTTGGAGAGGGAGGTTGCAAAATGGACGGAATGTGCCTACTCTTATTTGATCAACGCAACGCAGATTCAACTATTGGAAACACGGCCTTATCTAAATCACATACTAATGAAATAACTGAGTTCCTATGGTGGCCTCCGTGTTGCTTGTGCCCTAACTAGGGGTGCTACCTTTAACCTTTTAATGATGAGATATTTACAAGAGTTTATATACAAGTGTGGGTTCTAAAACCGCAACAATATATTAAGTCCTGACTCAAAAACAAAGGTTCTGTAATATTAACAGTGAAATAAAGAATTGTGGAGACCAAATACTTTTGTCAATTTCAACTTATTTTTACAGGAAATTGTGTTATTTGAAAAAATTGCAAGGGTGCCAATCGTTTTGGCCACAACTGTATATATTGTTACGGTTTTTAGAACCTTCACTTTGTAAATTTAGTATTAAAATTTCCTATGTACATTTCCCCTTTAATTGGCTGTTAATTGAAATGAGTGCACCGTAGCTAGTCCATATACAAGCACGTAGGCCACCATAGAACCTTTCTATAGTTATTTCTTTATTCTATGTCAGTATAAGGCTCTGTCTCCCACTAGTTCACTCTGCATTGCACCGAATCAAATAAGATAGATCCCCTTTCAATTGCCCAAAACCTCCATTGCCGACCGCATTGCCAACCGCATTACCAACTACACCAGTCCTCCATTACGCACGCGGTCAGCTCGGAGAAGAAAGGCGTGTCTCCACCTCGTCATCAGAGGGAGGAGTGAACCAGCCCCGATCAACCAACCAAGGATGAGGGGTTTGGCTTGAGAGGGCGGAGAGAGAATGATCGGGCAGTTTCGCGAACGTTCCAGGGTGTGGCGCTATATAACCTGTCACGCGACGCCCCCACCCAGAGAGAGATGAGTGAGCCGTCCACCGGAGTCCAGTTGAGGAGGAGCTGGGATGCGCGTTTGAACCAATCGCAGCTTTGAGTCCACCGCAGCTGAACCAACCGCAGTTTTGAGACCACCGTAGTCCAGCCCCCCTCTGACACGCAGCTTCGACCCGCTGCTACGCGGGAACCAGATTGCGGTGGCATCGGTGGCCGTCGTGGTCGAGCCCGACGTCCCGTGCGGGAGCAAGCTCCAGCTGAACCTTCCTCCCCTTCCAGCCATTCGTTCCTGCCTTCATTCCCCATTCGTGTAAGTCTGATTGTCGTCTGTTTTGTGTGTCTTGTCCTGGGGTATAAGTAAGCTTGTATAGGTAAGTTAATATTTGCACTGTGTCTTCCTCTTCTGTAAATTATTTTCGTATCTTTCCTTCTTCCTTGGTTTTTTTGGTCTTGTAAATATTAGTAATAAATTACATTTGTTCTTCCTTACCGAGTTGTTAGGGTTGTTAGGGTTAGGGTTAGGCATGAAACAGCATGAAACATGGGGAGGGCTTTAGATTTCTCAGGGCCAAGAGCTGTGGCTATATCATGTGCAGAGATAAATCGCATGTTCTTGCCTGTCCCAAATTGTAACAATATCATCACTGAAAGCTTCTGGGATGCTGTAACTGCAAGCACGACAACATCTGTGTCCACAGTTTGTATGAGGACCTTACTATGCCCTCTCTGTGTTGCATCAGCAGCATGTAGGAACATCCGACCATCTGCCTCTTCCTGAGTGCACGGGGAGAGTGATTCTAGATCAATGCGTGGTGGAGCAGTAAGAACCTCTGTATCAAGTGTGACAACTAGCTCCTTGCGCTGGTCTTCAAATGATTTAATTGTTTCATTGGAAAGGAAGCTGAAGAGTTCACGCTTGTTTTCATCAACTCAAAGAAAGTTCTGCCACTGTCCAGGAATTGCAACTGAGGCATCTACTCGTCGGCGAACCCCCTTGCCACGCTTTTCACGGGTCATGCTCTTAAGGCTGTCGGGTAGGTAACGGTCCCACACCAGATCAAGTCGGGTTGCAGATTTGTACTGTGAGAAAACAAATGGGATGAAGACCTTTTCGGCATATTCGCCAAATGTTTTGACTGTGCCAACATCGGGCTTTAGCTTTTGAATAATTACTGCCCCGTCAAGTATGACACATGTCACCTCTGGCATCTGTGTGCTTGATGGTGAAAGTTCCTCTAAGCAGTCCAAAAGGTCGCTCTTTGTACCAGGTCAAAGCTTCCCATCCTTGGACAGAGATGGAGGGAAAGATTGATTTTCATGACGGAAAAATTCATCCAGGTTTCCCTCGCGGGTTTGACAGGCAATATAGAGGCGAGAAAACAGTTGAACATCACTCTTCAATGAGGCTACCTTGTGTTTATCTGTCAGCTGGTCTGTTACTGATGAGCTGCCAAACAGAGGTAACTTTTTGTGCGGGACGACATCATTCAAAGGCTTTGAGCGTTCAATCAGCCTCTCTTGCACAAATGACTCCAGAGCCTCCTTTCCCACTTTCTGCACGTCTTTCACACTTTGTACGTAGGTAGGTAGGTATAGGCACTTCAACCATTTTGATATCTGTTCTAATTATGGAGATATTCATCAAAATAGGTCTTGTATGACGGCCATCTTGGATTTCAAGATGGCCGCCATATGGGGTGAAATTGTGGATGCCCCCTGGACTAAAAATCTTTCTTTTCGGGTATTCTAGCCATGTGCCAAGTTTCATGCTTTTAAGGGAAAAGGCACAATCGATCCGAATTTTTTTAGCTAAGCCGCCCAGCTATCTGGTTTCCTCACATCCGATCGTCTTTGTGATTTCCCCCTTTGAATACCTGTGGCACGATTTGGCCAACGTTTAGAATCGGGTTAGTGAATGCTAATGGTTCGAGCCGCGGCTGCTAATCCGCTCGGCAATTAACATCCTGTCCGCGGTCTCGAACGAGGTTGCTCACCTGCCTCCCTGGAGGGAGCTGGGCAGCTTCAGGACTCACGTCGGTCAGTCACAAACAAGGGGATTAATCCCCCCTTGGTAAGGGGGAAAAGGGCCGACGGGGAGATCCGCAACAATATATATATATATATGTATGTATGTTCAAAGCTGTTGCTAGAATTGATCTGAGAGTGCACCATGGCAATGATGGACCAAATGGCCTCATTTTCTACTTTGACGTCAGTTTCTCCTCTGTATTGTGTAGTCGGGAAGTATAATGTGGCCGATTTTATGATTTTCAGACATACACACGTAAATCCAGAGAATTTCCTTGTTAAGGGGTTACGAGGAGGGGGGGGGGGGGGGAGTTGTTTGTGTGTACATCACCTGATACTGGGTACCCCCAGCACGTTTGCACAACTTGGAGATTGGTCAAGGGTTGTGAAATTGTATAGAAATCATCGAAAGGCTTCAAACACACACACACACACACACACACACACACACACACACACACACACACACACACACACACACACACACACACACAAAGATGCATACATACACACACACACACACAAAGATGCATACATACATACATACATACACACACACACACACACACACACACACACACATCAATTGTAATTAGAACGATATTAGGTAGAGAATGTAGTACCTCCGCTACGGTGAACAGTTTACGTTTTGCATCCACTGATTGGCCCGTTCTGGATTCCGACCTGAACCAAAATCTAATCAGCTTGTTCTTGTCACCTACCCAACTCATCCATCAGGTTTTGTGACAAGTCGTCAACAACTTGTCCAACAGTTTCGCCCGAATATGTCCACAACCTTTTCAGATATCCTGCTCACAAACAGACAAACAGGCAGACAAGGAAACATACACAGTTTAAGCCACGGTCCCATAGAGCCTGCGTTGGGCTACGATGGCCCAAACCGATGATGGCCCACGATGAGTAGACAATAAAATATTATGCTATTGCAATCATACGACGTCGCATGTCGTCGTACGACCATCGTACGACCCTGGCTATCGTCGTCGTACGACCCTGGCTATCCTGGACCATCGTACGATGACGTGCGTTATCGTATGATATAGCTTCCGATATAGCTCGAGAAAGTCGTACGACGTCCTCGACGTCATGCGAACATCTTGCGATAGGCCCACGATTGTCTTACGAGGTCGTACGACGGTCTACGACGTCGTGAGTCTTCACAGGATGGTATATAATTCAGTTCAATTCCACTGTCAGTTCAGTGCACAACTATTTGAAGATAAAAGAAGATGGCTCCAAAAGGTGGCAAGGGCAAGGGCAAGGGCAAGGACAAGGGGAGACTCCCGCTTCAACTCGGTCATCAGCTGATGATACGTGCCGAACAACTCTCGCCTGGCTATCCAGGGCCGCACACAAACCTGTCTTCTTCTTCTTTGATCTTGACGCCTCCTCAGCAGAACAGCTATAGCGATCATGTCAACGTCAACGTCATCTTGCTCTTGACGCCTCCTCAGCCTCTGGGGTGGAATGAACGCCATGATGATCACTCTGAACAAGTCGGCATGAACTGATGATGAGGAAGTGATGGCTGATGGCTGGGGTTTATATACCCCCAAAGTAGCTACGAGGACGCACGAGGACGCTACCCTCGCAGGATTGTCGTACGTTATCGTACGATATCGTACGTGTCTGGCATTTACTTGTGGACAGGTGAAAGTTATCTACGTGGTCGTACGATTGTCTCACGTGGTCGTACGACGGTCGTACGATGGTCTACGACGTTGACCATCGTAGACCATCTTTTGAACATTTCAAAAGATGATTTTCCAACCTACGATGGCCACAAAATCATACGTCGATGCAGGATGGGCTCCACGATCCTACCATCGTAGACCATCGTATACCAACGCAGGCTCTATGGGATCTTGGCCTTACAGACAGGCAAACAGAGTTGAAATCACTAATCCATTTATAAGCACTAATCCACTAAGTTGAAATCACTAAATAGGTAAGACATCACTAATCCATTTATAATTTGTCAATCAGTACATTTGTTTTGACATGTCGAAAACATGTTACATGGTCAAAAGGGTGAGGTTATTAATGAAGTACAAGTCATCAAAAGTCCATATAAATAGCACAGCAACCACAGTTTACCCTTCACACAATTGAGCCCCTCCTCTGACCTTTGACCTTGTCACACACTTGAGTGGTAGCAACCCCAGTTTACCCTTCACACAACTGAGCCCCTCATCTGACCTTTGACCTTGTCACACACCTGAGTGGTAGCAACCCCAGTTTACCCTTCACACAATTGAACCCCTCATCTGACCTTTGACCTTGTCACACACCTGAGTGGTAGCAACCCCAGTTTTCCCTTCACACAATTGAGCCCCTCATCTGACCTTTGACCTTGTCATACACCTGAGTGGTAGTAACCCCACTTTGTCCTTCACACAATTGAGCCCCTCATCTGACCTTTGACCTTGTCACACACCTGAGTGGTCGTAACCCCACTTTGTTCTTCACACAATTGAGCCCCTCATCTGACCTTTGACCTTGTCACACACCTGAGTGGTAGTAACCCCACTTTGTCCTTCACACAATTGAGCCCCTCATCTGACCTTTGACCTTGTCACACACCTGAGTGGTCGTAACCCCACTTTGTTCTTCACACAATTGAGCCCCTCATCTGACCTTTGACCTTGTCACACACCTGCGTGGTCGTAACCCCACTTTGTTCTTCACACAATTGAGCCCCTCATCTGACCTTTGACCTTGTCACACACCTGAGTGGTAGTAACCCCACTTTGTCCTTCACACAATTGAGCCCCTCATCTGACCTTTGACCTTGTCACACACCTGAGTGGTCGTAACCCCACTTTGTTCTTCACACAATTGAGCCCCTCATCTGACCTTTGACCTTGTCACACACATGAGTGGTCGTAACCCCACTTTGTTCTTCACACAATTGAGCCCCTCATCTGACCTTTGACCTTGTCACACACCTGAGTGGTCATAACCCCACTTTGTTCTTCACACAATTGAGCCCCTCATCTGACCTTTGACCTTGTCACACCCCTGAGTGTTTGCATCATTTACAGCACTCATGACAGCTCAGATTGAGATGAAGTTTATCCGGTAATGGAAAAGTTTTTCGAGAACTTTTGAAAAGTTAAAGCTTGTTTTTTTTCATCCTCGCTCGTGATATTTTAGTCGTACCGATTTGTGACGTCAGAGCCTTTTTTTCCCTTAAATATGTGAATTATTCCACTGAAGGCACTTCGTTACGATGTTAGATTCTTGTTTAGCTCCTCAATGATCGCACATCTGCACAAATTGAAAAAAGGACAAAAAAAGAAAAGAAGTTAATTTGCATAATCCGTACTAAATGTGACTAATTGTTTGATTTTGCAATCATACCAATGTGGAACAAGGACAAAAACAAGACAGCAATTCACACTCTGTTAAAGGTTGCCATCTTGTGGATAAAAATAAAATAAACCACTAAACCCCGAGTGCGATTTTATTATTAAATCACTCTTCTTCTTCTTCTTTAACGGCTATCATGTGACACAATTGAGTCTTCACAAACACTTCACAAATTCACAAACAAGTCTTTTTTGACGGCTACCATGCGACGAGTTAAGGCAGGAATTTGGAATTTGTACATGGTGCCGGCGATAGCTCGCCTACTCTTCGAGAAGGACACCGTGCGATCTTTACCATCTCTCAACGAATGCTGGCAGACGGGACGCCCAGTTTGACGTCGATCCAAGGGACTGCACACACATTGATACATTTGTTGCCTGTGAAACACCAGGATGCAGTTGTTGTTGTTGTTGTTGTTGTTGTTGTTGTATAGCCCCGAACAGTTCTCTCGAACAAGCCCGCGGCATGGAGACAGCCGATCAATCTCTCGCAGGAGCGACCAAGAGATCCCCCACATGTAGGATTGTGTACTCCCGCCTTTACGAAGTCAGGGCCTCGACAGAGAGACACATAGAGAGAGAGAGAGAGAGAGAGAGAGAGAGAGAGAGAGAGAGAGAGAGAGAGAGAGAGAGAGAGAGAGCGACAGACAGACAGACAGACAGACATTTCGTTCCTCGTTATTACTAGGAAGTCAGTGTACATGATAAAAAGTCATTTGACACATTTCATATAAATAAGGATCAGGGTTACATGAGAGCAAGGGTTAAAATTTACAAATTAACTTGGAGGACACAATCAACCAAACTGCAAAGGGATTCCTTCACGCACCATCACTGTGAGAAAAGTGTACAATCAATGAATTCAAACTCCAGATGTAAACGAGATGTAACTAGACCTTTAAAAATCATTAATACATCATCATCAGATAAAAGTAGTGCACGAATTGTTTGCATTTTGTGCTTCCTTGATAAATAAATAGCAAGTTTTACCTCCGCAAACAGATAGTTGGCTAAAATACATTCCTCTTTACACCGGTAAGGAATATTAAAACCAAATATAAAAACACAATGTGTAAAAACCAAACCTAGCCTTTCAATCACACGTGATAAAACTGAAAAAAGAAGAGCCAACCTTGTACATTCAATAAAAGCATGAAAAACACTTTCAGGGACATCACAGAAGGGACACATTTCGGAATTGTCAGGGCATATGCGGTGAGATAAAACATTTGAAGATAAAATATAATGTGCCAGTCGCCATTGCAGGTCCCCAGTGCGTTTGACAATGGGTGCCCTAAACATGGTGACTGGTGAGCCATTTGATTGTTGCGGAAGCGCCAATTTTGAGCAGAGGTCTCCAGTGTGTTTGTGGTTCTGCCCGTTTACAGGGAACAAGAATTCCAACACACATGGAATAAACAGAGGATTTCTCCATTGTATTAAAAGGAATAAGACCTTGGAAAGCAATTAAAAGTTTTGGAAAGGGGCATTGGGACAAAGGAGGGTTAGCTTCCACCAGTGGGTCCCATTTTAGCCCGGTTTGTTTAAAAAGGCGTAAAATCAGAGAGAAGATCCTCCCAATGACTCTGATAGAACGAACACCAGGAGCCACAGCAACGTCAGCTGCTGACTTCCATTTATGGAGAAAAGGGTCTCGAAAGTTTTTGACCTTATTGCAATCAATATCAATGAATTTTTGCATAAAAGATCAGTCACTACAGACCCCTTTAAAAACTGGGTTTAAAAAGACTGGCTCATTTAAAAACATTGGGAGGGAATAATCACATGTAGCATGCTGAAACTGAATCGCCTGCCATGCTTCCAGCATGCTGCTCTAGAACAGGGGGACCAAAGTTAAGTCAACGCTCTTGATGTCGATGAGAAAGAGTTGCTGGTCAAAACCAAGGTTCCCGGCTTGCCTAAGTAGGCAGTGAGCAAAAGCTTTCCACGGGACATCCGTGTACAGAAGCCGGCGTAGTGAGAGGAGGCGAAAAGCCATCACCTTACTGTTGACATCGACCAACCCCTGTCCACCTTCAGCGACGGGCAGACTTAGCACGCCTGACCGGAGCCAGTGTCCGCCCCCCTCCCCCCCCCCAAAAGTCAATAAAAACACTTGAGAGTTTTTAAAGAATAAAAGCTGGGGCTTATAGTGCCTTGAGCTTATGCCACAGCATTGATGCCGCAAGATTGTTTATTATCAGGGTGCGACCCCGATAAGAGAGCTGATTCAGTAAACCTTTCCATTTTAGAAGCCGCTGCTCAGTTTTAGTTATGAGTGTTTCCCAGTTCTTCGAGACGAAGTCCGGAGTGCCAAGAGAGACCCCGAGATAATGTATCCCGTCTCGTGCTCACACAAGCTGGCCAGGCAAGGTTGGAGGAGGGGTATCACTTTGCGGACCCAAGTAGAGAGCATTGCTCTTGAGACAGTTGAATTTTGCAGAGCTTGCTGAGCTAAACTCCTGGACACAATGAACCAAGGAAGAACCATCCTCATCAGAGTGAACAATTACGTACAGGTCATCTGCGTAGACAATTGTCTTGACCGGGTTTACCTCTGGAAGGGGGGGGCGAAACCAAGAAGGCGCGCACGCAATCGAATAAGCAAAGGCTCAACTGAAAGGGAGTACAAAAGACCAGACAAGGGGCACCCTTGGCGAATTCCTCTACAAACAGAGAAAGGCTGGCATAAAATATTATTCACTTTTAGCAAACTAAAAGTATTATTATACAATAATTTAATGTAAGAGATAAAATTTTCCCAGATACCAAAGCCCCGTAAAACAGAAAAGAGATAAAAATGATCAATTGCATCAAAAGCTTTTTCCTGGTCGAGGAAAACCAAACCAACATTCCTTTGTTCAATGGTACAAATATCGATAATGTAGCGGACGATAAAAATATTATCATGTGTAGTCCTTTTGGGAATGCAGTAGGATTGGTCGGGGTGTACAATCTCCCCAATCGCCGGCTTGAGATGGTTCGCAAGAGCTTTGGGAAATATTTTATAGTCCGTACAAAGTAACGAGATTGGACGCCCGTTTTTCAAGTTCTGAAGGTCTCCTTTCTTGGGAATGAGGGCAAGTACAGCCCTGCAACAACTGATGGGTAGCGAGCCAGATCACAAGCTGTCGTTTAAAAGACCAAGTAGTTCAGGCCCCAAAAGGTTCCAAAAGGCCCGGTAGAATTCCATTGGGATTCCATCAAAGCCCGACACCTTGCCAGTGGGTAAAGTTTGTTATGCGGAAAAACGTTCTTCCAAAGTAACTTCCACATCCAACTGTAGGCGTGCCGTTTCGGACAAGGTGGGTAAAGAGGCAACCAGAGAGTCAATCATTCCGTGATCAATGTTCTTGGCATGGTACAAGTCAGAGAGGTATTCCTTGGCAGAAACTCTGATACATTTTTTGATCGTATGTCACTCTCCCTTCTTTTGTCCGAAGCGAGGTTAGTTGCTGGCTTCGTTTGGTTCGGGTTTCCAATCCAAAGAAGAACTTGGAAGAGGTATCTAGAAAACACAAATTTTCCATTCGGAGCCGGACCAAAGCTCCTCTAGCTCGCTTTACACACAATTCAGCAAGAACGGCCTTTTTCTTAGCCAACAAAAGGTTAGTCCGTTCAGCATTAGAAGCTGAGAGGTTGGATTGTAAAGTTAGAATCTCCTTGGTAAGCAGGGATTGAAGGGCAACATCATTCTTGGTATGAAAGGACCCATACTGCTGGCAAAACATTTTTATCTGGGCTTTTGCATTGTCCCACCACTGTCCGAGGAGAGGGAAGGAAGCTTTCCGCAGGAGTAAAGTCTCCCAGAAGACTTTAAAAGCATCAATAAAACATTTGTCTTCCAGAAGACTAACATTGAATGTCCAATAGACAGCACCACGATTACAAATCGGGGAATAAGTGCAAAGCACGACCATGTGGTAATCCGAGAAACCACTCCCGAGTGGACAACACCAGTGTGGGTCACAATATTTTTTTTTAAATCACTATTAATATAAAACCGGTCTAACCTTGCAAGGGACAGACGGCCATTTAAACACCGACACCATGTATACTGGCGTGTGGATGGATTTCGAGTTCTCCAGATGTCAACAAGGGAAAAGGTTGTCAAAGTCCTAGTCAGAGGCACAATACTTTCTGGATGAGGCTCATTCCCATTGCGATCAATGGTGGAGTCCTTCATACAATTAAAATACTCTCCTAAACAAACAAATCCATTGAAATCAAAACGTGCAAGAGATGTTTCTAACTGTGTGAAAAAAGCAATTCTATCCGTGCTGTCACTGGGTGCATAGACGTTCACTATCGTGTGTTTAAAACCATTAAGAGTGAAAGTGAGAGAGATTAAGTACCCTTTAATTATTTGATTAAAATCAACAATGAGATGACAGAGAGAAGGATGTAGATAAAAGGCTACCCCAGCCCAAGGACACACTAAGCTACTGAAGAACCACCTTCCTTTCATTATTCTTTCCCATTCACTCATACAGGAGGAACTACATCTGGTTTCTTGTAAGATATCAATGTGGTTCTTCAAAACAAGCTACTTAACTTCAGCTTTTCGTAAATACGAGCGTCCTCCGTTTATGTTTAAAGTGGCTATAGAAAAAGCCATAGCGTGGAATTTGTGGAAAGGTATCAATCAATTTGGGCCGGTTATGGCTGCAGCTACTTCCTTGCTTTCAGACCCATTTCCTGAGATGAAACATTTGTTGTCAGTCAAGCCAAACTGCTCAGACTGAAGGAGCAGTCGCTTTGCGGAGGTAATAAAAACTGTGCAGATCAGGAAAGGAATCCTGAATTTTAACAATTCTCTCACGGAAAGTGTGATGTAGAAACTTTACGATTTCCTGGGGGATGGGGGGGGGGCACAGTCGGACCACCCTCCAGTTCCTGGGATAAGCCTGGATCATTCCAGACCTCGGTGCGACCACGAGAGGCAAGCAACGAGGCGCCATCAGAATCATAGTCCGATTGGTGATCTATATTAATACCGTGCTCCCCCTGTGGAGCAGGTATTTCCATTTCTGCCGGGAGGGAAAAAGCTATTTCGGAAGCAGAACACACACACTTTGCTTCTATCATGTCCAGAGTTGTCCGTGGCGCAGACGTCTCAGACACTTCACCCTCAGGGCGAGGGACGGTTCATTACTGACGTCCATAGTTATAGTATCGGCAACCAAAGGGGTGGTCACAGTCACCTCTTGTGGCATGACACTACCTCCATGTTCCTCTTCGGGCACGACACTACCTCCTTGTACCTCTTGGGGCACGACACTACCTCTTTGTTCATGCTCATGTTTGTCTTGCTCGTGAACAGGAGCGTTGTTGTTATTATCCTCCGGAGCTAACACGGCAAATATGTTTTCCGTTTCTACGGCAGCAAACAGGACAGCTTTATCTAAATGGGAACCATTTAATTTGCCCGACGGCACCGGTTTTTTCGAGACGCTCACCGTTACATTGCGACCGTTGTGGCGCTTGTTTCTCCGAGATTGAACGGTGATAAACCCTCATCATCCGCTTGAGGTCCCTTAACCTCTGCACGCGCTCCGTGGGGCTGATTATGGGAGATGTCTGTACATCCCTCCGCTCTAGATGTGCCACTAGTGCTTGGCTTGGGCTCCAGGTGTTGAGATTCCCGGTTAGGCTCCACACGTTGAGATTTGCCACCAGGAATGTTTGGTTTCAGACAAGCATTCTTAAATGTCTGTGCTTGCCACAAATAAAGAACATCATTGCCTCAGTAGCAATATAAATTTGGTAGCTGCGATCATTGTGCTTTAAAGTCACAGCAGCACTAAGCGATTGCGCATTATTCTTTAAAACAATATAACAGTGACATCGGAATGACATGATGTGTCGAACCTAAGCGCCAGGACGCAAACGTAAAAGAATCATGGAGATCCGTGACACGACCGTCCCAAAACGATTTAAAGCACAGGTAATCTCCTCGCTTTTAAAGAAAGGTGGGATGTTCAAAATAATCATTTTAATGGCAGGTGTGTCCAAAGGACTCACAGTAACAAAAAGATCCGACAGGACAGACAAGCCAGTTTCGATTGTCTGAGCAACGCATCGCTCTTCGGACAGGAAGAGCACGACACGTTGATTCATTTCCGACGCTGCGAGAATGTTTTCGAGCTCAATTTGTTCTCTGAAACACATTACAACGTCGTCGACACTAACTCCGTCCGGCGGACAAACTATGACCCTGTTCTTTGGAGTATGTGCCTCGTACACACTATTGTGCAAACGTACGTTTGCCAAAGTGAAAAAATTAACAAATAAAGTAAATTGAAAAATCAAAAACAAAAGCAAACAAACCTGCCACAAGCAAAACTAGCAAGTGGAGGAAAAGGAAAAATAATATGGACGAAGTATTTAGCCGAGAAAAGGCTAAACGTATAAACACGGCAAATGGAAGTGCAGGCCCAAACCAGGAGGTCCTGAACAGGCCTGCAAATCACCTACCATTCATGCTCTCTTTCTCTCTCTTGCCTCAACAAAGAAAGGAAACATGGGGAAAACTTCACAAACAAGCGCAAGGACACAAAGAAGGTGAAACGAGGATAGGAAAAACGCCAACACAACACAGTACTCACAGCTCCACACACACAGCCGCCATGATGCCACACCCACAGAAGACTCACCAACGACCAGCAGGGGGCGAGAGGGACAGAGAGACAGGAGGGAAAGGGCCTGTCCATGGGGACCGATCGGCATTCTGACCATGACCATGCTGCCCTGGCGAATTTGGGCAGGAGGGAGGAATGGGGAAGATGTGGCCCCCGATTGGCATTGGGGGGAACAACCACCACGAGGGGGAATCCCCGATAGTTGTTATATTTTTAGGATGGCAGTTTCTAGCTGTGCCGGGATTACGAACCCAGGCTAGACAGCCCTAAGGTGAGTGTGCGTACCTTGAGGCTATCGCCTTATTACTAAATCAGCACATACAGTACTTTAAACATGTTGTCTGTGTCTGCAGAAAACGTATCCCGACATTGTGATGTTTGTGACGTCACTGTGATGATCGGCCCTTTGAACGAGGAGCAAAAGCTTCAGGTTCTTCCCACATTGCAAATGCCGTCGCGATTGATTGGGAAAGAAAGTCTCATTTGGCGCCATTAATTGTTAAAGCATCCTCTGGGTTAGCTGCTCTGTGCCGGCGGTACTGATCATTAGTGAATAAATTATTGGTGCATTGATTAATGGGTTCTTACATCAGCAAAGCACTGGAAGAGCATTTTGGATCCCAAGGAACAGCAGACAGAGAAGGTGTGCATTAGCACAACTCCATTTAACACTCAAAAGCACACTCAGCAATAGGCAAGACTCGGCAATACAATGCGGAACAAACCTGGATTCATTTACCTGGGGCTCAAATCCACTTTGTCGTTGGAAAAACAAATCAGTGACGATTATTGTCCTTGTAAAAATTCTTTTCGTTACAGTCATAGCCAAAAATATTGGCACCTTTGCACTTTTTTCAAATAATGCACCATTTGTTCCAGAAATATGTTGAAATTAAAAAATCTTTTGGTATCCACATTTGTATTTCTTTGATTTTCAGTGGAACAAAACAAAAACAGCTTAAAAAATTACTAAATCTTAGCTTATTCCTCATAGAAATCCTAAAATGGCCCGGACAATATTATTGGCACCTTTTAGAAGTTGTTAGAAATTAATGTATTTCAAGCAGATGATTCTCCTTTACTTTGAATTGAACTCACCTGTGGTGAGTTGCAGGTGCCTGCATTATAAAAAATCACTCATTCAACCTGTTTGAATAAAGAAAAGGAGTCATTCTGCTGTCACTGTGTGTACTGCAATGAGCATGGAGAAAATAGACAACCAGAGAATTTTCTGAGGAGGTCAGACACAAGATTGTAGCCAAGCATGGACAATCAAGGCTACAAGTCTGTCTCCAGAGACCTTGATGTTCCTGTGTCCACCTTATGCAATGTTATCAGGAAGGTCAAGGCCCATGGCACTGTAGCCAATCTCCCTGGACGTGGCCGCAAGAGAAAACCTGATCGAAGATTGCAGCGAAGGATTGTTCTAATGGTGGAGAAAGCACCACGACCTACTGCCAAACAGATTCAAGCTGATCTTCAGACACTAGGTAACACAGTTTCAACTCGCACCATCCGTGACCAACCCATTAAAAGGGGGTTCAATGGTAGGAGACCCAAGAGGACCCCACTGCTAAGAAAGCCTGACTGGAGTTTTCCAAAATACACCTGAACAAGCCAAAATCCTTCTGCGATAATGTCCTGTGGACAGATGAGACCAAATTAGAGCTTTTTGGTAAAGCACATCATCTCTATGTTTACAGAAAACAAAATGAAGCCTTCAAAGAAAAGAACACATTCCCGACAGTCAAACATGGAGGAGGTTCAGTGATGTTTTGGGGTTTCTGTGCTGCCTCTGGCATTGGGTACCTTGAATGTGTGCATGGCATCATGAAATCAGGAGATTACCAAGGTATTTTCGAGCGCAATGTTCAACCCAGTGTCAGGAAGCTGGGTCTCTGTCGAAGGTCATGGGTCTTGCAGCAGGACAATGAACCCAAACACACTTCAAAAAGCACCCAGGAATGGTTCAAGACAAAACCCTGGACTGTTCTGAAGTTGCCACCAATGAGTGCAGATCTAAATCCCATTGAACACCTGTGGGGAGATCTGAAAACAGCAGTTGGGAGAAGGCACCCTTCAAATCTGGGAGAACTGGAGCAGTTTGCACTAGAAGAGTGACTCAAACTGCCAGTAGAGAGATGTAGGAAGCTCATTCATGGCTATAGGAAGTGCTTGACTGCAGTTATTTTATCCAAAGTCTGTGCTACCAAATATTAAGTATAGCGTGTTAATAATTTTGTCAATAGGTGAGGGCGAGACTACCGGAAGTAAGCTGTAACATGTGCACTTTTGTGGTTTGTTTTCAACGTATCCAATCACGTGACTGTTGTCGCGAAGGGTGCACTAACCGGAAGTTACGTAGTTCCGCGGGCGGCTATACAAACATTTCGTATTATTTTTCATAAAAGTTTATATTGTTAGAAAGAGAATTATTTCTAGCTTGTCAGAAAGTTAAAATTTTAAAGATCAGACAAGAATTAAGTGAGTTATGATCAAATAACCTACACCGTTTCCATAATTTCTGGCTGTAACACGTGCCCTTTTGTGGTTTTTCTTCAACGTATCCAATCACGTGACTGTTGTCGAGAAGGGTGCACTAACCGGAAGTTACGTAGTTCTGCGGGCGCCTGTGCCATTGATTTGTATTTTCTGATTTAAAAGGATATATTAAGTTCTGAATTTAAAAAAAGGTTCTGTAATATCAACAATGAAATAAAGAATTGTGGACACCAAATACTTTAATAAATTTCAACTTATTTTTACAGGAAATTGTGAGTTTTTTTTTTTAAAGTTCAAGAGTGCCAGTATTTTTGGCCACGACTGTATATATTTAATTTTTAAGCAAAAACGATGGCACCTAAGTGGAATTTGTTTTGAAAGCCATTAATTAGATGTGTTGGCCGATGTATATTCCAAGTTTCATCTCGTTTCAATGTATAAACCTTTGAGATATGAGCGCTAACACATTTTTGGTGGACAAATGGATGGACGGACGGACGGACGGGATGGATGGATGGACGGACGGACACCAACATGAATTTGAGGTTTTTCTCAACATCACTCAAGAATGCGGAAACGGACGTTACTGAAATTTGGAACATATTACCTCGATGTACAAAGTATTTACTTCTGAAATTTGGAACATATTACCTCGATGTACAAAGTATTTACTTCTGAAATTTGGAACATATTATGACGAATTATAATAATTGTACATATTTGCATGATGGTTAAGGGGAGTAGCATGTTAAGGAGAACAGGTAAGTAGTTCCGGCTCACTTCCCACAGCCCTCCTGATTTACTTCATAGGCTAATTAAGTGTGAGACAGTAAGTGTTAAGACTGGAATGGTAGCGCCTGCAGTGAACCTAGCAGGAGCTATGGTTCCAGGGGGTGGGGGGGGGGGGGGGCGGGAGCTGTGTTATGTCAGGGGGGTAGAGTGATATATAGTCAGATAGATCTGAATAGGTATCATGCTTCGACTGTCGCGATAGGGAATCTACCTTGTAATAAGTTCTATGTTTAGCCCGGGATGTCGGTATAAGCTGTATTGGTGTCCCCACCACGAGGGAGCGCGGCGTGCTAAGTAGTACAGGGATTATGGATAAGATTCCTTTGTTCGTCATCTCCTCTGTTGTCAAACCTGTGTCCCTTATGGCAACGCACTCATTTAAACACTTAGATAGGTCCTTAGTGCACTCATTAAATAATCCCCCTCCCTTACCACAACGACTTTGGGAAACAGGCAGGCAGCCAGGCCAGGGCACCGCCGATGGGGCCGCAGCCAGCCACACCACCAACTGGCCTCGCAACCACCCTCGTGGCAGGCTATAGCCACGCCCAGTGAACGTGTGATTGGTTGGAGCGGGAGGCACTCGACAAATGGAAGAAAGCCAGCGAGTGCGAACGTTCTGGAAGACGAGGGTCTTTAGATGTCTCCCAGTCCCTGTCGCTGAAAAGCATCTCCATAGCATGATGCTGCCACCACGACCAGAATATTTTGCCTCTTGCTCTGAGTCTTTCACATGCCTTTTTGTAAACTCCAGGTGTGCTGTCATTTGCCTTTTTCTCAGGAGTGGCTTCCGTCTGACCACTCTCCCATAAAGCCTAGATTTGTGAAGTGCTGCAGAGACCTTTGTCCTTCCGGCACGTTCTCCCATCTCAGCCAAGGAGCTGTGTGGTTTTGTCAGAGAGGTCATTGGGATCTTGACCACTTCCCTGACAAGGGGTTCTTCTTGCCCGGTTGCTCAGTTTGGTTGGTCGGCCATCTCTAGGAAAAGTATGGGTAGTTCAATAATCTTTCCATTTCCTAATAATGGAGCTCACTGTGCTCTTGGGACCTTTCAACATGAGAAATTGTTTTATTCCCTTCCCCAGATCTATCTCTCCTCACAATTCTATCTCTGAGTTCTACGCACAGTTCCTTGGACTACATGGTAGGGTTTCTGGTCTGACATGCTTTGTCAACTATGGGACCTTATACGGAAAGGTGTGTTTCTTTCTAAATCATGTCCAAGCAATTGAATGTGCCACTGGTGGACTCCAATCAAGTTGTAGAGACATCTCAAGGATGATCAAAGGAAATTTGATGTACTTGAGCTCAATTTGGAGTGTCATAGCAAAGGGGTTGAATATTTATTGAATCAAGACATTTCAGCTTTTCATTTGTAATTAATTTGGTTAAAAAAAAAGCTAAAGAAAAATTCCACTTTGACATTATTGGGTATTAAATGTAGATCAGTGACAAAAAAAATCTCAATTTAATCCATTTTTATTTCGGCTGTAACACAACAAAATGTGAAAAAGTCAGCGGGTGTGAATACTTATTGAAGACACTGTACAGGGTTTGCCCACACTCGGAATAGGATTGCTCGGCCAACTGCTCGGTCATGTGATCACCGATACATTGGCATTAAGCCGGCCATCTGTAAGGTGACTGTTTCAATGTTTTGCAGGTCCTCACACTTCTTATTCACAGTTTCGGAGGGAGAGGTAAATGCGATGTGCTGAGACATGATAATTTCACGTGTACATCGCTGATAAAGATCTCCAGCTTGTTGAAGTTCTTCAGCAGTGTATACACCTCCTTATCATACAGAGTTAACTCAAATCGAAGTGGCACGTGTCGGCCCACATGCGGAATATGACGCAGTCATGTCAGCCAACTGTTTGAGAAGTGTGAAGACAATGTAAGTTACATCCATTGTGTAAGTGAGACAAGTTTCCGACCGGTGAAGCCCTGAGTCACAGTGAAAGCGGACAGTGGGTATTAACATATGCTGGCGATTGCTTTGTGATTTCCATGACAATTCAAAGGCAGAGGCTGGCAATTAGTAATCTCTCTTAATGCGACAAATGAGTGCACAGAATGACCTCAGACGGACGAGGAGCGAGCTTCGTGCTTTTCAATTACTGCAATGGGCGTCTGGCAGGGCAATGAGAGAGACCCAGGTGCAGGAAGCTGTTGCTGACGTTTGGGCAAAAGAGTGTGCGTATGTGTGGGATGTACAACAATTACGTACTGAAAATTCATTAAATTCACGTTCAAGTAAATGGAACGTGGTTCGTTTAAAACTGTGCATCAATAATGTCAAACATACGGCTCATTGAGTGTATTTATAAGTCTTAATTTTCCATCCTCAAGTATTTATTTCGACGCTCCATTGATTAATTGTCGAAGCTTAACGGCATCGTTAAGATACCATCTGTCCGCAATGATATATCATGGTATATAATCAAAGCCTTAACCGCACACCAGGCTATATAAACAAAGACAAGACTATATTTCATGGTATATTAATCAAAGCCTTAACCGCACACCAGGCTATATAAACAAAGACAAGACTATATTTCATGGTATATAATCAAAGCCATGACTACATATCATGGTATATAAACAAAGCCATAACCGCACACCAGGCTACATAAACAAAGACATGACTACATTTCATGGTATATAAACAAAGACATGACTATATGTCATGGTATATAATCAAAGCCTTAACCACACACCAGGCTACATAAACAAAGACATGACTATTTTTCATGGTATAAAAACAAAGACATGACTATATATCATGGTATATAATTAATCAAAGCCTTAACCCCACACCATGCTACACAAACAAATCCATGACTATATTTCATGGTATATAAACAAACACATGACAATATTTCATGGTATAAAAACAACGCCTTAACCGCACACTAGGCGGCCATATAAACAAATCCATGACTATATTTCATGGTATATAAACAAAGACATGACTATAAATTATGGTATATAATCAAAGCATTAACCACACACCAGGCTACATAAACAAAGACATGACTATTTCATGGTATATAAACAAAGCCATGTCTACATATCATGGTATATACACAAAGACATGATAATACTGTGTGTGTATATATGTATGCATGTATATATATATATGTATATATGTATATATATATATATATATATGTATATATATATATATGTATATATATATATATATATATATATATATATATATATATATATATATATATATATATTGTTACGGGTCGCGGACAAGATGTTACTTTGGGCCGAGCGGATGGTCAACCGCGACCGTTACAGGATCCCCGATTAGCCCGACTCCCCCAAACGTTGACCAAATCGCGCCACAGGTATTCAATTTGGAAACCTCTAAAGCGACCGAAAGAGAAGGAAGAGAGGAGGAAGACAGAGTACAGAGGAAGAACAGATTTATTATACACACACAAGCAAAAAGGAGCAATCAAGTTATTTACAAGCAATGGATGGAAGAAGCAGGTGACACAGGGAAATCATTAGCTTATACTATGCAGTTTACTTATAAACCCCAGGACAACATTCAAGACAGACGACGTTCACACTTACACGGGGGAAATTGCAGGCAGGTATGGCTTGAGGATGGATGGTTGTTTTGGGAGGCAATGGAGGGTCCAGCATGGATTGCTGCCTGGCGCGCCCTTTTCGTGGCCTGCGTCCCCTTAGCTGCAGCGCAGCTGGTCGCACGATGGCTCGCAGGCTCGGTCACACCTGCTCGTTCAGGCGTCCTCCTTCTCCCCAGCAACAACGATCGACAGCAAGCAAGAGGACGGGGTCAGAGCAAGAGCACGGAGTGCGTCCCGCGGCGGTTTATATTGGTTTCTCACCGAACCTTCGCGCACTTTCTCGGGGGTTCCCGCTCCGCCCTCTCTTAGCCAAACCCCTTTTTCTGGATTGGATGAGCGGGGCCGACTTACTCCTCCCCCCTATGACGAGGGGGGCGACCCGTCTTCTCTAGCCACTCCCCTTGTTCATAATGGCCGCAAATGTCGAAAACCGGTCAGCAGCTGCAGGTAATGCGCCGTCACGTTGCACAGCAGTTCAGTACTGCAATAAACGGTTGCTGTCAAAGCTCAAGTGGGGGAATCCCTGGCACTTGAGCTGCCATGGATCATCGGAGGGGCCTACGCTTATTTCATTTGATGCAATGCAGAGTCAATCTAGTGGGAAACACATATTTAGCCTACATAGAATAAGGAAATAAGCTATTTAAAAAGATATATCGTGGCCTGTCTGTAGGTTCATGGAATTAACTAGGGGGACGTCTTTCGATCTTATTTACTCTACGAGGTCCCCATTGGCTAAACTCTACGAGGTCCCCATAAGATTTATTCTTTGGTCCCCATTGGCTAAACATCAAGCAGAGCCGCCAATCCAGATTTCGGACGTATTTACCTCTTATGAGGTGCCTTTTTTAGAATAAAAAAAGGTAAAAAATCAAACATTTAAACAGCCTTGGACGTGCACCTTGACCCCATGGCCAAGGCACACAGTCTATCAAGGCTTTCCCATTAGCATACACATGCACCTCAACCCAAAGGCTGAAGCACATGGTCAATCAAAACACATGCATCCTGACCCCGAAGGGCGAGAATGCATGGTCATACAATTGGACCACTCCTCCATAGGAGTGAGTCCCCATGACTTCAACATCATGCCATTCCGACGAGGGCTTATTAACTGTTATGAGGCTACAGCTAAGGCCTGCCTTTTTTACTATGAAAAACGGTAAAAAGTCAAACATTTGAACAGCCTTGGACGTGCACCTTGACCCCATGGCCAAGGCACAACGTCAACAAGGCTGTCCCAATAACATTACACATGCGCCTCAACCCCAAGGCTGAAGCACATGGTCATTCAAAACATGCATCATGCCCCCAAAGGGCCACAATGCATGGTCATACAATAGGACCACTCCTCCTCCTCTAAATAGGAGTAAGACCCCGTGATCCACTGACAGGGCATTACTCCTGCCAGGTACGATTTGCAGGCTTATTAACTGTTATGAGGCCAGAGTTAAGGCCTGCCTTTTTTACTGTGAAAAAAGGTAAAAAGTCTAACATTTGAACAGCCTCGGACGTGCACCTTGACCCCATGGCCAAGGCACAACGTCAACAAGGCTGTCCCAATAACATTACACATGCGCCTCAACCCCAAGGCTGAAGCACATGGTCATTCAAACACATGCATCATGCCCCCGAAGGGCCACAATGCATGGTCATACAATTGGGACCACTCCTCTTAATAGGAGTAAGACCCCTTAATCCACTGACAGGGCATTACTCCTGCCAGGTACGATTTACAGGCCTACCAGCGCTTTTAGGGCCCGTGCTAGGGCCTGCCTTTTTTACAATGAAAAAAGGTAAAAAGTCAAACATTTGAACAGCCTTGGACGTGCACCTTGACCCCATGGCCAAGGAACAACGTCAACAAGGCTGTCCCAATAACAATACACATGTGCCACAACCCCAAGGCTGAAGCACATGGTCATTCAAACACATGCATCATGACCCCGAAGGGCCACAATGCATGGTCATACAATTGGGACCACTCCTCTCAATAGGAGTAAGACCCTTTGATCCACTGACAGGGTATTACTCCTGCCAGGTTTGTCAGCACCAAGCAGAATTTCTCCTGCCAGGTACGATTTGCAGGTCTACCAGCCCTGTTTTGGGGCCACAGGGAAGGCCTGCCTTTTTTGCAATGACAAAAAGGTAAAAAGTCAAACATTTGAACAGCCTTGGACGTGCACCTTGACCCCATGGTCAAGGCACAACGTCAACAAGGCTGTCCCAATAACATTACACATGCGCCTCAACCCCAAGGGGGAAGCACATGGTCATTCAAACGCATGCATCATGCCCCCGAGGGGCCACAATGCATGGTCAAACAATTGGGACCACTCCTCTTAATAGGAGTAAGACCCCTTGATCCACCGACAGGGCATTACTCCTGCCAGGTCCGATATGCATGCAGGTCTACCAGCGCTTTTAGGGCCTGCGCAAGGCCTGCCTTTTTTGCTTGTGAAAAAAGGTAAAAAGTCAAACATTTGAACAGCCTCGGACGTGCACCTTGTCCCCATGGACAAGGCACAACGTCAACAAGGCTGTCCCCATAACAATACACATGCGCATCAACCCCAAGGGGGAAGCACATGGTCATTCAAACTCATGCATCATGCCCCCGAAGGGCCACAATGCATGGTCATAAAATTGGGACCACTCCTCTTAATAGGAGTAAGACCCCTTGATCCACCGACAGGGCATTACTCCTGCCAGGTCCGATTTGCATGCAGGTCTACCAGCGCTTTTAGGGCCTGCGCAAGGCCTGCCTTTTTTGCTTGTGAAAAAAGGTAAAAAGTCAAACATTTGAACAGCCTCGGACGTGCACCTTGACCCCATGGCCAAGGCACAACGTCAACAAGGCTGTCCCCATAACAATACACATGCGCCTCAACCCCGAGGGGGAGGCACATGGTCATTCAAACTCATGCATAATGCCCCCGAAGGGCCACAATGCATGGTCATACAATTGGGACCACTCCTCTTAATAGGAGTAAGACCCCTTGATCCACCGACAGGGCATTACTCCTGCCAGGTCCGATTTGCATGCAGGTCTACCAGCGCTTTTAGGGCCTGCGCAAGGCCTGCCTTTTTTGCTTGTGAAAAAAGGTAAAAAGTCAAACATTTGAACAGCCTTGGATGTGCACCTTGACCCCATGGCCAAGGCACAACGTCAACAAGGCTGTCCCCATAACAATACACATTCGCCTCAACCCCAAGGGGGAAGCACATGGTCATTCAAACTCATGCATCATGCCCCCGGAGGGCCACAATGCATGGTCATACAATTGGGACCACTCCTCTTAATAGGAGTAAGACCCCTTGATCCACCGACAGGGCATTACTCCTGCCAGGTCCGATTTGCATGCAGGTCTACCAGCCTATTTTGGGGCCACAGGAAAGGCCTGCCTTTTTTGCTTGTGAAAAAAGGTAAAAAGTCAAACATTTGAACAGCCTTGGACGTGCACCTTGACCCCATGGCCAAGGCACAACGTCAACAAGGCTGTCCCAGTGTCCCAATAACATTACACATGCACCTCAACCCCAAGGGGGAAGCACATGGTCATTCAAACTCATGCATCATGCCCCCGGAGGGCCACAATGCATGGTCATACAATTGGGACCACTCCTCTTAATAGGAGTAAGACCCCTTAATCTTCCAGCAGGGCATTACTCCTGCCAGGTCCGATTTGCATGCAGGTCTACCGCCCCTCGTCAGGATGGCACACTGCAAAAAATCTAGCCAATGAGGACCAAACTCGTCTATTAAGTTGATCAAGACACCTCCTCGCTTTAATGGCTAGCTTCAATATATATATATATATATATATATATATATATATATATATATGTGGTTTTGCAATAAAGGCAAACACACTATAGTTAATTACACGACAACATGTAGCCTGCAGTCGTTAGTTATTTCTTATTAAATGTAAAGATTAGCTCCCCTCCCAATGTTTAGTAATCCACACCAATATGCATTGAGTTAGGCAGGATTCCAACCCCCTCGTAATGGTGAACAAAGACGTTGGTTCATGTGCAGGGAGGCGTGGCTAACAGAAAAGCCCACGTCACCAGCAGGCGACCAATGAGGGGTCGTAGACACAATGGTGGGTTGTAAAACCTCCCCAAATGAAAGAGGGAAGGAGGAATGAAACCTTCCTAGTGAGAGGCAGGGCACGTGACCAACCTCGGCCAATGGGAGGCCGTGGAACATTCTTGAAGGACATTCGACCCGTTAAAGGTCCGTGCCCATCGTCATTCGAGCTCTCGACGTTCATCTTGAAGCTGCCTGTCTGACGTGCTGGTTTGTCCTTTCTGCACTGAAATTCATCCATCCTGAATCATCGTTTGTGCGGACTTCGAAGCGTCGCTTCGTCCTTCGGACCTTCCTTCATCCAAGCTGCATGTCCGGACCAAACCGAGTTGTGCGCACTGTGCACAACCCCTTGCCGCCACCTTCGAGTCCGCGTCAGCACATCAATTGGTACGAGGTTAACCTGTGTGTTTCATTCCCAGTGTGTGTGTGTGTGTGTGTGCAAGGCACCTGTCGGGATCTAGGCTAGGTAAGAATTGATAAGCCTGCCTCCCATCTCTTTTTCTGTGCCTTGTAAATAAAAGGCTGTACATTTTGTTATTTTCAAACCTGTTCGTATCGTTCTTTTCTCCATTGGCCTGGCAAAGCCGAAACCGAATTTGACTTGAATTAGGCCCATAAATCACGCAAGATAACGCCGCAACCCACACCGTGTGATCCGCTCGGCACACCATAAGGTGTGGGAACGCGAGGGTTCAATACCTGGTCTTTCTGGCCGCGTGTCTTTGAAGCTCTTTGGGTTTGGTGACCAGTAACCCTTCGGCACGTGCATGGGAGACTGGTGACTGAAGCTTCATCGCTGCCGACGGCCCAGTGGCCTCGGAGTCTGAGGGGAAACGGTGTCATAACCTTCCTCCCCTCCCCCCCCTCCCCCCCCCCCCCCCTTAGTACATTGACAGACCCGGGATCCACAACAATATATATATTACACCTTCGGCATATAAACGTCATTATGCCTTTCATCTTCTGCTCTGGGAGTTTCTTTCTTTCACATCCATAATGTGTAATACTCCAAACAAATGATTCACTCGCCCTTTTTCAGATCTATTCCAATACGTTGAGACTTCCAAACAGCAGACAAATCACTAACTACACCTTGAGTCAGAGCAAGTCTGATCATAATCTCTATGGACATAGGTTCAGTTGATGAAATTACTGAACCAGGATTTTAAAAACGCTCCTCTGGGGTCAGTATTAACGGGCCATTATGCACGTTTTCTCCATTTACACCATTCCAAACCATGACTCGAGTCTTGTCCTCATTTACTATGCAAACAGCATTTACAAGTGTGCGTCCCACTCGTTGTGGTAAGACGCACTTCACATCTCTCATAATCCTCTCACCAACCGCATTGAAGAGCACAGGGGACAGTGAACAACCTTGGCGTACACCTTTTAAGAAATGAAATTTGTGTCTGCCCATCGTCTACGCGAACTACTCCAACTACCTTTGTATACAAGCATCTAATCAACCAAACTGGATGTTTTGGCACTCCAAATTAAAATAAGGCTTTCCACATCGCATCATGTTGGATGCTACTGAATGTCTTGGCATAGTCGATGAGCTTTGCCCATAACTATGTCCTTTTTACCTTTCACCTTTTCAATCAAAGTTCTCAACATCAACATAACACCTCTTTTGTGCCTTCACCACATATGAAACCAAATTGCTCGTCGCCATCGTTTTATGGCCGTTTCCATGCCTGCATGTGTCAGCCATGATTCACCGAATGGCTGCTTCGCCAAAAGGTATTTGAGGCATTTTGTGGCCGGATGCCCTTCCTGACGCCACCACGGAATCAGCTGTGATTCCAAGACCAAGACTTTGTCTAAAGAGACACAGGAGGGACTCCAACAATGTCTCCTTCATGAGTTTAATCAGAATCAATCTCCAGTAGTATCTCGGAGGAAATCAGCAAGCATTGTATCAATACACTACAGTCACACAAGCAAGAATAGATATGCCATGCAAGCAAACAAGCAAGCAATCCGCAATGAGATTCTCATTACCACGATAAGCATGAGCATGAATAACACACGACAAATGTCACAGGACTGTCCTCCGAGCCTGGCGTCCAGGACCTTATAGACGCCGTACAGTGGACAGCAGGTGTAATAACTCCTGGGTCGTAACCTGAGTTCAATTTCACGACAACAGGGGGATTTGCAAGCAGAGTTTCCTTCTCCTCGGTGGACTGCCTACCAAGGCTAAAGAGCTCCTGGATGGATTGGTGAGTATCACAGCAAGTCCTCACAATGGAGGGCCATGCACACTACCACCTTTAGGGTACCAACATACTCTGAGATCCTCGAGGCATTGAGCCAGTGCCCACAAGAACACTGTTACCATGGTTCACCACTAGGAGGGAGTCTGAAAGTCTTGGCAAGGGTAGAGGCTATGTACCGGAAGGAAGGGCTTACACACTCGGCCAATACTCCTTGGCAATGACCTCTTTCAAATACTGTAGAAGATAACTCTTTCCCTGATGATCTCCAACAGAATCTTTGTTGCGTGACTTATTTAACTGAGCCTCATATGTTTGGGGCACTCCTGTGATCCAACAAACTTGGGGCATTGTAACGATCTTCGATTTTCCAGATGTTGTCGATTTTTTTTTGTATACAGAATCGAGGCTCGTGTAAGAGCTAACATATTGAACATGAAAACATGCACAGACACATAAAACATGCAATGAAGGGAGCGGGAGACAAGATGTGGAGAGAAGGAAGCACACAAGCACAACAACAGAAGAAAACAGGGACGTCGGTAGATCTGTGGAAGGGGGAGGGCTGCGGGAGGAGGGAGGGATAAATCAAATGAACACTTCTAGCAGTTTCACGAAAGAAGTTGGGCATTTAAAGAGATGGATTTGGGGTGTATTAATGGGGGTAGAAAAGATTAAGGTTTTGAAGATAAGAGATGGTGGTGAACAGCTGTTTTAAAGACCTTGAGGGAGGAGTGGGATTGAAGAGAGTGAGGGAGTTTGTTCCAGAGGCGGGACGAAAGAGGAATGAAAGAGTGAAGGTGAGCAGAGAGCCGAGATTTCGGCAGTTTAACCATAAGAGGGTTGCAGGCAGATCTTGTGTGACCTGCAGGAATATTTGGGGAACAGAGAACAGAGAGAGCTGGGGGGAACAAGGCCGGAAAGGAGTCGGAAGAAGAGAGAAAGACCACCAACCTGCCTGCGGTGAGTGAGTGAGAGGCCCTAACAATCAGATTCATCGTGGGAGATTCCAATGATTCTGAAAGCTTTGGTTTCAACAGCGTGAAGCCGAGCTAGGTGTGAGGCAGGAGCACCAGCCCAGAGGGGAGAACAGTATTACATTGAGCTGTGGATTAAAGCCTTGTATGAGGTGAGGAGCTCAGGTGTGCCAAGGAAGGACTTCACACGATGGAGGATGCTCAGTCGGTGACTGGCTTTGGAGGCTAAATTGGAGATGTGGTTTTCCCAGGAAAGATCATGGCAGATGGTGAGACCCAAAAGCTTGAGTGACAGAACTTCTTGGAGAGGATTGTTCAGAAAGTGGATGGGAGGGTTGTCCAGTCGGTCTTTTCAGAGAGACATAGTAAGCGTGTGAGATTTGTCAGGATTGAAAGACATGTTCCAATTGTTTGCCCAGTCTGTGATATTGTCCAGGTCTGCAGAGAGTGACGAGGCTGCAGACTGCTGATCTGAGGGATGAGGAATGGAGCGGCAGAGAGTGGAGTCATCAGCAAAGAGGTAGAGAGGATTTTCAAGAGAGTCAGACAGATCATTGATGAAGACCAGGAAAAGCACAGGGCCCAGAACACTGCCTTGGGGAACTCCAGCCTGAACAGGAAGAGGAGATGAGAGAAACCCATTCAGGGCCACACGTTGACTATGACTTGAGAGGAAGTCCGCAAGCCATGCGTGGAGATTTCCGTGGATACCATAGGAGGAGAGTTTGGTGAGCAGAGCGGGGTGCCAGACCATATCGAAGGCACGTGACATGTCATGGGAGACAGCTCTAATTTCCTGTTTGGCATTGAGGACCTTCATCCATTGTTGAGACAGCAGAAGCAGCATGTCCAGAGTAGAGTGACCTGGTCTGAAACCAAATTGATGGTCAGAGATCAAGCCATTGTAGAAGAGGAAAGATTTGATTTCCGAAGCAATGGTGGATTCCATGACTTTGCTGATAATTGGGAGAAGGCTGATTGGTCTGTCGTTGCAAGGATATGTTTTTGCACATTTTTTGTGCAAAGTGGTGATGTTGGCTGATTTCCAAGCTGATGAGAGATGAACTTGAGCAAAAGATAGGGTGAAGAGAACAGAGAGAGGGAGTGAAAGAGCGGCAGAGCAGAATTTTCAGACCTGTGGGCTGATGCGGTCAGGTCCAGTTGCAAAATCAGAGTCGAGGGTTGACAGAAACTTCTCCACCTTGTCAGGAGAAAAGGACACAGAGTCCAGGAGCAGCTGGGTACGACTGGGTACGGTGGGTACAGAGAGGGATGGGTTTGGGACACAAGATTTAGAGGCAAACACAGAGTTGAGGCATTCAGCTTTTTCACGTGCGGAGTCAGCTGTGTAGCCCTTTGAGGTAAGGGAGGGGATGGAGGGGGAACAAACACCTGAAGCAGATTTGACCAGATGCCACCAGGATTTGGAAGAGGGAGACAGGTTTGAGAGTTCAGTCTTGAGAGAGGAGAGATATTGTTTCCTGGCACTCCTGAGGGTGGACACACACTTGTTTCGTGCTTTGTGAAAGGAAATGAGATTTCCTTCCATTGGATTTGCTTTCCAGGAGGTGAAGGCAAGTTGTTTCTGGGCAACAGCCTCACCACAAGATTCCGTGAACCATGGACGGGAGGAAGGGTTTGACAACTGAAGACGAGATGGGATAAATCTGTGCATGAGATAGAGCAATTTACTTTGGAAGAATTCCCAGGATGAGTTGATGTCAGAGGCGGTAGAGATGGGAGACCATTCCAGATGATTGATGGCTGCTTGAAGACCATGCCAGTTGGCCTGAGTGAAATGCCAGACTCGTCGACGCTGAGGAGGCTCTCTGAGAATGGTCAGAGAGATGTCCACTTTAACAAGCACATGATCAGATGAGCCGATTGGAGCAGAAGAAGAGCAGCAGACATTTGCAGGGAAGTTAGTCATCACCAAGTCGAGAAGAGAAGCTGCTCCGTTGATTGAGATCCGGGTCGGGAAATTGACAGATTGTGTCAGTCCCAGATAGTCGCAGAAGTCCTTTGCTGAGGAGCCATGGCTGGTGAGGTATCCACACCCAGCCAACTGGCATGGTGACAATATTGAAATCACCACATATGAGGAAGAGAGAGTTGGGATGAGTAGATAGAAGTTGGTCCATATTATCAGACAGCGAGATGTAGATGGAGTCATCACTGGATGGTGGACGGTACAACACACATATGAACAAAAGGTGGGAGCGAAGGGGAAGCGGTAGCCAGAGGTATTCCTGGGGGTGAGGTGGAGAGAGTGCAGTGCAGGGCGAGTGAGGAAGAAAGTTTTTGATAAAGATAACAACCCCACCTCCAGGACGAGGCTCAGGTCTATCATACCGGAGGAGGGAGTAACCCGGGAGAGATACTAAGGAATCGGAGACATCATGAAGGAGGAACGTTTCTGTTAAGCAGATCAAGTCTGGTTTGTCAGAAGCAACCTGTATGGAGAGATCAGTCAAGTTTGAGCGAAGGCCCCGGATGTTTGAGGTCCATACTGTTAATGAAGTTGAAGGGGGAGCATTGGATACAGAACAGGGGTGATGAGGGGTTGGGTAAGATGTGGAAGAGAAGGAAGAGGAAGAAGAGGTAGGGAGAGCTGTTGAAAGTGTGTCAGAGATTTCAGAATAGCTCAGAGAAAGGGAAGGATGGGGCGGACAAAAGGTTTGATGGTGATTGGGTGAGGCACAGTGAGGTGTTATTTGAGGGGGGGGGCAGAGCGAGGAAGATGGTTGGGGGAGATGGAGGTGAGAGTTGGAAGGGGGAAGAAGCGGGGAGGACGCTTTGAGGAGGGTGGGTGAGAGAGGGGAAATGGAGAAAAAATGAGGTTGGGGAGATTTGAAGGGGAGGGGCGAGGGGGGAGTTTATGAGGGGAGTGGTTAGGGGGGAGTTTAGGAGGGAAGGGGCAAGGGGGGGGATTTGAAAGGGATGGGAGATGGGGGAGATTTGGAGGGGAGATTTGGAGGGGAGGGGTGGGGGAGAGTTTAGGAGGGGAGGGGCGAGGGGGGAGTTTATGAGGGGAGGGGTTAGGGGGGAGTTTAGGAGGGAAGGGGCAAGGGGGGAGATTTGAAAGGGATGGGTGATGGGGAAGATTTGGAGGGGAGGGGTGAGTTTGGATTTTAGAAAGTGTTGTACGATTAATGGGAAACGAACATTTATTGCAAAATGTGTTTCTTGTGACCTTCGAGTCAGAGATACGTTTGAGGACGCTCTGGAGGAGGTGGGGGGGGGGGGGGGTGGAGTGCAGGTGAATTTAGGGAATGTAGGAAGAAGGAACTGTAAGAGATGGAATATTTTTTTGGAATGAATAGATTTGGTGAGCGAGTCGAAAGCAATCTTTTAAAGAAGAAGAAGAAAAAAGTGTAATAATATACGACAGAATATTGTCTTGTGGCCGCCTCTGATGAAAATCAGGCGGTCACGGAAGCCAATCGCGAAGGCCTTAGCTCTCGAGGCGAAAACTCAATGGCGGACTCGAAGATAGAAAGCTATACAAAATTGCGTGGGATGGAGGGGCGGCACCAGACCCCTGCAGTCCTACCTGTTCTCGGGGCGTCTCCAATGCTGCTGCAAATTAAATAAATCACACGGAAAACTGCGTTCAGGTATATACAGAAAATAATACAAGGGTTTATTTTACAAGAGATAGCAGGACAGGAAAATGCGCGATGATAAATAAAGTGTCCTATATCGGGATCCCGCACACCTCACTTCAGAAACGAACAAAGGACTGAATTACGAAAAGAAATGTCTCGTCGTGTAATGTTCTGTGGGGTGCGGCCTTATCTGTCAGTAGTGCAGTGTCCACCGTCCAACACGGCTCTGAGTTCCGGCACGAAGGAACCATCCGTCAGCCTCGCTCGCACGCTTCGCCAGGCCCCGCACCGCTCCAAGTCGATCGCACACGAGGCCCCAGCACCACTCCAAGCTCCAAAAGCACCGAAAGGACCGCTCCAAGCACCATGAAGAACGAGATCTCCAATCCCAGCGCAGAGAGCACAAGGAGAGAGAGAGAGAGAGAGAGAGAGAGAGAGCACAAGGAGAGAGAGAGAGAGAGAGAGAGAGAGAGCACAAGGAGAGAGAGAGAGAGCACAAGGAGAGAGAGAGAGAGAGAGAGCACAAGGAGAGAGAGAGAGAGAGAGAGAGAGAGAGCACAAGGAGAGAGAGAGAGAGCACAAGGAGAGAGAGAGAGAGAGCACAAGGAGAGAGAGAGAGAGAGCACAAGGAGAGAGAGAGAGAGCACAAGGAGAGAGAGAGAGAGAGAGAGCACAAGGAGAGAGAGAGAGAGCACAAGGAGAGAGAGAGAGAGAGAGCACAAGGAGAGAGAGAGAGAGAGAGCACAAGGAGAGAGAGAGAGAGAGAGAGCACAAGGAGAGAGAGAGAGAGAGAGAGAGAGAGAGCACAAGGAGAGAGAGAGAGAGCACAAGGAGAGAGAGAGAGAGAGAGCACAAGGAGAGAGAGAGAGAGAGCACAAGGAGAGAGAGAGAGAGCACAAGGAGAGAGAGAGAGAGAGAGCACAAGGAGAGAGAGAGAGAGCACAAGGAGAGAGAGAGAGAGAGAGAGAGCACAAGGAGAGAGAGAGAGAGAGAGAGAGAGAGCACAAGGAGAGAGAGAGAGCACAAGGAGAGAGAGAGAGCACAAGGAGAGAGAGAGAGAGAGAGAGCGAGAGCGAGAGCGAGAGCGAGAGAGAGAGAGAGAGAGAGAGAGAGAGAGAGCCAAGAGACAAAATGTCGTGCAGCGCGTCCTTTTGTCACCTTGTGTGTGACGTCAATCTCGCGCGTTCCCAATCAGAGCCTCGTACTTCGACCTCTCGAAGGTTCTGTTGTGCTGGTCCTTTCTCATTGGCCAAGTCCTTTCAGCCACCATGTCACGCCACCCTCGTGGCCAACCACCAGTCCTTCCCTTCCCTCCAATCATGGGGCAGTTCTCTTCCTGGCAGAAGATACACTTATTCCAGTCCATGTGTGTATTGTCCTGCTTCACGGACTTTGTGATATCACTGCTTTTAACTAGCGTGAACACTTTCTTCATTGTGATAAGCAGTCGATTATATTAACACTCGCCACAATCTGAAACAAAACTAGAGCTTCCAGGGAAGCAGAACTCAACTGAACTGACTGGACAACTTTAAAGTAGGTCAGTTGTCTGTACTAGATTTGACTTAAGATAGCAAACTACCTTGTGTGGTAAGAGTCTCACACACCAAGTTTGATCAAAAGCCATTTGTGGACGTTAAAGTCTTAATGTCGTTTTGGAGCTGAAAGCAATATGGAGGCCTATGGCGGCCATTTTGTGAGGGATCGGGTTGGAATGCAATAGCAACCTACCTTGTGTGGTAAGGGTTAAACATTCTAAGTTTGATCAAAATCTGTTAATATTTGTGGACGCTAGAGTGTTAACATCGTTTTCATGACCAAAAACAAAATGGTCGCCTAAGTCCGCCATTTTTCAACAGATCTGGCTGAAATGTAATACCAACCTGGTCCTTGGGGTAAGGATGCTGCAAGTCAAGTTTGATCAGAATCGGTTGATATTTGTGGACGCTGGAGTGTTTACGTCGAAAAGTTAACGGACGACAGACGACGGATGCCGGAGGGTTCAGTATGTGATGAACTCAACTGGACGGTAGTCCAGTTGAGTTAAAAAGCAATGATAATAAGAAGAAGCACGAGCACGCTAAAACTAGATATTATGGGGAATATTTTAAAGATTGGAGGCATTCTGGATCTGTTCTGCAAAACAACACGTGTTTCTAATTAATCAGCTGAATAATTTGATACATTTTGTAATACTTATAACAATAACTAATAACACAACATGTGTAGGACAATATTTTATTGTAAGATTTGACTTAAAAGTTTCCAAAAAACTTCTGTCATAGAATGTAAGGAAGTGAATGAATGAATGAATGATCGTTTTAAGGCCATTTTTCCCCGGTAGAGTGGGGGTTAGCCTTGCAGGCCCCAAGACAATCATGGTTCCCTGTTTGAGGCAATGTTTTTTATGGCCGGATGCCCTTCCTGACGCCAACCCTTAGTCGCCTCTTATGATGCGCAGGGATACGGTGTACCTATTCTAAGCCGGGAACAATATATGCTATACAAAATTGCGCGGGATGGAGGGGCAGCACCACACCCCTGCAGTCTTACCTGTTATCGGGGCGTCTTCAATGCTGCTGCAAATTAAATAAATCACATGGAAAACTGCGTTCAGGTATATACAGAAAATAATACAAGGGTTTATTTTACAAGAGATAGCGGGACAGGAAAATGCGCGATGATAAATAAAGTGTCCTATATCGGGATCCCGCACACCTCACTTCAGAAACGAACAAAGGACTGAATTACGAAAAGAAATGTCTCGTCGTGTAATGTTCTGTTAGAACCGTATCCAAAATATATCTTGCCAAAATATAGAATGTAAGGAAGTGGAAGACACAAATCAAATGAAACATATTATCATATAATAGTGCTGTCGTGTAGGTAGTAAATGTTTACATCCAAAAATCAAAAATATAAACACACCTGAAATATCTGTTGATGTTGGTTTCTTGACAGGGGAACATTAGAGAAATTTTGACATATACAGTCACGTGAAAAGGTAAGTACACCCCATGTGAACTATTAGTGGGGGGGCCAATGTTTTCCCGTTGAATTCAAATGTTAATTTGTGGACACTGGTTGGGTTGTCTTTAGGGATGATAGAAGTTGTAGAAAAAATATGTCTCCATTTTTTTCAAGTTCTTTATAGTGGCCATTTTGGATTATCAAAATGGCGTTTGTTGAAAACCGAAATTGTCATTATCTTGGCTTCTAAATGACCTAGAGTGTTAATTTTGGTGTCCAAATGTACATATTTGCGGATACTTAATCCAATAAACACACATTTATACACCTACATATGATCAAAAGGGTTCTTATGGCAGCCATCTTGGATTTTCACGCACTTATGCCAACACATATATATATTTTTTTCCATCATTTTCACTTCTAAATCACATAAAGGCTGGACTTTAGTGTTCAAATGTACACTTATAATGTCTTTGTGCAATATTTTTAGTTGGCAGTGTTCATTGTTACATTGAAGGATCTCCATCCTCCTCATCATCAGTGTTATCGATTCCCATGGGGCGCTCCTGACCCGTGTTACCACACACCTCTTCATCTGCCCCACACATACACATCTCAGAACAGTTGAGATGCTGAGACCTGCATGAGCAGTGAGACATGCATTGGGTCTTCTTGCAGTTACATTTGATTAGATGTGTGATGGCAGCTGGGGCTGGAGGGTCCTTGGTTGTGATGGGCACCAGCTGATCTCCTTCTGCTCTCCATCCATGTTCTGTTGGTTGTGGAAGCTGGGGGTCCGGTACATCAGCCTGATGCCACACCATGGCCTGGAAATGTGCACGAGCAATGGCTTCATGTAAAGCTCCCCGTGTTGGTGGCAGCTTCTGTGCCTCTAGCTGTTTCTTGGTAAACAGTCTCCACCTCAGCTTGCCCACATCCACAACTGTAGTACGAGGCTCATACAGCTGGCATACAAATGCCTCAATGTCACTTTCTGTGTCAGCTCTCAGCTCCTCAGAGGCCCCAAGGTCATGAAACGCAGATACCACCTCAACAGAGCACCTATTGAGGGCTTGCCAACATGTGAGCTTTCCCTTGCCGGCAAACCGACCAGTCTGGTCTGCTCCCGTGAATGCATGGAATCCTGGTAGGGCTGCAGCC
Organism: Myxine glutinosa; assembly: GCF_964187855.1. NCBI lineage: Eukaryota > Metazoa > Chordata > Myxini > Myxiniformes > Myxinidae > Myxine > Myxine glutinosa. The sequence goes on from NC_136268.1 coordinate 155,707,817, forward strand.
TTCCTGACACCAAGTTCATGTACTATTGGTTCCAGTGAGATTTGCCTCTTCTTGTTCCCCACACCCGTGATGAAGTATGTGTCTTTGCATAGTTCATGGTACCGGTGGAGTGCTAGGATGAATACATCAGTATCAGGTGACTGAATGTACAGCTGTGTTGCACCTCTTCGGACGGCATCTAGACTGTGAAGAAAGATCCTCGTATCAGCCTCCTCCTGGGAGCTACGGAGATGCTGTACATCCATGCAGTTGGAGAAGACATCCTGCCTTGAAGTGACGATGAAGACCTTGGTAGTCCCCTCAAAGTGACACAGAGCTTTCTTTGCCAGATAGACAGTTAGCTCATCTTTGGTGTTGGTGTGCGACAGGAACTGTTTTGCTGTCAGTTTCCCAATCGGGGTGCTGTCTTGAACGTGGTAAGCAGTGGGCGGCTTGCCACCTTGGCGCCTCTCCCGTGTGGCCTCTTTCAGTGAATTTGGCAGATCATATCGGTCAAACACGAGGTGGACTTCATCATACCCGTTGGTCTTGCAGTCCAGTGTTGCATTGAAATGGCCAGCCCACTGGGCACATGTTTTGACCCATTGTGGCTTACCCATTGCTTGCACTAATGCCATGCCGTCTATGACAGTCACCTTCTTGGGAGGGGGTGGAGTATGTTCAGGATTGTCGTCGTCTGGCTGCTGACCAGTGCCAGTTGACTTCTTGGGTAGATCTTCTAGGATGCCCATGAGCTTGCTTTTGTCTGTGCATGGTAGTAGTGTCCCAGCCATTGCAAAGAGGGTTCGTGGAAGCGCGGTGAATTCATATTGACCTATGGCATCCTTCAAGTTGATCTCTGGTCGTGAGCGGGCCACGATCAGCATGCGCGCAAACAGTGACCTGTCGTCTTTCAGCTCTACAACCTTGTCTGCCAGTTTGTGCTTCACAGCTTTCCTGGCACTCTTCCACATCTTCAGTTTGACCTTTCCCATTCTGGCCCAAAGGTTGATTTCATTTGTGTTGATGCGCTCTGCAACAAACGTGTTATACGCTTTCTGACCAATCTCATCTTGGTTGCAGACATCCTTCTGTACTTCAGCTGGCATCACCACCTTGGTGATGATAGTCGTCAGGTCTTCACCCTCATGCGTCATGGGATTCATGGACTCTCTGATCACATTCTTCAGTCGACGAATGCTGTCTTCCTGCCGAGCCCAGACTGTGGTTGATAGGTCGTGGTGCTCCTTGCGTGTAGCTGATTGTGAGCCAGCCATCTGACGGGCTTCTTCAGCAAGCCTACTCAGCTCTGGTGCTGTCAGAAAGAACCTTTCGCGGGCACTGGCATTCTGGGTAATGCCCACAATACCCCCTGTCACCTTCATGATCCTGTTGATGTGCTCCAGTGCATGGTCCACACCTACAGCACAGAAGGGGATTTCATTCTTATGGACACTGAAGTTCCCATCCATGAACTCTTGGTAGATCCCTGGATCTGTCATCTTCAGGGCCTTCATCTCTGCAAGGTACCGGGGAGTCAGCCTGGCATATTTCTGTTTGTCATGTGCAAAGAAGTATATGCACATCTCATCCAGTGAAGACAGGTGAAGCTCAAATTGTCCATCACGGGTGGCACGGATGAATGTGTATATCAGCATTATCATCCGCATGTAGCGTCGCACAAACTTGAACAGTGGACTCTTGGCTTCTTTCCTCTCATCAAACTTTGCCATGGCCTCCAGGACTTCGTTTGACTCGAGGAAAGCTAGCATGTTGTTCTGCGCGCTTGTCATCTCCTCTCGGTTGTGTAGATGACAGCTCTGGGCAACCTGTTGTGCTGACTGGGTACATGGGCCCCTCAGATGGGGATGCTCTTGGAAGAATTCGTCCACATAGAGGTCGAAGAGGGCTTGGACAGTGGTGATGTGGGCCTCCAAAGCCCTCTTCATGTGCTTGGCTTCCAGTATTTGTCTGGTCGTTGTTGGGCCATAGATATCAGCCTCAGACCAAGCCTCGTCAAGACCACTGTCCTCTATGGCATTCCCAGCAGCCCTCAGTGCAGCCATCACAGTGTGCATCTCCCCTAGTCGCAGTACCCACTTGCCTTTGCAGTCATCTCTGGTCATCTCCAGCTGTTTGGCTCGCTCATACAGGGCCATGTCTAAGGTGATCACTGTCTTCCTATCGGGACCCATGACCATGCAGTTGATTTGCTGTGTCTGTTTCAAGACTGTTATCAGTGTTTGCCATTCATGGGCTGGTGCTGCTACCAATGGCAGGGCGTTGACCTCTGTCAGAGGCTTCGAAGAGGAGAGCAGTGAGTTGTAGGCTGTCCAAGTTGGGATATCGTGATGCTTGATCCTACTGCCAGGTGGTTGTTTTGGATCGTGGACGAGTGACCCAACAGGGTCAGCATGCTGGGGTTCTGCAGCTTGCAGCTGGTCATCTGGTGGGATGATGTCGTCTTGTACATCCTCAGCTTCAGCTGTTCGCATGATTGTGCGTGAAAGTAGCCACACTGTGTCCGTCGCAGAGTACGGCTTGGTGACATCTGGGTTTGACCGTGTCTTGAAGCTATACGTGGTACCTGTGGCAGATTGTTTGTTTGGTGCTTGGCAAGGAACAAAGTCTGGAGCAGTCAGAACCTTGAGTGAGCGGTGTCTGGCCTTTCGGTCATGTAGTGTCAGTGTTCTATGTTCATCTGTGGAGGGTGCATGTTCCCGTCGTTGGTAGAGTGCCCAGGCTGTAGCATGGAGTGTCCGCTTCCCATCAGGTGTGTCTTCATTGAAGTCACTGTTGTCCACTGCAAAGAAGACAAACGTCCCTATGCGCATGGTTCTTGGAAAGTATACACCCTGTTCTGTCGTAGACTCTATGACTGAGTTGGCCAGCTGTGTCTCCAACCGCAAGATCCGACTATAATCAACAGACAGACCGAACCCATGCAGGAAATCCAGAAGCTTCTTGTTTCTGGTGGACTGATGGACTACAATGGCAACGGCAAGCTGCTGTGGCCATTCTAAGCGATGGCGGAATGGTGCATCTGGCTCTTTGGGCTTGTACGTGACTTGGCGTTTTGACTTGTAGCCGTACATGATGTTCTGACTGATGGTTATAACATCTCGATGAATAGTGGCTGAGCGCATAGTCTCTGGCTCAATGCTCGTGGCTGGTCCTTCCAGTAGCCAGCGGAGGAAAGCATAGAGTACTTTGGGTACATGCTTTTCAGCATCATCAGTGTTCATTTCTCCTTCAAATTGCCATGGGTGCTTGTTCTGACAAGCAATGGCACTGCGGAGAACAGAGGCACTCTCAAACAGTTGTTCGATGTTTTTTTCATTTGTCTTCGTCATTGCATCTTCGACAGCTGCATCACGCACGGCAGTGGAGAATACACAGTCTGACTCGTTTCGACGTTTTGGTTTCATGAAGTGAACGTCATCAATGTGAGAGTTGATTTTCTCCTTCATGCCTTGGGTAGTAGGTGATGGGACATTGTGCACACCATTATTGTCAAGAATCCTGGAGTAAACCGACTTCAGGTCAGACATGTTGAGAATTTCACCAGCTTGGAGTAGAGAGCGAACAAGGCTGACAAACTCAATGTCTGCGGCTATTTTGATAACATTAGTTTCTTGCAGTATGTGTTCTTTGTCATCACTTGATGTCCCACTCTTGGGAGCACGTTGGACATTCTGCACCCAGCATGGGAGATGATACTTGACGTCGATCGCATGAGCATCATGTGCACTGATGGCAGCACTCAGCTGAACTTTCCACTTGTGGTTGCTGCCTTCTTCAACAGCTTTCTTCAGCTGTTTACCTGCGTTGAACGTGCATACAACATGTACACTTTCCTTAGTGACCTCTTGACAGAAGAAACAAAGGTCTCTGTTGAATGGAGTTGATGATGAACGTGTGAAGCGAAGAGTCTCGTCTTGCGTAGAACCTGAGGTACTTGCAGCGGCAGGTGCAGAAGAAGGACGTCCACACCTCTTATGAAGATGCTGGGTGTCGCCATGTTCGCAGGCTTTCTGGTGGCGAACTCTAGCACGCTCCAGGTGAGCAGTGTTGCATGTAGATCCATAACATGCCCGGTGCCACTTTGCTTTATTGTTCCTCAAGTCAGTGGCAGTGAAATAGCTTAATCGTTCGCTGATCTGTTTGAAGTCGGCATCACCATATCGTGCCCTCTCCTGGATGAACTGGAGAAACTTTGCATATGAGCCCAGTGCTGGCTCAGTCACTAGTGCACCTTGGGGATCCTGGCACTGAATGCAAAGTGTGAAATCAGTTTCTTTCTTGGTTTTCTTGCTTTTTGGCTCCATCATAGCTCAGGGTCACGAATCTGGAACATACAAATAACAAATAACAATTAAGATAGATGTGCATTAAGTTAGATTTTGGACACTGGTTCGGCTGTGCCATAAAAACCTATTTTTATCCCTTGTAGGTTATTAAAGAAGGTTTCATTCAATTCTCTATCCCCAAAAATGTACAACTGGACACCAGAATCGAAACTCTAGGTCATTTAGAAGCCAAGATAATGGAATTTTACGTTTTCGACATCCGCCATTTTGAAAATCCAAAATGGCCGCCATAAAGAACTTGAAACAATTGGAGACATATTTTTTCTAGAACTTATATCATCCCTAAAGACAGCCCAACCAGTGTCCAAAAATTAACAAGCAATTTCACCGGGCATTTCAATCTGCTACATTGGCCCCCCCACTATATTGACATTTTCAACATATTTCAACATACAGCTATTTGATCTTCATTTCAACAATATTGATAGATAAAGGTGATATTAAAGCGCGGCGTTACGCGCGCTGCTTGTGAGCAAGGAGGAAGCGGACAAGCGGTAACATATAAACGTCTTTATTGTAAGACTACACTGTAACACTCTAGACTTCCGGGCTGGTCGCCCGGTGTATATCATGAGGCCACGCCTACCCCTCGGGCGTGGCCACCGCCCACTTGGTGCGTGGAATGATGTCACCACGCCAGTGGGCTTTTGTGTCCGCCACACGCGCCCCCCCAGAATTCCCGCGCACCTGGAGGGCCAGTTTGTGGGGCAGTCGAATGACCCGGCCGAAGCGCCCCCTGGCGATCGGCGGCGTCCGGGGTGCAGGGATACCAGGTGGGATGCCCCTGGCTGCCCCTGGGATGGGTGCAGGACCGGGGGGCGCCGTGGCGGCGGGGCTGGGCGGTGCCGGGGGTCTGCCCGCAGGAGGGCGGCCCCGACGTGGGGGTCGGGCCACTGGCGGTGGATGGTCCACATCGAGGTGGGCCGGCTTGAGGCGGTCTACCGAAACGCGGTCAGGAGTACCGCCGATGTCCAGGGTGAAGTGCTTCGCCCCGGTCTCCAGCACGCGGAAAGGCCCGTCGTACGGGGGCCGCAGTGGTGTCCGATGGGCATCGTGGCGGACGAAGACGTACTCCGCCGTGCGAAGCTCTGGGGCGACGTGCGTTGGTGGGTGCCCGTGGCATGCCGTTGGCACCGGGGCGAACCTCTGGGCGGTCTCTTGCAGAGCGGAGCGCTGCTGTGCCGCGGACCATGGTGCCGTGGAGTCGGGGAGGAACTCGCCCGGCACCCGCAGCGGTTGCCCGAAGACCAACTCCGCCGCGGATGCGCGCAGGTCCTCCTTGGGCGCCGTCCGGAGGCCCAGCAGGACCCAGGGGAGCCTGTCGACCCAGCCGCCGTCGCGGAGGGTGGCCCGGAGCGCGGCCTTCAATGAGCGGTGAAATCGCTCACACAGGCCGTTAGCCTGGGGGTGGTAGGCCGTGGTTCGGTGCAGCCGGACCCCGAGCCCCTGCGCAACCGCCCCCCAGAGCTCCGAGGTGAACTGGGGGCCGCGGTCGGATGAGATGTCTGAGGGGGCGCCGAACCGGGCGACCCAGGTGGCGATGAAAGCCTGCGCGACATCGGCCGCCGTTGTCGACGCCAAGGGCACGGCCTCTGGCCACCGGGTGGTGCGGTCCACCATGGTGAGGACGTGGGTGAAACCCCGCGAGGGGGGCAGAGGTCCCACCAGGTCCACGTGGACGTGGTCAAACCGGCGTTCCGGCACCGTGAACGGGGCCAACGGGGCCTGGGTGTGCCGGTGCACCTTGGCGCGCTGGCACGTGAGGCATGTCCTGGCCCAGCCGCGGACGGCCTTCCGGAGGCCATGCCAGACGAACTTGTCGGCGATCAGCCTTTGGGAGGCCCTCGCGCCCGGGTGGGACAGGCCGTGGATGGTGTCAAACACCTGGCGCTGCCAGCCCGCGGGCACAATGGGGCGAGGACGCCCGAGGGAGACGTCGCACAAGAGGGCCGCGCCCGCGCCGTCGAACGGCACCTCGGTGACGCGGAGGCCCGTGACGGCGGTCCGCAAGGCCTGGACGTCGGGGTCAGCGGCCTGGTCCGCTGCCATCCGGGCATAGTCGATGCCGAGGTGGACTGCGTGGGCGACGGCCCGGGAAAGGCAATCCGCAACCGGGTTGTCCTTCCCCGCGACGTGCTGGATGTCCGTCGTGTACTCGGGCACGGCCGAGAGGTGACGCTGCTGTCGGGCCGACCACGGTTCGGTGACCTTACCCATCACGAAGATCAGCGGCTTGTGGTCGACGAAGGCAGTGAACGCCCGGCCCTCGAGCAGATGGCGGAAGTGCCTGACCGCCAAGTGAAGTCCGAGCAACTCGCGGTCGAAGGTACTGTAACGGCGTTCGGGCGGGCGAAGCTGCCGGCTAAAGAACGCCAGCGGTTGCCAAGCTCCACGCACCCATTGCTCGTGCACCGCGCCCACCGCGTAGTCCGAGGCATCGGTGGTGAGGGCGATCGGTGCATCGGGCGCCGGGTGCGCGAGCATGGTGGCGTTAGCCAAAGCGAGCTTCGCGCCCGTGAACACCGTGTCCATCTGCTCGGTCCAGGTAACGTCGCCTTTGCCAGGCTTACCTCGGAGAGCTTCGTGCAGGGGGCGCAGGAGCTGGGCGATACGGGGCAGGAACCGATGGTAAAAGTTCACCATGCCCAGGAACTCCTGCAGCCCTCTGATCGTGCGGGGGCGCGGAAACCCCTTCACCGCCTCCACCTTGGCCGGCAGGGGGACGGCTCCGTGCCTGGTGACACGGTGCCCCAGAAAATCGATTGTGGCGGCGCCGAACCGGCACTTTGCGGGGTTCACAATCAGGCCATGCTGGCCCAGGCGTTCGAAGAGCGTGCGGAGGTGGCGTAGGTGCTCTTTGCGGGACGCGCTGGCGACGAGGATATCGTCCAGGTAGACGTAGACAAAATCCAAGTCGCGCAGGACGCTGTCCATCAGTCGCTGGAACGCCTGAGCCGCATTCTTCAGACCGAAGGGCATGCGCAGGAACTCGAAGAGTCCGAATGGCGTGATGACCGCCGTCTTCGGGACGTCCTCCGGCCTGACGGGGACCTGATGGTAGCCGCGTATGAGGTCCACCTTCGAGAAGAAGGACCTGCCCGCCAAACGGGCGGAAAAGTCCTGAATGTGGGGGACGGGGTAGCGGTCGGGAGTCGTGGCGTCATTGAGACGGCGATAGTCCCCGCACGGTCGCCATCCCCCGCCGGGCTTCGGCACGATGTGCAGCGGCGACGCCCAAGCGCTCTCTGAGCGCCGAACGATGCCGAGTCGCTCCAGGGTAGCGAACTCCGCTTTTGCCACCGCCAGCTTCGTCGGCTCGAGGCGGCGTGCCCGGGCGTAGACCCGTGGCCCGACGGTGGGGATGTGATGGGCCACCCCGTGCTTGACGGCCCCCGCCGAGAAGGTGGGCCGCGTGAGGGCCGGAAGCCGGCGAGGAGGCGGGTGAATGCGTCCGCTGCCGGAAGCGTACAGACCAACGTGGCCGGAACCGAATCGTTCGGCAAGCCGCTTGGCAAGCCGCTCGTTGAGCTTGGCAACGCACATGCGAGCGAGCTGAACGTCTCGGCCTGGACAAGCCGTCTGCGCTTGACGTCGACCAGGAGCCCATTAGCGCACAGGAAGTCCGCGCCAAGCAGTGCCATGGGCACGTCGGCGGTGACGAACGTCCATCGGAAAACCTGCCCTCCAAACCGCAGAGAGAGGCAGCGTTTTCCGTACGTACGGATGGGCGTCCCATTCGCGGCAAGCAGCGCGGGGCCCCCACCCGCGGCGTGCTTGTCTGACATGCCGGCGGGAATGACACTCACCTGTGCTCCCGTGTCGCACAGGTAACGGCGCCCGGAGAAGGTGTCCGTTATGAACAGCAGGCTGCTCGAACGGCCGGCGCTCATCGCCACAATTGAGCGCCGGCCCGGGCGTTTCCCGACCCGTTGAAGGAGCACGGCGGATGACACCGCCGAGCTTCGTGGCCGAACTTGGCGTGGAACCAGCACCAGGTGGTGGAGCTGGAGGAGCGCGGCTGGCTCCGCCAGGCCGGTGGACTCGACGGGTTTCCCCGCGGTGGCGGTTTTCGCCGCGGCGGTGGGCGGGGCGTGGCGGCGTTCACGAGGTGCGTATCAGCATGCTGCTGAACCACAGCGTGCTGTAGAAGATGATGCTGTGGAACATCAGCATGCTGTAGAAGATGATGCTGTGGAACATCAGCGTGCTGTAGAAGATGATGCTGTGGAACATCAGCGTCGAAGGCCGTGACGGCCACGCCAACGCTCGCCCGCGTGTCCGAAGCGGCGAAGTACTTGTCCGCCTCGGCCGCCAATGCTCGGGGTTCCGTTAGCCCGGTCCCGGCCAACGCGAGGCGAACCTGCGCTGGAAGTTGGCGACGGAAAAGCGCCCGGAATAGCGAACCGGGGGCTTCGTCGCCCAACAGTGACAGCATATGGTCCATTCGGACCGACGGGCGCGTCTCACCGAGCTCGGGGAGATCCAGGAGGCGGTCGGCCCGTGCGTCGTCTGTGAGGCTGAACGTGGCTAGGAGTAGCCGCTTGAGTGCCTCGTACTTGTGGCCGTCCGGTGGGTGGCGAAGGACGGACACAACTCGAGCGGCCGTGCCGGGCCCGAGGGAGGCGACGACGTGGCAGTAGCGCGTGTCATCGCCGGTGAAGTGCCGAAGCTGAAATTGGGCTTCGGCCTGGACGAACCAGACTTCGGCCTGAGCCTCCCAAAATTCCGGAAGTTTGACGAAGGCGGCCATGGCGATGGCGTCGCGTGTGGAAGGATCGCTCCGGCAGATCCAACATCGAGGGTCACCAGTAAAGCGCGGCGTTACGCGCGCTGCTTGTGAGCAAGGAGGAAGCGGACAAGCGGTAACATATAAACGTCTTTATTGTAAGACTACACTGTAACACTCTAGACTTCCGGGCTGGTCGCCCGGTGTATATCATGAGGCCACGCCTACCCCTCGGGCGTGGCCACCGCCCACTTGGTGCGTGGAATGATGTCACCACGCCAGTGGGCTTTTGTGTCCGCCACAATATAATATAACAAATATCATGAAACATTTACATTTTGTAGTCCATTGTATAATTTAAATAAACGTTAATGCAAATTTCGCATGTGAAAAAAGTAAGTACACCCCTACATTTATCACTACTTCAAATACCTAAAATTGGAATCAGGTGCACCAGCTCAGCTGCAAATGATTAGAACATCATTAGAGAGGATCTTGGAGGAACCTGTCTTATTTAAACCTCAGACATTTAGTTTGGTTTGCTCTTTGTTGTTGAAGTGTGCGGCGTCACCATGTCTAGATCAAAAGAGCTCTCTGAGGCCTTCAGAAAGAAGGTTAAAGATGCCTACGAGTCTGGGAAGGGATTTAAAAAGATCTCCAAACAATTTGAAATCAATCATTCGACTGTCCGGAAGATCATTTACAAGTGGAGAAGATTCCAAACAACTGCCAACTTGTTCAGGCCAGGCCGCCCCAGCAAGTTCAGACCGAGAGCAGACCGCAAGATGCTGAAAGAAGTATCTAACCCACGAATGTCATCACGGGACTTACAGGTAGCTCTTGCCACTGTTTATGTCAAAGTGCACGAGTCTACCATTAGAAAGAGGCTGCACAAATTTGATCTACATGGGAGGTGTGCCAGGAGGAAACCTTTGCTGTCCAGAAAGAACATCAGGGCAAGACTAAAGTTTGGCAATGAACACCTCGGCAAAGACCAGCACTTTTGGAACAATGTGCTCTGGACCGATGAGTCAAAGGTAGGGCTATTTGTCGACAGTACCAGAAGACATGTTTGGCGAAAACCGAAGAAAGCATTTGACCACAAGAACCTGATACCAACTGTAAAGCATGGTGGTGGAAATATTATGGTTTGGGGCAGCTTTGCTGCATCAGGCCCTGGGCAGCTCACCGTCATAGAATCCACTATGAATTCTTCATTTTACCAGAGGGTGCTTGAGGATAATGTGAGGCGATCTGTCGGAAAGTTGAAGATCAACGAAAGGTGGACCTTGCAACTTGACAATGACCCTAAACATACCAGTAAATCCACCAAGGAATGGCTGAAAAGAAAGAAATGGAGGGTTCTGGAATGGCCAAGTCAAAGCCCGGATCTAAATCCCATCGAGATGTTGTGGGGGGATTTGAAACGAGCTGTGCATGCAAGAAACCCCTCAAACATCGCACAGCTGAAAGAATTCTGCATGGAGGAGTGGGCAAAAAATTCTCCCAGTCGATGGCAGAGACTGGTAGACAGTTATAAGAAACGCCTACTTGAGGTTGTTTCTGCCAAAGTGGGAAATACCACCTATTAGAGCCAAGGGTGTACTTACTTTTTCCACATGCGAAATTTGCATTTATATTTATTTAAATTACACAATTGACTACAAAATGTGAATGTTTCATGATATTTGTTATATTATATCACCTTTATCTATCAATATTGTTGAAATGAAGATCAAATAGCTGTATGTTGAAATATGTTGAAAAAGTCAAAACTTTACATGGGGTGTACTTACCTTTTCACGTGACTGTATATATATATATATATATATATATATATATATATATATATATTGTTGCGGATATGAGGACTGTATTTTTTTGATTGTGTGTATTATTATTATTGTTTGAGTCTGGCCCCTCCTGCCTCCAGTGTTGTGTAAAGGTCAAAGGGCGTCTCGGTAATTAGTCCATAAAGCATCCACGTCAGCCAATCATAGAATACCCCTGTTCAGTAGCTTATATCTTATTATGTGTTTTAGAGTAAGGCCTTGTCTTCCATTAGAATAATACTCCATTGCACCGAGTGAAAAAGAGATAGATTCCCTTCATTCCCATTCCCAAAAACCTCCATTCCCCCTTTCGTCGATTGGCAATTACCTCCCCTCCAATTGCCGCCATTGACCACGAGGCAGGGTCGGAGAAGAAAGGCATGTCTCCACCTCGTCATAGAGGGGAGGAGTGAGCCAGCCCCACTCGACCAACCATGAGCCAGGGGTTTGGCTAGAGAGGGCGGAGGAAGAGCGATCGGGGAGGTTCGCAAAGGTTGAGGGGCGGGGCCTATATAACCCACGGCAGGGCGTTTCCCGAGGCAGATGAGCTTTTATGGGATGAGCTACGACAAGAGCGGAGTGTGTGGTTTTTTTGGTCAGAGCTGGGTTGGTCGTCAGTGGTGGTCAGTGTTTGCGTAGAGTGGAGGGGTTGCGTTGAGTTGTCGGTGGTGAGGAAGAGTTGGACTAAGCAAGAGAGAAAGAGTCCTGGAGTTAGTGAGAGAGGGAGAGAGAACCCGTCACGCCAGACCCCCCCACCAGCAGCGTTGGCATGGCTCCACCAAGCAGCTCCAACCCGCTACCCCGCGCACACGACAGGATCGGTGGCATCGGCGGCCGTCGAGGTCCAGCCCGACGTCCCGTGCGGGATCAAAGTCCAGCCAGCTCCGTGCCTTCCTCCAGCCACCCACCTCCTGTCATTCCTGCCTGCAATTTCCATCCATTTGCGTATGTGAGTTTGTTCTATTCGTGCTGTCCTGGGTAGTAACAATAAGTCTGTATAAGCTAAAGATTTCACTGTGTCACCTGCGTCTCATGTCCCTGTAAATAAACGTGACTGCTTTCTTTTTGCTTATATGTGTGTAAATAATAAACCCAGTTACTCTTCTGTACGTCTTCTTCCTCTTTGCATTCGGTCGCTTTAGAGTTTTCCCGATTGAATAGCGGTGGTGCGATCCGGCCAAAGTTTGGGGTAAATCGGGTTTTAGTTAGGAGAATAACTGTTCGGTCGCGGAGCCTCCGCTCGGCAAACATACCATCTTTAACCGCGTATCGTAACAATTGGTGTCAGGGAGTGAGATACGAGGCCCGAAGCGCGCTCAACGCGCTCAAAATTACGAGCTGCTGAAAATTTGTGTTTTAAAGGAAAACCCGAATTTTGAAATCACGCCATGGCTGGTCAAGGCGATCGGATGCCGGTGGGTGAGATAGAGGAGGGGTTAGGAGTAACCCAGGATCAGAGGGACGAAGTAGAGGAGAACATTGGCAATGTGGTTGAGGGGGTATCAGACGCACAAAATGGCGCTATCGCGCACGTGGTTGTAGCGGCACAAAATTTTGCCGCGCCCGTGACCGTAGCAGCACCAAATTGCGCTGCGCACGTGGTCGCAGCAGCCGAGCCAGAAATGCCAGAGTACATGCGAGTCTTTATGATTCAAATGATGGCAAAAATGGATGCCCAAAATGATAAGTCCACCCGAGAGCAAAGAGAAATGGGTGAGCGGTTGGGAAACCAAATTGTGGGATTGAGGGCTGATAGTGAGCGACAGGGTGAGCAATTGGGGGTAATGAGGGACGAAGCGAGGGGTACCGGTGAGGGGTTAGACAATAATTTTAAGGGATTAGACAAGAAATTTGGGAAGTTCGACGACAAATTTGATGGGTTAGACCACGGGATAAAAGAGGTAAAGAATGGGTTAATGGGGCTAGAAAATAGGATGGAAGACAAATTGCGGGAAATAGGGGAGCAATCCGCCCGGGAAATCGAACAGATGGGGAACCAGATAGAGGAGGTGAAAATCGGGTTAGAAAGTAAATTGGATGCTCAGAGGGATGAATTGGGACAGATGAGGGTGGCATCTACAAAAGAGATGGAGGAGATGAAAGAGGAGATATGACGAGGTGTGAGTGAGGAGGGCTCGGGGGTACGCGAGGAGGTAAAGCGAGGCGAAAAGCGTATAGAGGAAGAGGTGAGGAATGGAACGGCTAGGTTACAAGGGGGAATAGAAGATCTGACGGAGGAGGTGGAACAGCTGGCAGAGGGACAAACGGAGTTAGTGGAGCAGGTTCAAAGGAACACTGCGGTACTAGGAGGGTTAAAGGCGACACAAAAAGAAATTAAAAATGACTTAATAGCGACACAGAGGCAATGTCAGATGGTACGTGAGGGACTGACAATGAGGTTGGATGAGGTGACAGAAGTAATGGAGACGAAGCACCGAGAGGTGAGGACGCAAATAGAAACGGTCACGGTAGCCTTAGAGGACGAACTTGAGGAGACGCACCGGGAAATAAAAGAGGTGAAGCAAAAGTTAAAGGAGGTGTTAGAGGGGGTGAGTGAAATTAAGAAGAGACGGACAGAAACTAAAAGAGAAATCCAGGAGGAGGTGATGGAATATGTACAAGGTCGGTGCTCAACTCATGATGGTGGGCTCACTAACCAAATAAAGAGTTTGCAGGTGGCGAAGGAGGTGAGGAGACGAGGTGCCAAGGTGAGTGGCGATATACGAGGAAATGTACATGATGTGAGGGGAGCTTCAGTCGGCTTGGGGGTTGTTGTGGACCCGGGTGTTCGTGAAAGGCCGTTGGTGAAGTGTGCGACAGGTCAGGTGTGCGAAAGAGGAGGTGTGCGAGAATGTCCGACTCTGGGGTGTGTGAGGAAAAAGTGCGCGCCAAGGAGTGAGTGTGCTGTCGAGAGTGAGTCGGTCGTAGCGCGTGTGCGAGGGAGCACATGGAGGCGCATAGTGAGGAGTGTTACAGAGGATGTAACGAGAGAGTGTACACCTGTGGTGAGTGTTACGGAGGAAGTAACGGGAGAGTGTGCGCAAGAAGATGTGCGAGAAAGGTGTGTAACGGACGGGTGCATGAGGAGAGAGTGCACTGTCAAAAGTAAGGAAGAATGCACACCTGTGGTGAGTGTTACAGAGGGTGTAACGGGAGAGTGTGCGCGAGAAAGGTGTGTAACGGACAGGGGCATGAGGAAAGAGTGCGCTGTCGAGAGTAAGGGTGAGTGCGCTGTCAAGAATGGTGGTGAAAGTAGTGAGAGTGACACGGAGCGTGAGTTGGTTGTGACAGGTGAGCGAGGATGTACACCTGGAATGGAAGGATGCACACCTGGAATGGTAGAGCGTGTGTGGGAATGCACACTTGAGTTGGTAGTGAGGCACGTGGTTGGGTGTGCGAGGGAGAGCACACCTGTGATTGTCACGGAGGACGTGACCGAGGAGGGGGCGCGAAGAGGTGTGTTGGTGAGGTGTGCGAGCGACGAATGTGTGCCAAGGTGTTCGGTGGTCAGGTGTGTGACCAAGTCTGTGAGCGGAATGAGTGTACCTGGGTGTGTTAGAGAAGGTGCAATGACCAAGAGCAGGGAGACAGCTGGATGTATGAGCAAGGAACGGGCTGCGGGGTGTAAGAATGCAGGTGAGGCATCGACGGTAACCGGGTTAGCGGTTAGAGCGACTTATAGCCGAATCGGGCCCTCGGTGCGCATCGCGCAGCTTCGCGTGCCGCGAGGACCAGCGGGGATCCGAACCACGGCGGGTTCGAAAGGACCGCCGTACGTGATCCACGCTGGGCCGCGCTTGGAACGGCCGCGTCCGTGCTCCACTAGGCGGAACGGGCAGCCCGATCGGAAGGGTCGTCATGGCGACCACTTTTTGTTGAGACGTTCCGGCAGGTCGAGATCGGGCCATTGGACGGCTCGGTGTCGAGATGGTGCGTGGGATCTCGGCCCGGGTAAGCCCCCGTCCCTGCACCGAGTGCCGGACGCATCCAGCCGCCGGCACCAAAGAACCCGCATTCATTGCTCGGCTTTACGAAGCCGGGCTGTAGACGTGAATTGGCGCACCGAGAGGATCTAATAAGTAGACGGGTGAGGAGGTTAGTGTTTTGAACCCAAAATTAGAAAAAGGCAAAAATTTGATGATTGGCAAAGGATTGGCAGAGTGATGATTGGTAATGGTACAGTGATTGGCAGATGATTGGCAAAATTTTTGATTGGTTGAAATTTGGTGAGCAAAATTGGTAGTGGAACGTCCCCCATGTGGTGGGATGGCCAATCCACCATCCCTCACAACGGGGGGGGGCAAAGGAGCACTAGAGTTATGGGGTGTATGGCAGTGAAAACTAGCCCGGGTGGGTTAGGATATTGTGTGTAGGGATCTAGCGAAGATGACCTTAGGTGACGTTAAGGTTAGGTAGTGACAAGGATACCTGTAGTGGGGACGCAGGTAGATTAGTGTGGATGATAATGACGTGGTATGTGCTTAGTTTAAAGGGAAGACGGGGAGCACTAAGTTAGCAGGGCAACAGGTAGTTCAGATGATGCCGTGTGAGTGTTGGAGGTGTATTCAAGTGTATTGAGCAGTGTGTGAGGATTGAACAGGTGTGCAACTGAACAGGTGTATGGAGCAGTGTTTGAGTGATGGTAATGGTGAGGTGTGTTGTGTTGACCAACTGGTCCAGGAAGAGGAGGAAGGTGCAGGTGGCACCAGGTGTGAGTGCACAGGTGTGCACCAACAGGTGAATGGAATAAATGGTTGTGTGGAAGACATGGAGTGTGGAATACATGGAGTATTGGAATGGATGGTCGTGGAGTGAGTATGATGGAAACTATGGAGTGGAGTGGATGGTGCGAAGGTGTGAATGGGGGAAGAGTGGACCCCCATCACGAATACCCGGGGCGGGTAGTGTAAGTGTTAGGTAGAGGGTATAGGTAAATTGTGGTTGGATATTGGCATCTGTGGTGCGGGTGGAAGAATGATGTTTGGATGGGTGCATTAGTGTTGTGGAAATGGCTGGGCGTGTAGCCTGTTAGTGTGTGTAGTTGGTTTGGGCACTCCACCACTGTGAGGATGTCGGCCAGGTGAGGCTGCAGGTGGGCTCTGGGAGCCGGTAGTTGTGGATGGGGCCCGAGGATCCGGAGGACGGACCCGGGTAGCCCAGTGCCAGAGGGCACCAAGGGGTGACAGAGCCAGGAGGGGCCTTCCCCAGTTAGTTAGGTTAGGGTGAGGAGCTAGGTAAGCTCGGGTGGCAACTGCAGTGGTGGAGGTGTGCAGGTGGGTAGACCTGCTGGGAGAGTTACACGTCACAGCCCAGAAATTGTGCAAGGGCACCGGGAGATGAATCGGGGGAGTGAGACCCCAAATTGAGAAGCACCACAGTTGGTCAATGGGAATTGGTTTTTAGAACCCATAGTGTAAGTTGGCCAATGGATTGGCAGGGAGAGACCCCGGGTAGTGTAACGTGTGTTAATGTCATTTAGAAAGTAGTTAGGATGAAGTCTCCTCGCACCATCTGCATCCACTCACCTGAGATGACGTACCTCCACACCATGCCAGGTTGTTTAATTATTTTTTGATGCAAATGTTTTGGATTGCGAGATGCATCATGACGTTTCTGCTGATAACTGAATGACAAAAATCACTTTTAATAACATATTGTTAATATGTCCATGCTATATAGCAACGTACTCAATCTCACTGATGGTTGGATATTGTGGCGGGGGATCCGAGCCGGCATCGGCGCACAATCAAAAACAATACAGTCCTCATATCCGCAACACTGCACCCTCCTCCTCTTAGGCACGTCCCGGGCCTACAACTTTTTATTTAGTGTGACACGTAGGTGTAGTTCCCTCTACTTTTAACCTGACCCTGAGTGCGACACGATTGCGAGACGCATCATGACGTTTCTGCTGATAACTGAATGACAAAAATCACTTTTAATAACATATTGTTAATATGTCCATGCTATATAGCAACGTACTCAATCTCACTGATTATAAATATGTCCTATATATATATATATATATATATATATATATATATATATATAAAAATATTGTTGCGGGTCGCGGACAAGATGTTATTTTGACCGAGCGGTGGTGTATTACCGCGACCTAACAGTTCCCCCGATTCTTCCCCAACTCACCCGATTCACCCCAAACTTTGGCCGTATCGCACCGCAGCTGCCCAATCTGGAAAACTCTAAAACGACCGAATGCAAAGAGGAAAAGGAATAAGACGAGAAGACGGACAGAAGAGTAATTGGATTTATTATTTACACATATAAGTAGGAAGCAAGCAGCCACGTTTATTTACAACACATAAGACGCAGGTGACACAGTGCAATCTTTAGCTTATACAGACTTAATTACCTACCCAGGACAGAACAAACGAAGACGACTCACACGGGGAATGATGACAGGAATTGGCTGGAAGGAGAGGAAAGTCCACTGGGTCCGGCAGCACGACCCGCACGTTGGGCAGCCGCCGTTCCTTCGCGGCCCTGCTCCGAACTGCCGTCCAGGTCCCTAAGCGGTTGGCGAGCGTTGTTGCTGCTGCTGCTGTAGACGCTGCCGCTCGCGAGCAAGGTGACGAATAGCAGGCTTGGTGCTTCCTTGAATGATCTCTGCTTGTTGGACCTCACAACTCTGCTCTTTCTTGGACCCTCTCTCTTCTCAGCTCATCTGCCTTGGACCTCCTCTCGTCTGCCTGTAAAAGCTCATCTGCCTTGGACCTCCTCTCGTCTCAACGGCTTGGACTCCCTCTCGTCTGCCTGTAAAAGCTCATCTGCCTTGGACCTCCTCTCGTCTCAACGGCTTGGACTCCCTCTCATCTGCCTGTAAAAGCTCATCTGCCTTGGACCTCCTCTCGTCTCAACGGCTTGGACTCCCTCTCGTCTGCCTGTAAAAGCTCATCTGCCTTGGACCTCCTCTCGTCTCAACGGCTTGGACTCCCTCTCGTCTGCCTGTAAAAGCTCATCTGCCTTGGGAAACGCCCTGCCATGGGTTATACAGGCCCCGCCCCTCAACCTTTGCGAACCTCCCCGATAGCTCTTCCTCCGCCCTCCCTAGCCAAACCCCTGGCTCATGGTTGGTCGAGTGGGGCTGGCTCACTCCTCCCCTCTATGATGAGGTGGAGACACGCCTTTCTTCTCCGACCCTGCCTCGTGGTCAATGGCGGTTATTGGAGGGGAGGTAATTGCCAATCGACGAAAAGGGGGAATGGAGGTTTTGGGAATGGGATTGAAGGGAATCTATCTCTTTCACTGGTGCAATGGAGTATTTCAATTAATGGGAGACACAGCCTTACCCTAAAACACAGAATAAGATATAACTATCGAACAGGGGTATTCTATTATTGGCTGACGTGTATGCTTGTGGACTAATTATGGGACGCCCTTTTGACCTTTACACAGCTCCGGAGGCAGGAGGCACAGACTCAAGCACTATTCATCACCAATTTACCACAATACAACACAATCAAAAACAATACAGTCCTCAAAGCCGCAACACTGCACCTTCCTCCTCTTAGGCACGGCCCGGGCCTACAACTTTTTATTTAGTGTGACACGTAGGTGTAGTTCCCTCTACTTTTAACCTGACCCTGAGTGCGACAGTTTTTAAAACATAAATAAATGTGTCCCGCTGCTCCATTGCACCCTGCCTAACAGACTTACGCCCACAGTTAACCGAATTGCGGAATGGTCTTCAAACTATACACTGACGGTGGGGAGCATTATTTACAATGACGCTATTTTTATTTACAAAACTAACCCAGGACCTGTAATTGTTCTTTCTGGGGGGGGGGGAGACAGTCTGCTCTGCATCAATGCACCATTAAAGCACCCAAAAACGCACCAATACACACCCAAGCACCAATCGGTGCAGTCACCATTGTTCAAGAATGTTCAACAATAAAAAATAAATCAACAACCCCTAACCCTGCAGGTGATCTCTTGCTCTTCGGCTCCCTCTGCTGGCTATTATCATTTCTTCCAGTTGTTGTCATTCCTTTGCTTTGCTTACTGGCGGCCTATTTGTATTAAAACTTGCACCCAATGTGTCCATTTTTATTTTCTTTATTTATGGCCCACAGGGCCGACTACGTGTGGTTCACCTGTGGGGCATCGGTGCCCTGTGGCCAAGGTCCGCCAGCAAGATTTCGGGCCCTCATGGCCGGTTCCAGCAGAGGGGCCATGCCCCAACCCATGGGGTCCATAAGTGGTGCTCGGCCACAGACATATGGTCCATAATGTGGTGCATCGATGCAGACAGCTGGTTCTGAGAGTTCCGGGCGCACAATGGCCGATTCACGCACGCTCCCCATGGCGCCCAATGGCGCACAGGTCATGTGGGAGACAAAAGGGGGACAAGAGAAATGAGCGAGGGGTAAGGTCACAAGGGTACACGTCAATAAGGCAATGCAAGGCGAAATGCGTACGGAGAGCGAAATGAGAAAGCTCGTCCCTACCGTACGTCACCCCCCTGTCACCTACACTACCCTTGCCCTTACCCCATATGTACAAAAATCTACACATTACCAATCCGTCGCTACCGTCACGTCTTCCCCTTATTTCCCTTATACCAAATTCGTCTTCACTCCCCCACTATCCAAAATTTGCCATCACCCAATTCGTCATCAATCCTCATAAGGAGGAAGAGATGGAACAACAAAGCACAATGTCACACCCACGTCATGATGCGTCTCACAATCCAAACATTTGCACAGTAAAAAAATAATCAAAACATGGCATGGTGTGGAGTACCTGTCACCTCAGGTGAGTGGATGCAGATGGTGCGAGGAGATCCTTCTTCCTAACTATCCTCTAAATGACTTTAACACACTTTACACTACCCGGGGTCTTTCCCTGCCAATCCATTGGCCAACTTACACTATGGGTTCTAAAAACCAATTCCCATTGACCAAACTGTGGTGCTTCTTTGCCCCCCCGTGAGGGATGGCAGAGTTGCTATCCCATCACGTGGGGCATCCCTTACTACTAATTTGGCTCGTCCAAATCCAACAAATCAAAAAATTGCCAATCACTACCCATCATCTGCCAATCATTACTGCCAATCATCACTCTGCCAATCATCAAATTTTGCCTTTTTCTAATTTTGGGTCCAAAACACTAACCTCATCACTCGTCTCCTTATTAATATTAGATCCTTTCGGTGCGCCAATTCCCTTCTAAAGCTCGGCTTCGTACAGCCGAGCAATGAATGCGGGTTGTTTTGTGCCAGCGGCTGGATACGTCCCGCATTCGGGGCAGGGGCGGGGGCTTACCCGGGCCGAGATCCCACGCACCACCTCGGCGTGGAGCCATCCAATGTCCCAATCTCGACCTGCCGGCACGTCTCAACAAAAAGTGGTCGCCATGACGACCCTTCCTATCGAGCTGCCCGCTCCGCCTAGTTGAGCACGGACGCGGCCGTTCCAAGCGAGGCCCAGCGTGGATCGCGTACGGCGGTCCTTTCGAACCCGCCGTGGCTCGGATCCCCGCTGGTTCTCGCGGCACACGAAGCCCGGCACGCACCGAGGGCCCGATTCGGCTATAAGTCGCTCTAACCGCTAACCCGGTTACCGTCGATGCCTCACCTGGATGCTTACACGCATACGCTACCCCTGTCTTGCTCATACCTCCAGCTGTTCCCATGCTCCTCGTACCTTTCCTTACACACCTCGGTACACTCATTCCGCTCACAGACTTGGTCACACACCTGACCACCGAACACGTTGGCACACATTCGTCGCTCGCACACCTCACCAACACACCTCTTCGCGCCCCCTCCTCGGTCACCTCCTCTGTGACAATCACAGGTGTGCTCTCACTCGCACACCCAACCACGTGCCTCACGACCAACTCAAGTGTGCATTCCCACACACGCTCTACCATTCCAGGTGTGCATCCTTCCATTCCAGGTGTACATCCTCGCTCACCTGTCATAACCAACTCACGCTCCGTGTCACTCTCACTACTCTCACCTCCACTCTTGACAGCGCACTCACCCTTACTCTCGACAGCGCACTCTTTCCTCATGCACCCATCCGTTACACACCTTTCTTGCGCACACTCTTGCGCACACTCTCCCATTACATCCTCTGTAACACTCACCACAGGCGTGCATTCTCCCTCACTCTCGACAGCGCACTCTTTCCCCATGCACCTGTCCATTACACACCTTTCTCGCGCATCCTCTTGCGCACACTCTTTCGTTACTTCCTCCGTAACACTCGCCACACCGCGCTTCCATGTGCTCCCTCGCACACGCGCTACGACTGACTCACTCTCGACAGCACACTCTTTCCTCGGCGCGCACTTTTTCCTCACACACCCCATGGTCGGACATTCTCGCACACCTCGTTTTTCGCACACCAGACCTGTCGCACACTTCACCAACGGCCTTTCACGAACACCCGGATCTAAACCAATCCCCAAGCCGACTGAAGCTTTCCTCACATCATATACATTGCCGAATATTTCGCCACTCACCTTGGCACCTCGTCTCCGCACCTCTTTTGCCTCCTGCAAACTCTTTATTTGGTTAGTGAGCAGCACATCATGAGTTGAGCACCGACCTTGTACCAATTCCGTTACCTCCTCCTTTATTTCTCTCTTAGTTTCTGTCCGTCTTTTCTTAATTTCACTCACCTCTTCTTCCACTTCCTCTAATTTTTGCTTCACCTCTTTTATTTCCCGGTGCGTCTCCTCAAGTTCGTCCTCTAAGGCTACCGTGACCGTCTCTATGTGCATCCTCACCTGCCGGTCCTTTGTCTCCATTACTTCTGTCACCTCATCCAACCTCATTGTCAGTCCCTCACGTACCATCTGACATTGCCTCTGTGTCGCTATTAAGTCATTTTTAATTTCTTTTTGTGTCGCCTTTAACCCTCCTAGTACCGCAGTGTTCTTTTGAACCTGCTCCACTAACTCCGTCTTTCCCTCTGTCAGCTGTTCCACCTCCTCCGTCAGATCTTCTATTCCCCCTTGTAACCTAGCCGTATTATTCCTCACCTCTTTCTCTATACGCTTTTCACCTCGCTTTACCACCTCGCGTACCCCCGAGACCTCCTCACTTACACCTCGTCGTATCTCCTCTTTCATCTCCTCCATCTGGTTCCCCATCTGTTCGATTTCCCGGGCAGATTGTTCCCCTATTTCCCGCAATTTGTCCTCCATCCTATTTTCTAACCCCATTAACCCATTTTTCACCTCTTTTATCCCGTTGTCTAACCCCTCAAAATTATTGTCTAACTTCTCACCGGTAGCCCTCGCTTCGTCCCTCATTACCCCCATTTGGCCCTCTAATCGCTCTCCCATTTCTCTTCGCTCTCGGGTGGACTTATCATTTTGGGCATCCATTTTTGCCATCATTTGAATCATAAAGACTCGCATGTACTCTGGCATTTCTGGCTCGGCTGCCGCGACCACGTGCGCAGCGCAACTTGGTGCTGCTACGGTCAGGGGCGCGGCAAAATTTGGTGCCGCTACAACCACGTGCACGAGGACGCCATTTTGTGCGTCTGATACACCCTCAACCACATCGCCAATGTTCTCCTCCTCTCCTTCCTCCACATCCATTTCCCCGAGGTCCTGGGTCGATTCCACCCCGTCTATCTCTAGCTCACCCACCGGCATCCGATCGCCTTGACCAGCCGTGGCGCGATTTCAAAATTCGGGTTTTCCTTTACAACAACACAAATTTCCAGCACTTTGTAATTTTGAGCGCGTTAAGCGCGCTTCGGGCCTCGTATCCCACTCCTCGACACCAATTGTTGCGGGTCGCGGACAAGATGTTATTTTGACCGAGCGGTGGTGTATTACCGCGACCTAACAGTTCCCCCGATTCTTCCCCAACTCACCCGATTCACCCCAAACTTTGGCCGTATCGCACCGCAGCTGCCCAATCTGGAAAACTCTAAAACGACCGAATGCAAAGAGGAAAAGGAATAAGACGAGAAGACGGACAGAAGAGTAATTGGATTTATTATTTACACATATAAGTAGGAAGCAAGCAGTCACGGTTATTTACAACACATAAGACGCAGGTGACACAGTGCAATCTTTAGCTTATACAGACTTAATTACCTACCCAGGACAGAACAAACGAAGACGACTCACACGGGGAATGATGACAGGAATTGGCTGGAAGGAGAGGAAAGTCCACTGGGTCTGGCAGCACGACCGCACATTGGGCAGCCGCCGTTCCTTCGCGGCCCTGCTCCGAACTGCCGTCCAGGTCCCTAAGCGGTTGGCGAGCGTTGTTGCTGCTGCTGCTGTAGACGCTGCCACTCGCGAGCAAGGTGACGAATAGCAGGCTTGGTGCTTCCTTCAATGATCTCTGCTTGTTGGACCTCACAACTCTGCTCTTTCTTGGACCCTCTCTCTTCTCAGCTCATCTGCCTTGGACCTCCTCTCGTCTCAACGGCTTGGACTCCCTCTCGTCTGCCTGTAAAAGCTCATCTGCCTTGGACCTCCTCTCGTCTCAACGGCTTGGACTACCTCTCGTCTGCCTGTAAAAGCTCATTTGCCTTGGACCTCCTCTCGTCTCAACGGCTTGGACTCCCTCTCGTCTGCCTGTAAAAGCTCATCTGCCTTGGACCTCCTCTCGTCTCAACGGCTTGGACTCCCTCTCGTCTGCCTGTAAAAGCTCATCTGCCTTGGGAAACGCCCTGCCGTGGGTTATATATGCCCCGCCCCTCAACCTTTGCGAACCTCCCCGATAGCTCTTCCTCTGCCCTCCCTAGCCAAACCCCTGGCTCATGGTTGGTCGAGTGGGGCTGGCTCACTCCTCCCCTCTATGACGAGGTGGAGACACGCCTTTCTTCTCCGACCCTGCCTCGTGGTCAATGGCGGTTATTGGAGGGGAGGTAATTGCCAATCGACGAAAGGGGGAATGGAGGTTTTTGGGAATGGGAATGAAGGGAATCT
The DNA here is from genome assembly GCF_964187855.1 of Myxine glutinosa. NCBI lineage: Eukaryota > Metazoa > Chordata > Myxini > Myxiniformes > Myxinidae > Myxine > Myxine glutinosa. The sequence goes on from NC_136268.1 coordinate 155,731,657, forward strand.
ATCTCTTTCACTGGTGCAATGGAGTATTTCAATTAATGGGGGACACAGCCTTACCCTAAAACACAGAATAAGATATAACTATCGAACAGGGGTATTCTATTATTGGCTGACGTGTATGCTTGTGGACTAATTATGGGACGCCCTTTTGACCTTTACACAGCTCCGGAGGCAGGAGGCGCAGACTCAAGCACTATTCATCACCAATTTACCACAATACAACACAATCAAAAAAAATACAGTCCTCATATCCGCAACAATATATATGACGTGACGTCATCATGACGTGACATTGTGCTTTGTGTTCCATCTCTCCCTCCTTATGAGGATTGATGATGAATTGATGATGGCAAATTTTGGATAGAGGGATTGTGGTGACGAATTTGGTATGGGAAATATGGGGAAGACGGGGCGGTAGCGACGGATTGGTAAATGTGTAGATTTTTGTACATATGGGGTAAGGGCAAGGGTAGTGGAGGTGACAGGGGGGTGACGTACGGTAGGGACGAGCTTTCTCACTTCGCCCTCCGTACGCATTTCGCCTTGCATTGCCTTATTGATGTGTACCCTTGTGACCTTACCCCTCGCTCATTTGTCTTCCCCCTTTTGTCTCCCACATGACCTGTGCGCCATTTGGCGCCGAGGGGAGCGTGCGTGAGTCCTCCATTGTGCGCCCGGAATTCCCAGAACCAGCTGTCTGCATCGATGCACCACATTATGGACCACATGCCTGTGGACGAGCACCACGTATGGACCCCATGGGTTGGGGCATGGCCCCTCTGCTGGAACTGGCCATGAGGTCCCGAAATCTTGCTGGCGGACCTTGGCCACAGGGCACCGATGCCCCACAGGTGAACCACACTAGTCGGCCCTGTGGGCCATAAATAAAATAAAATAAAAAGGACACATTGGGTGCATTTTTCATTTCATATAGGCCGCCAGTAAGAAAAGCAAAGGAAAAAGACAACATCTGGAAGACAATAATAATAACCAGCAGTGGGAGCCGAAGAGCAAGAGATCACCTGCAGGGTTAGGGGTTGTTTGGTTATTTTTATTATTGAACATTGATGAACAGTGATGATTGCACCGATTGGTGCTTGGGGGTGTATTGGTGCGTTTTTGGGTGCTTTCATGGTGCGTCAATGCAGAGCAGACTGTCTCCCCCCAGACAGAACAATTACAGGTCCTGGGTTGAGTTTTGTAAATAAAATAGCATCACTGTAAATAATGCTCCCCACCGTCAATGTATAGTTTGAAGACCATTCCGCAATTCGGTTAACTGTGAGCGTAAGTCTGTTAGGCAGGGTGCAATGGAGCAGCGGGACACATTTATTTATCTTTTAAAACTGTTGCACTCAGGGTCAGGTTAAAAGTAGAGGGAACTACACCTACATATCACACTAAATAAAAAGTTGTAGGCCCGGGACGTGCCTAAGAGGAGGAGGGTGCAGTGTTGCAGATATGAGGACTGTATTTTTTTGATTGTGTGTATTATTATTATTGCTTGAGTCTGGCCCCTCCTGCCTCCCGTGTTGTGTAAAGGTCAAAGGGCGTCTCGGTAATTAGTCCATAAAGCATCCACGTCAGCCAATCATAGAATACCCCTGTTCAGTAGCTTATATCTTATTATGTGTTTTAGAGTAAGGCCTTGTCTTCCATTAGAATAATACTCCATTGCACCGAGTGAAAAAGAGATAGATGCCCTTCATTCCCATTCCCAAAAACCTCCATTCCCCCTTTCGTCGATTGGCAATTACCTCCCCTCCAATAACCGCCATTGACCACGAGGCAGGGTCGGAGAAGAAAGGCGTGTCTCCACCTCGTCATAGAGGGGAGGAGTGAGCCAGCCCCACTCGACCAACCATGAGCCAGGGGTTTGGCTAGAGAGGGCGGAGGAAGAGCGATCGGGGAGGTTCGCAAAGGTTGAGGGGCGGGGCCTATATAACCCACGGCAGGGCGTTTCCTGAGGCAGATGAGCTTTTACGGGATGAGCTACGACAAGAGCGGAGTGTGTGGTTTTTTTGGTCAGAGCTGGGTTGGTCGTCAGTGGTGGTCAGTGTTTGCGTAGAGTGGAGGGGTTGCGTTGAGTTGTCGGTGGTGAGGAAGAGTTGGACTAAGCAAGAGAGAAAGAGTCCTGGAGTTAGTGAGAGAGGGAGAGAGAACCCGTCACGCCAGACCCCCCCACCAGCAGCGTTGGCATGGCTCCACCAAGCAGCTCCAACCCGCTACCCCGCGCACACGACAGGATCGGTGGCATCGGCGGCCGTCGAGGTCCAGCCTGACGTCCCGTGCGGGATCAAACTCAAGCCAGCTCCGTGCCTTCCTCCAGCCACCCACCTCCTGTCATTCCTGCCTGCAATTTCCATCCATTTGCGTACGTGAGTTTGTTCTGTTCGTGCTGTCCTGGGTAGTAACAATAAGTCTGTATAAGCTAAAGATTTCACTGTGTCACCTGCGTCTCATGTCCCTGTAAATAAACGTGACTGTTTTCTTTTTGCTTATATGTGTGTAAATAATAAACCCAGTTACTCTTCTGTACGTCTTCTTCCTCTTTGCATTCGGTCGCTTTAGAGTTTTCCCGATTGAATAGCGGTGGCGCGATCCGGCCAAAGTTTGGGGTAAATCGGGTTTTAGTTAGGGGAATAACTGTTCGGTCGCGGAGCCTCCGCTCGGCAAACATACCCTCTTTAACCGCGTACCATAACAATATATATATATATATATATATATATATATATAATATATATATATATATATATATATATATATATATATATATATATATATATATATATATATATATATATATATATATAGGACATATTTATAATCAGTGAGATTGAGTACGTTGCTATATAGCATGGACATATTAACAATATGTTATTAAAAGTGATTTTTGTCATTCAGTTATCAGCAAAAAAAATTCGATGGCAGCCATCTTGGAAAAATGGCTGCCACGGTTGACACAGGATAGATCCAGAATGCCTCCAATCTTTAAAATGTTCCCCATGATGTCTAGTACGAGTCTGCCAAGTTTCATGCTTTTAACATAAAATGCACGATACGCTCATACCAACACAGGGAGCCGGCGAAAATGGCTGAGCCTGTGGAAGGTGCGGAGATGGGAGGATTGGAAGTTCGGTTTGAAGAGCTCAGTTTGATGGTGGCATGTCAAGCGGAACAGATCCGCCAGCAGGAGGTTCAGGCCAGCACAAGTCCTACCATATTCATTCCAAGGGACCGGAAAGTGCCAGTCTTAACTGGAACCGACAAAGGTGGCACTGCAGTTGAAGAATGGTTAGACATTGTTAAGAGTGCTTTTCGTAACTGGCATATGCCCAAAGCAGACCAAGCAGATGCAGTCATTGACGGCCTAAGTGGGCAAGCTCGACAAACTGTCAAACTTCTGCCAGAACTCGAGAGGTCAAATATCGAGACAGTTTTCCAGGTACTTCGCAGTGCTTATGGAGATAAGGTGCCTGTTGGTTGACATAGACGAGATTTCTACGAACACGTGCACAAGACACACAAGACTATTCGTGCTTATGCCTATGATTTGCAAGAAACCGTGCAAAAGCTCGTGCGAAAGGATGGCCGTAGGTTACCGGAGTCAGAACTTGCACTTAAGGAGCAGTTCGCTGCAGGTCTCTGTGACCCAGCAGTTTGTCGCGAAATTAAAATGAAGCTATGAGAATCCACAGAGATTTACTTTCCAGAACTAATGCAGTTGGCCATCCTGTGGTCAGAGGAAGAGGAATCTAGTGCCGCATCCTTCCGCAATAAGGCTCCGATGTGTGTGTCAATTATGGGATCCCCAGAGGTAGCGGACAATTCAGATCTGCTGAAGAAGCTGATAGGTCAACAAAATGACATTTTAATGCTGTTGAAGCAGAAACAGAGGCCTCCACACTCACAAGGAAAGTCACAATGGCAACCTACAAAGAGGCACGTGGGTGGAAAAGAACATTATTTGTGCTTCAAGTGTGGGCAGCCAGGACATTTTAAGAAGGACTGTTCGCTGAGCAAGGAAACCATGGACAAACAGGAGTTTGAAGGATTTCCACTGTCGAGAGCCGGAGAGTGGGGAGAGAAGGGTCAACAGGCTTCATTGAAATGGGAAACGACTTTCTTGACAAGGCAATTGGAGAATGCCCATTGGTGATGGTGGAAATTAGGGGTGTACCAATTGAATGCCTGATGGACACTGGCTCACAGGTTACCACCATAAGTGAGACATTTTTCAATAAGAACTTTAGACCTAAAGGGTTTATTCTCAAGGAGGTAAGATTTTTACATCCAAGAGCAGCAAATGGTATTGAGATACCATATGTGGGCTGCTGGGAAACCGATGTTGTCCTTTTTGATACGGTTCTTAAGGATGAAGCTGTGTTCGTTGTCAAAGAGAATCCAAATGTAGATCAGGTACCCAGTATACTGGGTATGAATATTGTGAGAAACTGATATTTCCCTTAAGGACCTGAACATGCCTGGTGCCAAACTGTTAGTTGGGAAATTAAATCGAGTTGGTGCGAGGTCCAGTGGCCAAGTAGGTTTTCTTAACCTGTCTCTGACTACAGCTGATGTTAAGGCAGCACGCTGGCCTTATACTCAAGGGAATACGGACATCAGCCCTGGTTACACCCTGGAGGAGATACCTGCTGTGGGTGGCCTGGTTGGAACCTTAGGTTACACCCAGGAACACACTAAGTCTGCAGCATGCAGATGAAATAATTGGTCAGGTTTTGCACTATCTTAAAAGTCATTGGAAGCCAAGTTGAGGGGAAAGGCATGGCCAGTCCAGAGAGGTACAGAAAATGATATGACAGTGGCATAGGTTGAAACTAGATGGAATACTTTACAGAAGCATCCAGGATCCAAAGGATGGCTCTGAGCATGAACAGATGGTACTACCTGAGGTCTTGCGTCGAGAAGCATTCCAAGCAAAACACGACCATGCGGGGCATTTTGGAGATCGTAGGACACTGGAATCCATGAGACGATGTTATTATTGGCCATCAATGACCACTGATGTTCAACAACGGGTCCAGAGTTGTAAAAGATGTGCTTTAGCCAAGAGACTCTCCCGAGAGGCTGGGCCAGAAAATGTGATATCCAGAAAAGGGATTCATGACCGGGTAGCACCAGGTGCACTGGTTAAGTCAGGGACCCGAGTTATACTGAGGAATCACAAACCCAGGCGCCACAATAAGATCCAGGATAGATGGGAATGTCAACCGTATGTGGTGATTGACCAGACAAATCCTGAGATTCCTGTATTTCAGATACGTCGCAAGAGGGGTAATCGACAAGTCAAGGTTATCCACAGAAATCGGTCAAAGCCTTGTACATTTCCTATGAATGTCTCCAAAGGGAGTACGACCAGGAATGGTGACAACACAGATGACACGCTGGGTCAGCAGGAAGACGCTGTTAGGATTTATGTGCTTCTTACCCTGCACAAGGTGAGATTGAAAGCCCTCCTCAAGTGGATTTAACTGTTAAGAGATGATGAAAGCCCTCCTCAGGTGGACTTAACCATCAGTAACGATGTACCGGCAGTGGAGGAGCAAGTCATGGGTAAGGAAGACAGTCCAGAGCTGCCTGCTACATTACCAGTTGACAGAACGATTGAGTCCCTGAGGAAGTCTTCTTGCTTGACAAGAGGAATTCCACCACAGAGGTTCCTTTACAGTGTAGGAGCTGAAGTACCCAGTGAGAAGCCTCAGGCTGGATTCTTTGATTTTGTTACTTCTTGGTTTTCTTCATTTTGATTGTTTGCTGACATGGGGACATTGTCAGTTTAAGTGGGGGGAATGTAGGCGAAAGGTGTGGCCACACGGAATTGTTCTCATTGACTGGTATATTTATTTTATTAAATTTTCCTTGCCACTGTAGTTTAATGTCTAGCGATAGATTATTGTGTGGTTTATGGTGAGTTGTGCCATTAGGGTGATAAAATGGAAAACTAAGTTTAGTTGGTGGCCACCGGAAATCGAAAGCACGCTTCCGCCCTGACTGCCGTGGAGAAAGGAGGGTTTTGGCGCGTTCTCAGGCCCTGCCATTAACATGGAGTGTGGTCACCGGTGTTGTGTGGATTCGCCTCTTCACCCCTTAAGATCGTTGTCTTTGGGTTCGGTTGTTATTCGGAGTTTGGACTCGAATGACCCTAGGACTCGTGTGAGCGGTAAATGCGTCACTTTATGTCGATTGATTCAGAGTTATTAAATTATCTCAGACATCCGTGGGCTACAGGTGTGTTATTACCGTTCCGATTGATCTTATTTTTACCGGAAATAATGATGTGAACCGTGTGTTCACTCTTAAAAAGGCGCTCCTTTGTGTTCCTCATCCGCAAGGAGGCGCCATTTTCGGTTGTTGAGGTGGTGATCTGTGCGGCTTATAATGGTTGTGGAATTACCTTAATCATGTTGTGTAGGAATTGTCAAAGCAAACGATAGTAATGTATGGATGCAGCACGGCGACGCATGTTTTAGCCACAATGACGAGGGTTGGATTATTGGCTACTAGCGATGGTACCCGCCCTAGGGGCAGGGCTTCAATTGGGAGGCCCAAATGAAAAGGCAAAATATCAGAAATTGAAGTTTTTAATTTATTTGAAACAATTTATATAAACATCCGTTAAATCATATCACACGCAAATCATCAAAATCTAAACAGTATTTGTAGAATTTCAATAAAAGCCGCATTACTGTTCAGTGTTCATATCGGTAAATATTATTCCATCGTGTTTGGAGAAACTGGAAAATTGGAAATTGGAAAAACAATATATTGTAGCGGTCCCCGCTGAATGTACACAATCGCCTTGCACCTGCCAGGACGCGGCCAGGGCGCGATCGCCATGCCGGGCTCGTCCGGACGGGCCCAGATACGCCTCTCGTGGGCATGCCCGGACTCGCTGTTCCCGGGCACGCCCGAACCTCCCGGGCACGCCCGGTCTCGTCTTTCCCGGGCATGCCCGCTCTCGCCTTTCCAGGGCTCACCCAGAGCGCCCGGGCACGCCCAGCCTCGACTTGCCAGGCCGCGTCCAGGACGCCTGGGCATGTCCAGACTCGCCTTTCCAGGGCTCGCCCAGAGCGTCCGGGCATGCCCGCTCTCGCCTTTCCAGGGCTCGCCCAGAGCGCTCGGGCACGCCCAGCCTCGACTTGCCAGGCCGCGTCCAGGACACCCGGGCATGTCCAGACTCGCCTTTCCAGGACTCGCCCTTGACACCTGGGCATGCCCGGTCTCGGTTTTCCCGGGCAAACGCCCGGGCATAAATGTGTATATATATTGCTGCCCGATAAACGGGCTTTTCAGAATACCTGAGCTGTTTTGTTTCAATAAAGCAACTCGGACGAATTCCGTCTTTGGTCGCGTCAATTCTTTCAACTCGCGTTGGAGCGCAGCTCCTTCAATATCCTATTTTACTCCGGGGAGTCCCAGGATTACCCACCCAAAATATCGTTGCGATCAGTTCAGCCGTTTTTGCGGTACTTGGGAACAGACGGACGGACAGACATTTGGTGAATTATAGTAAGATAGTAGTTCGGAGTTATTGATGATGGTACACGGGTTAATGTCTCGGGAAGATCCGTGGTGATTCTGTATTACATTGTGGTATGCTTGATGTTATGCGTAAAAAATTATTACATGGTTATTATTGTTGATACACATGTTAGTGTTAGTGTATAAAAATGTATTCCTTACCAAAGAGGTTAATTGATATTAATCATAATTTACCTGATTATTGTTCCTATTGTATTTACAGCTTGTTGCTGCTCCTTCTTCTTATGGTGTGTTCCCTTCAAACCAAAACATTCATTAAACGATTGGAAGAAGACCTCGGGTTGGTGTGCAACTTATGGCGGCTACATTCGGTTTATCTTTGGTATAGGAAAACAAAAAACGAATCAGAATCATTCTTGTCACTGACAGGAGAAAATTGTTTCCTCTTGACCTTTGAATGAAATCGACTCAACTAGAACATCGGAAATAAAACGTAAAATACATGAAATTGATTCGCATTTGTTGCTGAAACAGATGTTGCCAATGAAGACAAAGATAAACGAAGAACCAGTGGGAAAGTTCTGAAAGCTTTATTTATGACCAATCATCTCAAGGTCTTGTCTCTTCAGCCACACAAGTCCTGCTTTTAGTCTCTGCTATCTATCGGTTAATGAGTTCCGACAAGATCCAAATATTTACAAAAGGACACACGGAAGAACACAGCGCAAGGAGGAATGACAAATAACATCTTTAGCGCTTTCCATTCATAAATACAGGAAGGAAACCAGTAAGTGGTTGAGCACACACACTCAGGGCATGGAGACGGGGACGAGGGCACGGAGACGGGGACGAGGGCACGGAGACGGGGACATGGGCACGGAGATGGGGACGAGGGCATGGAGATGGGGACGAGGGCATGGAGATGGGGACGAGGGCATGGAGACGGGGACGAGGGCACGGACATGGGGACGAGGGCACGGAGATGGGGATGAGGGCATGGAGATGGGGACGAGGGCACGGATATGGGGGCGAGGGCACGGAGATGGGGACGAGGGCACGGAGATGGGGATGAGGGCATGGAGACGAGGGCAAGGAGACGGGGATGTGGGCACGGAGATGGGGATGAGGGCACGGAGATGGGGACGAGGGCACGGAGATGGGGATGAGGGCACGGAGATGGGGACAAGGGCACGAAGATGGGGATGGGGGCATGGAGACGAGGGCAAGGAGACGGGGACGTGGGCACGGAGAGGGGGATGCGGGCACGGAAATGGGGACGAGGGCATGGAAAAGAGGGCAAGGAGACGGGGATGTGGGCACTGAGATGGGGATGAGGGCACGGAGATGGGGACGAGGCCACGGAGATGGGGACGAGGGCATGGAGATGGGGACGAGGGCATGGAGACGAGGGCACGGAGATGGGGAGGAGGGCATTGAGGTGGGGACGAGGGCACGGAGATGGGGACGAGGGCACGGAGATGGGGCTGAGGACACGGAGATGGGGATGAGAACACGAAGATGGGGACAAGGGCATGGAGACGAGGGCAAGGCGACGGGGACGTGGGCACGGAGATGGGAATGAGGGCACGGAGATGGGGACGAGGACACGGAGATGGGGACGAGGACACGGAGATGGAGATGAGGGAACAAAGATGGGGACGAGGTCACGGAGATGGGGACGAGGGCACTGAGATGGGGACGAGGGCATGGAGACTAGGGCATGGAGACGAGGGCATGGAGACGGGGATGTGCGCAAGGAGATGGGGATGAGGGCACGGAGATGGGGACGAGGGCATGGAGACAAGGGCAAGGATATGGGGGTGAGGGCACGGAGATGGGGACGAGGGCACGGAGATGGGGACGAGGGCACGGAGATGGGGACGAGGGCACGGAGATGGGGACGAGGACACGAAGATGGAGATGAGGACACGAAGATGGAGATGAGGGCAAGAGGATGGAGATGAGGACACGAATATGGAGATGAGGGCACGAAGATGGAGATGAGGGCATGGAAACGAGGGCAAGGAGACGGGGACGTGGGCACTGAGATGGGGATGAGGGCACGGAGATGGGGACAAGGCCACAGAGATGGGGACGAGGGCACGGAGATGGGGACGAGGGCATGGAGATGGGGATGAGGGCATGTAGACGAGGGCACGGAGATGGGGATGAGGGCATGGAGGTGGGGACGAGGGCACGGAGATGGGGACGAGGGCACGGAGATGGGGACGAGGGCACGGAGACGGGGATGAGGACACGGAGATGGGGATGAGAACACGAAGATGGGGAGAAGGGCATGGAGACGAGGGCAAGGAGACGGGGACGTGGGCACGGAGATGGGGATGAGGGCACGGAGATGGGGACGAGGACACGGAGATGGGGACGAGGGCACGGAGATGGGGACGAGGGCACGGAGATGGGGACGAGGGCACGGAGATGGGGACGAGGACACGAAGATGGAGATGAGGGCACGAAGATGGAGATGAGGGCAAGAGGATGGAGATGAGGACACGAATATGGAGATGAGGGCACGAAGATGGAGGTGAGGGCAAGAGGATGGAGATGAGGGCACGAAGATGGAGATGAGGGCAAGAGGATGGAGATGAGGGCACGAAGATGGAGATGAGGACACGAAGATGGAGATGAGGGCAAGAGGATGGAGATGAGGGCAAGAGGATGGAGATGAGGACACGAATATGGAGATGAGGGCACGAAGATGGAGATGAGGGCAAGAGGATGGAGATGAGGGCACGAAGATGGAGATGAGGGCAAGAGGATGGAGATGAGGGCACGAAGATGGAGATGAGGACACGAAGATGGAGATGAGGGCAAGAGGATGGAGATGAGGGCACGAAGATGGAGATGAGGACACGAAGATGGAGATGAGGGCAAGAGGATGGAGATGAGGACACGAAGATGGAGATGAGGACACGAAGATGGAGATGAGGACACGAATATGGAGATGAGGGCACGAAGATGGAGATGAGGGCACGAAGACGGGTCTCCGATCCTCCCATCGTGAAGACAAGAATGTGATGATTTCCATCACAAGTTTTATTACCTTCACATACGTTTTTTATACCTTGTATTTCGTTTAAAATTTAAATATTACATCTGATGAGGAAATGTAAGTACAAATCTTTGTGGATTAGACATTGCCCTCTCATTGTATAATCTGTCCTCTCATTGTATAATCTATACAATGGTAAATGTTAAATCGTTAACTTATTTACTCCGGCATTTAAATAATTATTGTACACAATTTACATCATATCGATAACATTTGTACACATATTCACATTTTGGCTGAGCAATTATTAGGTACAAACCTCAACCCAAAGAGTGTGTGTGTGTGTGTGTGTGTGTGTGTGTGTGTGTGTGTGTGTGTGTGTGTGTGTGTGTGTGTGTGTACGTGTGTGTGTGTACGTGTGTGTGTGTACGTGTGTGTGTGTATGTGTGTGTACATACATGTGTGTGTGTGCGTGTCGTGGGTGTGTGTCTGTGCGTACATGTCGTGTGTGTGTGTGTATGTGTGTACACGTGTGTGTGTGTGTGTACACGTGTGTGTGTGTACACGTGTGTGTACTTGTATATGTGTACTTTTGTGTGTACTTGTCTGTGTGTACTTATGTGTGTGTGTATGTATGTGTGTGTACTTGTCTGTGTGTTCGTGTCGTGTGTGTGTATATGTGTGTACGTGTGTGTGTGTATGTGTGTGTACATACATGTGTGTGTGTGCGTGTCGTGGGTGTGTGTCTGTGTGCACATGTCGTGTGTGTGTGTGTGTATGTGTGTACACGTGTGTGTGTACTTGTATATGTGTACTTTTGTGTGTACTTGTCTGTGTGTACTTATGTGTGTGTGTGTATGTATGTGTGTGTACTTGTCTGTGTGTTCGTGTCGTGTGTGTGTATGTGTGTGTGTGTGTGTGTGTGTGTGTGTGTGTGTGTGTGTGTGTGTGTGTGTGTGTGTGTTAAAACTGAACCCGGATCTACAATTGACATGAAACTATGCTTCATCAGACAGATTACACTTTGGACATTCTTTTTCCATTCTTTATCCCTATAATAGTACATACATGATACATACATACAAATATAACTATCCCATGAATCCATATGCGATAAATAAATCAGATAACCTTCTGCAGTTACGTCATGGTGCACAACTGACTATGTAGGTCTATGCATCCCCTATCTACACCCACATTCGGCGACCATCATGCCTTCGTATTTGTACTTGTAGGTAAACGCTCCGGCTTTGTCACGGTACAGGATGGAGATGGAGTCGAGCTTCGTGGGGACACAGCACGCTTTGGCCACCCGGTCCGGGTGTGACAGGTGCATGAGGGTCTTGACGATGGCGTGTTTCGTGGGCGACAGGTGGTCGGTCAGCGGGAAGTGACACTGTCCCGTGCATTCGTAAGCTTCGTATCCCGGAGGGGCTATGATCCAGGAATCCCACCCGATCTCCTTAAATTTCACGAAGAGCGACGTGCGTTTGCAGAAGTTGCGCTTTGCGTGTCGCCTCGTCCTCGGGAGACCTTCGTACGCCATGTCTGGGATCTGATCGTCCAACACCTCGTCCAGGATTTCCGCCAGGGCTGCAGACGACGTCTCGGTATCCTCTAATAGTTGTCCGACGGCTCCCTTCTCCCGCGCTACCAACTCGTTAACTTCGTCGACTCCGTGCCCGGCGTTATCGTCAGAAAAGACCAGGAGTAAAGGCTCCGAGCCTGGATGTCGGCCGAGACTCAGAGAGCCCGGGCGGCCGCCATTGGTCAAGCGTACCTCCAGGTAATGCCTCGTTCGGCCCGTCCGCGCCCATCGCCGCACGGCTAACGTCACGTCGAACGAATGCCAGGGACCGTCGGTGACCACGAGATGGCGGGAGACGAGCAGGGAAAGGACGTCGCGGTTCGCCGCTTCGCTCCCGTCGGCCTCTTCGTCCTCGAGCACCTGGTAAACGGTCGCGGTCGCCACGGTTGCCCCACGACCCGCGCGGTCGCCGCCCCGACTCGAGATGCTGAAGCGCAGCTCCGCCATGGTGATATGCTCATGGGCCGGGATGGAGACGTTGAATTGAAGGACGTTCTCATTGATGGGCCCGTCTTCATCGGCGCTCGTAATCACTTCTGCAAAAAGATGATCGTGTTGAGGATGATTAAACAAACACACGCTCTGAATCTTACACACGTGTTCGCGAAGGTCGTTTGTAAATAATACATTTCAAACTGATCAGACTAAGCGTTGTCCTTGTCGAATTATGACGTCATCGTTAACAGCACCTATTCCCCATATGGAGTTCTTTACAATGAGCCACGTTTAAAATTTTTCCAAGCAGCGGGTTTGGAGACATAGAGGTGCAACATTTTTCAGTTTTTCCAAGTTGGCGCCTGTACCACATGACCTATGCTATGACGTCATGAATGACGTCATGAGTATCATTAATATATTCGAAAGGAGGAGGAGCTCCTATGGTGAAAATTGTGTCCATCAGACCAACAGTTGCTGAATTTTTTTAAAATAATAATCGGATTAGTGTTGTACTTGTCGAATTATGACGTCATAACGAAGGCACCGACGACATCATCATTAACATATCTTATTCCCTATGGGGAGTAGTTGACAATGAGCCAGGTCTCCATTTTTTCCATGGAGTGGTTTCAGAGATATAGGGGTGCGAAGTTTTTCCAAGATGGCGCTTGTACCACGTGACATATGACGTCATAATCATTACAATATTCTACATGAGGAGGCGCTCCTACGATGAAAATTTCATGTCAATCGGACCAACGGTTGCTGAGAAAATGAATTTTTAAAATGCAGACACGTACGGCACACGACACACGTACGGCACACGACACACGTACAGGTACCTGAATGTACGTGTTGAGGATGATTTCAAAATCATCCTCAACAGACAGGTACCTGAATGCTTAACCCCGCTTTTCGCTTCGCGAGCACAGGGTAACTAGATATCTGCGATCACAAAGCGATCGCCAAGGTAAGCCTCACCCTTGGCCCACATCCAATGATAGCCATTTTTTTTTTTGGACCACAATTTATGACCTTGACCTTCAACATTTAGGGATAGAGTGTAAATAAAGAGAATGTGTCCCAATGTACAATCTATCCAAAAAACTCAACATCATGAAAATTGGAGGAAAATTATCCAAGTTATGATCAAAAAGGTGTTTTTTGGTTAATTAGGTCACAATCCGAAAAATGTAGGTCAAGGACACGAATTAAATATCAGGTGCACAACTCCAGTGCAGGTAAAATATTATGATGCAAGAACATCTTGGAAGGTCAAGGGATCTTTGAGATCCCACATTGGCAAAATTGCGCGGTTACAAAAAAACCGGGACATTTTTTTTAAAGATCGCCATTTGACCTTGACCTTTAACTCGGAGGGGTATGAAGTAAATGAGGCGTACATCGGATTTGCTTTACAGTATCTAGAGAGGACAATTTCGGTCAGATTGCACAAGACTGAGTCGGGTTAGGGTGAAAAATGTAAAAATGTATATCAGGTCATGACCTCAAAAATTAAGTCAAGGTCAAAAAAATTATGTCAACCCCTCATACTTGTTATTCCCATTATTGATGCAAAATTTAATTCCAAAATTCCCAGCCCGATCTGGATACGGACCTGAACCAAAATCGAATCAGCTTGTTCCTTTCACTTACCCAACCTCATCCACAAACTTGTCATAATCCGTCCACAACCTTTTGAAATATCATGTTATATATCGTTTTGGCCCTATCAATCTCTCAATGGTGAAGAATCACTTAAAAGAATTTTAAAATTCTCGGATCTGGATCCGTATTCGGATCTTCACCAAAACCGAATCGATTCGTCCTTGTCACACACCCGACCTCTCCACTAAATGGAGACAAACAGACCAAATACCCTGTTGACAAACAGACAGACAGACAGACTGACAAACAAACAGACAAATATACAGACAAAGAAAAGACAAACAGACAAGCAGACAAACAGACCAAATATCCTGTCTACAAACAGACAGACAAACAGACCAAATATCCTGTCTACAACCAGACAGACAAACAGGCCAGACAGACTGACAAACAGACAGGCAGACAGACAGAAAGACAAGCAGACCAAATATCCTGTCTACAGACAAATGGACAGACAAACAGACAGATGAACAGACAGATAAACAGACAGATAAACAGACAGACCAAATATCCTGTCCAAAAACAGACAGACAGACAGACAGACAGACAAACAGACAGATAAACAGACAGACAAACAGACAGATAAACAGACAGATAAACAGACAGATAAACAGACAGATAAACAGACAGACCAAATATCCTGTCCAAAAACAGACAGACAGGCAGACAGACAGGCAGACAGACAAGCAGACAGACAAACAGACAGGGGTAAAAACACAACCTGCATCAACCTGTAGTGGAGGTAAAGACAACAAAATTCTAAATGGTGGTTTAGTACTCCGATGGGTCTAAATGGTGCTTTAGTACTCTGATGGGTCTAAATGGTGCTTTAGGACTCTGATGGGTCTAAATGGTGGTTTAGTACTCCGATGGGTCTAAATGGTGGTTTTGTACTCCGATGGGTCTAAATGGTGGTTTTGTACTCCGATGGGTCTAAATCGTGGTTTAGTACTCCGATGGGTCTAAATGGTGGTTTAGTGCTCCGATGGGTCTAAATCGTGGTTTAGTACTCCGATGGGTCTAAATCGTGGTTTAGTACTCCGATGGGTATAAATCGTGGTTTAGTACTCTGATGGGTCTAAATCGTGGTTTAGTACTCCGATGGGTCTAAATGGTGGTCTAGTACTCCGATGGGTCTAAATGGTGGTCTAGTACTCTGATGGGTCTAAATGGTGGTCTAGTACTCTGATGGGTCTAAATGGTGGTTTAGTAGTCCGATGGGTCTAAATCGTGGTTTAGTACTCCGATGGGTCTAAATGGTGGTTTAGTACCCCGATGGGTCTAAGAAACTCTGAGGTACCATTAAAAATTGGGGGCACAAATTGTAGAAACAAACTCTGCACCAGGTATAAGCACCCCTAATCCGACAGGTGGAGGGGACTTAATATGCATTGTGGTGTAAGTAATGAAGATGATAAAGGGCACGTCCATGGTTCGTTAGTGTACACATGTTACACCGTGTACGACTCCGATCGTACACGGTCGTACACATGTCATGATGTCCGATCGTACACATGTCCGATCGTACACATGTCATGTACGACTCCGATCTGCATAGTGTGCACATGTTACACCGTGTGTCATGTTGGAGTACGATCTGCATGGTGTGCACATGTTACACCGTGTGTCATGTTCGAGTACGGTCTGCAAGGTGTACACATGTTACACCGTGTGTCATATTCGAGTACTGTCTGCATGGTGTACACATGTTACACCGTTTGTCATGTACGAGTACGGTCCGCATAGTGTGCACATGTTACACCGTGTCTCATGTACGAGTACGGTCTGCATAGTGTACACATGTTACACCGTTTGTCATGTACGAGTACAGTCTGCATAGTGTGCACATGTTACACCGTGTCTCATGTACGAGTACGATCTGCATGGTGTACACATGTTACACCGTGTGTCATATTCGAGTACGGTCTGCATGGTGTACACATGTTACACCGTGTGTCATATTCGAGTACGGTCTGCATGGTGTACACATGTTACACCGTGTGTCATATGCGAGTACGGTCTGCATGGTGTACACATGTTACACCGTGTGTTAATTTCGAGTACGGTCTGCATGGTGTACACATGTTACACCGTGTGTCAATTTCGAGTACGGTCTGCATGGTGTACACTTGTTACATCGTGTGTCAATTTCGAGTACGGTCTGCATGGTGTACACATGTTACACCGTGTGTCATATGCGAGAACGGTCTGCATGGTGTACACATGTTACACCGTGTGTCATATTCGAGTACGGTCTGCATGGTGTACCCATGTTACACCGTGTGTCATATTCGGGTACGGTCTGCATGGTGTACACATGTTACACCGTGTGTCAATTTCGAGTACGGTCTGCATGGTGTACACATGTTACACCGTGTGTCATATGCGAGTACGGTCTGCATGGTGTACACATGTTACACCGTGTGTCATATTCGAGTACGGTCTGCATGGTGTACCCATGTTACACCGTGTGTCATATTCGGGTACGGTCTGCATGGTGTACACATGTTACACCGTGTGTCAATTTCGAGTACGGTCTGCATGGTGTACACATGTTACACCGTGTGTCATGTTCGAGTGCGGTCTGCAGGCATGCACCGATTGTAGGCATGTTGTACAGGTGATGCAGTGTCTCTGTCCATGGTGAAACGAGGAAAGAAAACAGGAGACAGTTCCAGGTCAAAGAAATCACTTGTAGGATCCATATGTTATTTATACATGTCACGTGGTATTTAGAATGTCGGGCCTGGCCACCTGGTTCTTCAAATATTTGGGCCACAAATCACAAATGTTCTTTGGCTATACCCACAATAATGTGGGAATCATTTGGGCTTTTATAATAGTATTAGTAGTAGTAATGATCGTAGTAGTCGTGGTGGAATCTCACGGAATCATTTGGCTGATTATTTTTCAAACATTCTTTGTGACGATATTCTATATACCTCATTCACCTGCTTGTCCCATGCACCTGTGGTTACACCATCACTACCTTTTCTTTTTACTCTCCGTAAAAGTTTAATATATTTATAAATAAATATCCCAAGTTTCCCAGAAAAGCAAAATAATCCTCTTCAATATGTTCACATCCTACAAGTAAGGATTGTCACGGTTTCCTTCATTTGGACCTGGGACCAAGGTTACATTATTTATGTTACATTACACACCTCCGCCAGGACTCGGTGCAGCACACCCCTCCGCCAGGACTCGGTGCAGCACACCCCTCCGCCACGACTCGGTGCAGCACACACCTCCGCCAGGACTCGGTGCAGCACACACCTCCGCCACGACTCGGTGCAGCACACACCTCCGCCACGACTCGGTGCAGCACACAACTCCGCCAGGACTCGGTGCAGCACACACCTCCGCCAGGACACTGTGCAGCACACACCTCCGCCAGGACTCGGTGCAGCACACACCTCCGCCAGGACTCGGTGCAGCACACCCCTCCGCCACGGCTCGGTGGAGCACACACCTCCAACACAACTCGGTGGAGCACACACCTCCAACACAACTCGGTGGAGCACACCTCCGCCACGACTCGGTGGAGCACACACCTCCAGCACAACTCGGTGGAGCACACACCTCCAGCACAACTCGGTGGAGCACACACCTCCGCCAGGACTCTGTGCAGCACGCACCTCCAACACAACCCGGTGCAGCATACACCTCCAACACGACTCTGTGAAGCACACACCTCCGCCACGACTCGGTGCAGCACGCCCCTCCAACACAACTCGGTGGAGCACACACCTCCAACACAACTCTGTGCAGCACACACCTCCGCCAGGACTCGGTGCAGCACACACCTCCGCCAGGACTCGGTGCAGCACACACCTCCAACAGAACTCGGTGCAGCACACACCTCCAACAGAACTCGGTGCAGTACACACCTCCAACACAACTCGGTGCAGCACGCACCTCCAACACACTCGGTGGAGCACACACCTCCAACACAACTCGGTGCAGCACACACCTCCACCAGGACTCGGTGCAGCACACACCTCCACCAGGACTCGGTGCAGCACACACCTCCGCCACGACTCGGTGGAGCACACACCTCCGCCACGACTCGGTGGAGCACACACCTCCGCCACGACTCGGTGGAGCACACACTTCCAACACAACTCGGTGCAGCACACACCTCCAACACAACTCGGTGCAGCACACACCTCCAACACAACTCGGTGCAGCACACACCTCCGCCACGACTCGGTGGAGCACACACCTCCGCCACGACTCGGTGGAGCACACACCTCCGCCAGGACTCGGTGCAGCACACACCTCCGCCAAAACTAGACGCGTGTAGAATCCCTGATTGTGCGATGATCGCATGATCCTGCATTCAAAGTTAATCGCCTGAGTGGTTGTTTATCTAATACACATCAAAACCTAATCACAAACGTCTAAATAACAAAGAAACTTTAACACGTGTCGGCAAGGGTTTGTTTACGAGCGCGTTTAAGGCTTTGAAACAAAACTGTTATAGTTATAACTACAGTTGTACTCTGATTATATGTCCTGGAAGTTTAAGTTAACTTTAGAATAACTGTGAGGGTACGGAAGGAGTGTCAATACGTCACCAGATGTGCATACATAATAAATAGATAGCCACTAATTAACTTTATAATGTCGTGTACAACGCAAACATAAAACATGATCGATGTTTCAATCCAGATTACCCAGAGTGGTAAACATGTGGGAACCCGAGCTCGGATACGCAGATTGTCTTTTACATGATCAATGGTTGGAGGGATGGATAAGTGGAAGGAGGGATGGAGGAGTCGAAGGAGGGATGGAGGAGTGGAAGGAGGGATGGAGGAGTGGAAGGAGTGATGGAGGGATGAAGGAGTGGAAGAAGGGATTGAGTAGTGGAAGGAGGGATGGAGGAATGGAAGGAGGGATGGAGGAGTCGAAGGAGGGATGGAGGAGTGGAAGGAGGGATGGAGGGATGAAGGAGTGCAAGAATGGTTTGAGTAGTGGAAGGAAGGATGCAGGAGTGGAAGGATGGATGGAGGAGTGGAAGGAGGGATGGAGGAGTGGAAGGAGGGATGGAGAAGTGGAAGGAGGGATGGATTAGTGGAAGGAGGGATGGATAAGTGGAAGGAGGGATGGATAAGTGGAAGGAGGGATTGAGTCATGGAAGGAAGGATGCAGTAGTGGAAGGATGGATGGAGGAGTCGAAGGAGGGATGAAGGAGTGGAAGAAGGGATTGAGTCGTGGAAGGAAGGATGTAGGAGTGGAAGGAGGGATGGAGGGATGAAGGAGTGGAAGGAGGGATGGAGGGATGAAGGAGAGGAAGGAGGGATTGAGTCGTGGAGGGAAGGATGCAGGAGTGGAAGGATGGATGGAGGAGTGGAAGGAGAGATGGAGAAGTGGAAGGAGGGATGGATGAGTGGAAGGAGGGATGGATAAGTGGAAGGAGGGATGGATGAGTGGAAGGAGGGATGGATAAGTGGAAGGAGGGATGGATGAGTGGAAGGAAGGTTGCAGGAGTGGAAGGATGGATGGAGGAGTGGAAGGAGGGAGGGAGGAGTGGAAGGAGGGATGGATGAGTGGAAGGAGGGAAGGATAAGTGGAAGGAGGGATGAATAATTTCGAGAAGAAATCGTTTCGTTGGTTGTTGTATCTCATGTAAGATTACCTGGATCAAGGTGCGATGAGGAGCAAATGTGGCGAATCCCCTCCAACAATTGTCCGTGGTGCTTTCATTCTATGCAGCCAATGCAGGTGCATCATTTCAATTGGATGTTGGAGGAATGTGCGGAGTTTCACTGCTAATCGGCTGTTTAACAACTAAATGGATGTTTATCTCCCTTTGTAAATAGATATTTAACCTGAGCTCGCGAAGCGAAAAGCGGGGTTAAGCATTCCTGTGCGTACGTGTTTGTGTGCCGTACGTGTCTGCATTTTTAAAATCCATTTTCTCGGCAACCATTGGTCCGATTGACAAGAACGTTTACCATAGAAGCGCCTCCGCCTGTATAATTTTTTTATTCATAATTATGACGTCATAGGTGACGTGGTACGGACGCCATCTTGGAAAAAATTTACACCTCTATATCTCCCAAACCGCTCAATGGAAAAAATGGAAACATGGTTCACTGTAAAGGACCCACAATGGGGAATAAGATGTGTTGATGGTGATGTCATCGGTGCCTTAATTATGACGTCATAATCCGACAAGTACAATGCTTGATCTGATCAGTATGAATAAAACAAAAATTCCTCTGCAACTGTTAGTCCGATGGACACGAAATTTTCACCATAGGAGTGCCTCCTCCTATATAATTTTTTAATGATAATTATAACGTCATAGGTCACGTGGTAGAGACGCCATCTTGGAAAAAAATCGAAAAAAGTTGCACCTCTATATCTCCGAAACAGCTCCATGGAAAAAATTGAAACATGGCTCACTGTCAAGTACTCCCCTTGTGAAATAAGATATGTTAATGATGATGTAATTGGTGCCTTGGTTATGACGTCATAATTCGACAAGTACAACACTTATCCGATCATTGTGAAATATTTTTCTCAGCAACTGTTGGTCTGATGGGCACGAAATTTTCACCATAGGAGCGGCTCATGTGGAATATTTTAATGATAATCATGACGTCATAGGCCACGTGGTACAGACGCCATCTTGGGAAAAAATCGGAAAAAGTTGCACCTCTATCTCCAAAACCGCTCCATGAAAAAAATTGAAACATGGCTCATTGTCAAGTACTCCCCTTGCGGAATAAGATATGTTAATGATGATGTCATCGGTGCCTTTGTTATGATGTCATAATTCATCAAATGCAACACTTATCCCATCATTGTGAAATTTTTTTTCTCAGCAACTGTTGGCCTCATGGCCACGAATTTTTCACAATGAGCGCCTCCTCCTGTATAATATTTTAATGATAATCATGACGTCATAGGTCATCTGGTAAGGCGCCATCTTGGAAAAACGGAAAAATGTTGGACCTCTATATCTCCAAAACCGCTGCATGGAAAAAATTGAAACATGGCTCATTGTACAGAACTTCATATGGGGAATAGGTTTTGTTAACGATGACGTCATTGGTGCCATAATTATGACGTCATAATTCGACAGGGACAACGCTTAGTCTGATCAGTTTGAAATGTATTGAGCGTGATCTATGCAACAATTATATTAGAGAATATAAATTTATGATGTCATCGCTCACGTGGTCTGGCAGCCATATTGGATCAAATAAAAAATGTTCAAAAACAAGAGAGCTGGCTCACAACAAGTTGACTGCGCAGGGTAAGTACTCTATGAATACCATCTAGTTAGACGTGTGATAACCTGTGCGCGTACAAATATGTTTTTGTCTGCGTTTAAAGGTTAGGCGTGTGTTAGCAAGACGCTCCCTAGTCGTTTTAGTAAATTTGGACCATGATGTTTTGGATCTCACTGATAGGCTAGATCAGCATCTGACGTTAAGCAACATCTAGTGAACTTGTTCTTGTTACCTACCGAACTCATGCACCTGGTTTTTTCACAACCGGCCCATAACTTTTTCCATCCATATCGTATCCATTTCGTGGTATTTAGGCCGATCTCTCAATGATGAAGAATCACTTAAAACCCGCTTAAAGTCCCATTTGGAAAAGCTCGTACTCATCGATACAAAGTTTTGTTTACTAAGCTCCAGGGGGACGATTCCATATTGGGTTCGGGAATCGAACCCACACCGGACAGCTTTTGTCAAGAAACCGAGGACATCATGGATTATGTTTCAATCAAAGTCAATGACTGTTAATCACAGCGACATAGATAACTCCATTACAATATAATTGCGTCCCTCGATGATGTCCGTTCTCTGCGTTGTTATCTTGAAGTTTGCGTTGAAAGAAGATTGAAGCAGAGCATTCTGGGTAAAATCACATGCTATAAAGTCATGATGAATGTGATGTATGTTGTTATGTGGAGGTCATACAGCACACGCAATTCCCATACAGATGCTCCCATTCCACAATAAGAACAAAGTCTGTTGATCTTAATGTTATCTGACTTCCACTTCCTTCGGAAAGTGCTTGTTAAACAGTGACCTTCGGGCGAAGACTCTCGAACCCAGCAGCCATAGAGCTCTTTGCTTTCCTCAATGAATTAACGTTTGCCATGAATGGTGCGGGTTGTACGGACATCATGTGCGTCAACCAATATGAACTTGGACATGGATAAGTCACCATGTATCCAAGTACGTACACAATCACATTTACTCCACAAATCCATTTCATTGCAGACAAGTGAAGACAGACAACACTACCTAAGTGGAGGAAGAACAACAAAATTACATATTTACCATGTCGATTGTAAAAGGTTAATTTAACGAAACATACAAGTCAGGTGTGTGTGCGCAACACACACACACACACACACACACACACACACACACACACACACACACACACACACACACACACACACACACACACACACACACAACAAACACTCTTAACACAACGTCTATTCATTCACTTCCACTTATCCGTAAAGTCATGGAATCCATCACCATAGTAAACATTTAGATTTTAGAGCCGAATTTACGGAAGTCGTTTAAGAGTTAGACGTGTGTAGAATCGCTAATTGTGCGATGATCACATGATCACCCGTTCAGAGTTAATCGCCAATTGCTCAAGAATGTTTATCTATTACACATAAAAACCTAATCACAAGCGTTTAAATAACAAAGAAACGTTAACACGTGTCGGGTGAGGACTTGATTAGGAGCGCGTTTATGACCTTGAAGCAATAATTAGGCAAAACTGTTATAGTTATAACTACAGTTGTACTCTGATTATACGTCCTGGAAGTTTAAGTTAACTTTAGAATAACTGTGAGGATACGGAAGGAGTGTCAAAACGTCACCAGATGTGCATACATAATAAATAGATAGCCACTAATTAACTTTATAATGTCGTGTACAACGCAAACTTAAAACATGATCGATGTTTCAATCCAGATTACCCAGAGTGGTAAACATGTGGGAACCCGAGCTCGGATACACAGATTGTCTTTTACATGATCAATGGTTGGAGGGATGGATAAGTGGAAGAAGGGATGGAGGAGTCGAAGGAGGGATGGAGTGGTGGAAGGAGGGATGGAGGGATGGAGGAGGGGAAGGAGGGATGGAGGAGGGGAAGGAGGGATAGATGAGTGGAAGGAGGGATGGATAATCTCGAAGGAGTGATAGATGGATCTCTTGAAGGAATCCTTTTGTTCGCTGCTGAATATGATGCAGGATGACATGGATCAAATGACAATGAGGAGTAACATGCCAAATCCCCTCCAATTATTATCCGGGGCGCTGAGATTCTATGCAAGTGCATAATTTCAATTGGATGTTGGAGAAATGGGTGGAGTTTCACAGGCCAATCGGCTGTTTAGACACAGACAACTAAACGGATGTTTATGTCCCTTCGTAAATTGCTATTTAAACGGGTAATTAGCTGTGTGTGTACAAGTATATTTGTGTTAGCCTTTACGGGTTAGGCGCGTGTTAGCAAGACACTCGTTAAACCCCTTTCGTAAATTTGACCCAAAATATTTCCATTCCTCCATCGGCCTGATCTCAGACAATCAGTTAGGATTCACCAGGAACTCTCCAACTTGGTGGATAGAGGCCCTCCATCTCAGATACGAGAGCAGCACCATCTCTTTAGACATTACGGGCCAAAGTTATGAAAGGCGTTTTGCGAGCGTCTCGTTTAAATACTTGGAATATGTCTGTCAATCCTGACAAATTTCAAACTCTCACTCTGTCTCCCCCAAAAGACTGTCTACCTAACCCACTCATCTACTTTATTTTAACCAACCTCTTGAGGAAGTACAGGCATTCAAACTACTGTGTCCTCCCCATCAGCCACGATCTTCATTGGGGAAACCCCAATTCTATGTTGACCTCCAAAGCCAGTCCCCACCTGGGCATCCTCCTTCGTGAAAGTCCTTCCTTGGTACACCTGAACTCAGGCTTGTCTGGAGCGCACGCGGTCTGCTCGTAACCTCCTTCTGGTGAAACTCCAAAAATCCAGACTCAATTTAACCTCCACTCATGTAATACCGATATCCACATTCCATAGAATAGCAATACCAATGGATGAGTGGAATGAATACGATATCTATACAATTCCATATAGTATCAATGTTCCTTCTTCATACAATACTGATATCCAATACGAATATCCATATTCCATACAATACCAATATACATTTTCCAGTTAATACCAATATCCATATCCCATACAATTATATATCCATATTCCATACAATACCAATATCCATATTCCATCCGATGCCAACATCCATCCAATATCAATATCCATATTCCATACAATACCAACATCCATCCAATACTGATATCCATATTCCATACAATACCAATATCCATTTTCCAGTAAATACCAATATCCATATTCCATCCGATGCCAACATCCATCCAATATCAATATCCATATTCCATCCGATGCCAACATCCATCCAATATCAATATCCATATTCCATACAATACCAACATCCATCCAATACTGATATCCATATTCCATACAATACCAATATTGTGGTGGTAAACCGTAATTGCGGTTCTAAACGGTGGTATACAATACCAATATCCATTTTCCAGTAAATACCAATATCCATATTCCATACAATTCCAACATCAATATTCCATACAATTCTGACATCCATATTCCATACAATATCGATATCCATATTCCATACAATATCGATATCCATCCAATACTGATATCCATATTCTGTACAATAACAACATGCATATTCCATACAATTCCGATACCAATATTCCATACAATACTTATATCCATATCCCATCCAATACTGATATCCATATTCCATACAATACCAATATCCATTTTCCAGTAAATACCAATATCCCTATTCCATACAATCCCAACATCAATATTCCATACAATTCTGACATCCATATTCCATGCAATATCGATATCCATATTCCATACAATATCGATATCCATCCAATACTGATATCCATATTCTGTACAATAACAACATGCATATTCCATACAATTCCGATACCAATATCCATCCAATACTGATATCCATATTCCATACAATACCAATATCCATTTTCCAGTAAATACCAATATCCATATTCCATACAATTCCAACATCAATATTCCATACAATTCTGACATCCATATTCCATACAATATCGATATCCATATTCCATACAATATCGATATCCATCCAATACTGATATCCATATTCTGTACAATAACAACATGCATATTCCATACAATTCCGATACCAATATTCCATACAATACTTATATCCATATCCCATCCAATACCCATATCCATATTCTGTAGAATACCAATATCCATCCAATACTGATATCTGTATTCCATCGAATACCAATATCTATATTCCATACAATACCAACATTCATGCAATACCGATATGCATATCCCATCTAATATGGATATCAATATTCCGTACAATGCTGAAGTAAATCCTTGTATACAAAGTAAATTACCATCATTATTTATTCAGTACATGGACTAAAGGCAACTACAACTACTACTACAACTCCAACAACTACTACTTCGACTACAACTACAACTACTACTTCGACTACAACTACTACTACAATTACTACTACAACTACTACTTCGACTACAACTACTACTACAATTACTACTACAACTACTACAACAACTACTACTACTACTACTACACAATATTCCCGATCTATCGAGAGTTTTATAGCAGTGTGGACAGTAAATAATGCACTTTGTAGTGTTTCCCCACAAGGTACTTTGTTATTATTTGTATAAAGGTGTCATTTGTGTTTTTTATGTTCTTTTAACTCTCCATCTGTCTTGGTGGTGCTTTCTCTTTAAAATGCTCTACCTCGTCCACTGCGGCTCAAACCATGGACTTGCAGGGATGAGGAAGTTGAGGAAGGGCGACATTAAACAGGAAACTTATGTTTGCCTGAACTTTCCTGAGTCCTGAGCGCAAACCTCTATTATCTTTCCAACTACTACTACTACTACCACTACTATTACAACTACTATTACAACTATACACACACTAATCGCAAATATCTCAAAGCTTCCAAAACCAAGATTTGAATCGTACGTTTTAACTACAATCCACACAATAGTTTCGTTTGCCCAGAGGATAAAACGATTTGTGGGAACTTTCTCGACACTGATCCTGATATAACCCACACAAACATTTGATTGTACACAATATTTCATTTATATCTGTTCCAATGTATGACTTGTTCACCTTTAGCTATTCTGTGTTCATTCATCTCAACGTTTGTACAAATAACACAAAGTTGAGCGATTATCAAGGCAGCAATTTTTGGTGAACATCTATTTTTTGACACCTTTAAATTTGATCAAGGTGTTTGTGGGGAAGTTGCTCACCTTCACACTGGAAACTGCGCACCACGTTCGACGAAGGCATCGATGAGCGGTCGTTGGCGAAGCGTCGATACAGGTCCAGCATGTATTGCGGTGCCGGCTCCGTGTTCCCAGGGTCATGCGGAGGGATGTCGGAGAGATTAAGACCTGCCAAGAACTCCTGCTTCATGGACTCGACCAAAGCATCCATGTCCACCTCCCGGTCTTCGCCATAATCTTCGGACGCGTTTTCAAAATCATCGGTCTCTGGCTTGGCTCGGTCACCCCACGTCCCTTCCCCCGATTCCAGGACGACACCTTCCTGGACGGGCTTGCAGGACACCGAGTACATAAATAGATTTGTGCAAATTAGCAGGAAAAGCGATACCGAAAATCCCATGGTGATTCTGCACCTTTCAGGTAACGCAAAGCAATACACCTGGCAGTCGGCGGTCTTCGCTTCTTTGTCGGCTCCGCAATGGACTCCCAGGTGGTATCGGTGGTCGCGCGCTCTGAGGTGCTACTTTGTGAATTACTTGGTCAGGACTGAAGTGCATTTTGCCAGGGAGAGGGAGATATGCTGCCGTTGGCATCCGGGATTATCAGTTGCTGATGCCATACTCCAAATTCTGGCGCTCTTATCATGTCGTCCCCGCTCTTAATGAGCGTCTTGTAAACAGACCGCTGACACGGACGGATAATGCACTGAAAGTCACCGCTGCGAGAAGACCCCGACTTTTGTTTCCCATTTTTGAAGTTGTGGCCTCACTTTATAACTCGTACTGGAGAAAGGAAATACGTGAGTGTTATTTATAGTTCGGTATTATATTATAATGACAAAAATTTAATGCCATCGAAACTTCGAGATTGTATTTTCATCATTTGATGCTCATTGTCGGAAATATTGCTCGGTTTGTGGTTTTTCACAAGTATTAACCAAGTGTTTCACACCAAGTATTAGCACCAAGTATTTTTCACCAAGTAGTTCACCAAGTATTTTCACACCAAGTATTTTCACACCACGTATTTTTCACCAAGTATTTTCACACCAAGTATTTTTCACCAAGTATTTTCACACCAAGTATTTTCACACCATGTATTTTTCACACCACGTATTTTCACACCACTCATTTTCCACCAAGTATTTTCACACCAAGTATGTTCACACCAAGTATTTTCACACCAAGTATGTTCACACCAAGTATTTTCACACCAAGTATTTTTCACCAAGTATTTCACACCAAGTATTTTTCACCAAGTATTTTCACACCAAGTATTTCACCAAGTCAAGTATTTCACAAGTAATAAATATCATTATTTGCACCCAACTTTAATTAAGGAGATGTAGTTTGGACAATGATTGCATGTACTGTACTTACTGTGGACTCTCTTTGAAACTAATAATCTCAGACAAAATTTTTAAAATATTATTTCAATAAGATCTAGAATGGCAGCGCGAACCTCCGCCAGGCTGAACAGGTTACGTTTTGTATCCCACTGATGATCCAGATGCAGATCCGTTCTCTGACCAAAAATGCGCGTTGATGTCCTTGACTGGTCACTTACATAGACAAACAATTTCAGAACGATTGGTCAAGGCTGTGGAAAAGAATTGTATGACAGACAAACAAACAGATGCTACAGACGACGGGTAAAACACAACCTCCATCCACCTTTGGTGACAGAGGTAAATATAAATTCTATATTTTCTTCGTATACAAATTCGAAGCTAATGGAAGAGTGAAGGGACAGGAATGCACTCATCACAGAAGAATAATATATATATATATATATATATATATATATATATATATATATATATATATATATATATATATATACATACATATATATATATATACATACAGTGCATTCAGAAAGTATTCAGACCCCTTCACTTTTTTCACATTTTGTTATGTTGCAGCCTTATGCTGAAATCGTTTAAATTCATTTTTTCCCTCATCAATCTACACTCAATACCCCATGATGACAAAGAGAAAACAGGATTTTAGAAAGTTTTGCAAATTTATTAAAAAGAAAAAACTGAAATATCACATTGACATAAGTATTCAGACCCTTTGCTATGACACTTGAAATTTAGCTCAGGTGCCTCCCATTTCTCTTCATCATCTTTGAGATGTTTCTACACCTTCATTGGAGTCCACCTGTGGTAAATTAAATTGATTGGACATGATTTGGAAAGGCACACACCTGTCTATATAAGGTCTCACAGCTGACGATGCATATCAGAGCAAAAACCAAGTCATGAGGTCGAAGGAACTGCCTGCAAAGCTCGGAGACAGGATTGTGTCGAGGCACAGATCTGGGGAAGCCTACAAAAAAATCTCTGCTGCATTGAAGGTTCCCAAGAGCACAGTGGTCTCTATAATAATTCTTAAATGGAAGAAGTTTGGAAAAACCAGGAGTCCTCCTAGAGCTGGCCGCTCGGCCAAACAGCAATCGGGGGAGAAGGGCCTTGGTAAGAGAGGTGACCAAGAACCCGATGGTCATTCCGATTGAGCTCCAGAGATCCTGTGTGGAGATGGGAGAAACTTCCAGAAACTACCAAATGAGTGCATACTTGTAGTCATGTGAGAGCTTTTGCTTGTCTCAGCATGCATTGTAAAATGTGTGGAGCTTCGATCTGAGCATATCGTTATGTGTCACCTCCCCAAACTCCGGTTACGGTGCCCCTCAGAGTCTCGAGAGGGAACGCGGCAGAAAGATTTGTTATTTTGAGGATTCTAATAAACCATGGTAAAACCACACCAATGCAATTGTGTAGAACAAAATAAGTAATTGTATTAATAACTCTCACATACACAATAATAGCACTCTCAACGAAAGTACCATGAAATTATCACTTGCATCTCATGAACAATACACATGATGTTACCATCATTCCCCAATACTCTCCAATCAATAAACTCACAATACGCCAAACTTGAGTGGAATTTAACAATCCCAAAGTCCGTGCACGAATCCCCACGCTGGGCGAAGGTCGAAGTCGTGCAGAATGGCAAGAACAATAGGGCGGTATCAACGTGGCTGCGGACGAGGAGTTACAATGTGAGAGATCGCGCCGATGGCGGCACGGGGTAACGATTCCCCAAAACGTTAGTGCAATCCATGCCCCCCGTCCACCAGTGATTAAGCTGATATGGAAACCAACAGCGATCAACACGAAGAGATCAATATGGGAATTAAGCCGATATGGGAACCAACGGCGATCCACACGATGATGTCGATCTGGGAATCCCAACGACAAAACACAATGCACCAGGTGGACGGCCTCCTCAAGGAAAAATGGCGGATCGGCCTGTAATGGAGGCTCTTGCTTTCACAACAACAATAGTTCATGCTTGGTACCAAAACCTGAGATGCAGGTTTAATTGCAATAGCAATATGGGACAATGTCGTGGGCAATCCCTTTTACGGGAAGCCTCGATTCATTCGCAACCAATATCGATGAAGTCTGCTCGCATCCTCAATGCCACTCACGGCTGTCTCTTTCCCCTGCCAATTTCCTCCCTCTTCTTCCGGTTTCTTTTCCGCGGTTTTCTTTTTCCTCCACAAACATTTATTTTTACCTTTTACTAAAGTCATCTCCATTTCACACATAAATCTTAACAATATTACCTGAAACTAAAAATCCTACAATTATATAATAACAACAAAGGCGGAAGTGACGAATCCGTAACAATATCTACCATGCTTAAACACTTCTGGTGGAATTCCATAAACTCCTGGTGAGTTTCCGCATCCAGTTTATTGATAGCTTTGTCAAGTTCATTATCACTTATTGGCAAACTCATTTCTTCTTGCATGGGTAGCTGTTTGAGCTTGTCCAAAGCATTTGGACTGACCTTTCCATCTTGCTTCAGCAGAGTACAGACATGCTCTTTCCAACGATCAATTATATCAATTTTATCTGATAGAAGTTGTTCTCCATCTAAATTCTTAAGGAGAGAATTGTATTTGTTTTTGGGCCATATATTTCCTTTAGGTTTAGGGCATTGCAAAACTCTTGTCGTTCCTTGTGCTTGCAACACAACACAACACAGACACTCACAGATATATATACTGTATATATATTTTATATATATATATATATATATATATATATATATATATATATATATATATATATATATATCCTTGCATTTCAAAACTCACTTTCTCATGGATTTCCAAATTCAGAAAGAGCAAAAAACACAAGGAAAGGTCACTGTCAATAGCATCACTGACGTCACAAGATGCACTTACAAGTCGTTTTTTGGGCAAAGGTTATCTATGGAATCCTCATTACGCATCTTCTCACTTCCTTTGAGTTCGCAGCTGTGAGTGCCTGAAACATGACAGCATTTGTGTTTGTCCAGCATGCACGGACATCAATATGCACATGTGATCAGATATACGAGTGGGAATGCTGTTACAAGGGTCTCTGCTCAAATTCTCATGAGAGAGTTGATAAACGAGCAGCTCGTTTCAACCTCTCTTTATGCAGAATATTTGTAAATATTTTCGGGTTTTCACACATGGGGAAACAAGTTTCATGTGTGTTACAATTAACGCAACAATCTCCGAAGATTTTGGTGTGAACAGTCAACATTGTCGGTTTACCATTTGTACTGCATGTGTGACCACTGACCATGTTTAAGGAGACCCTTTCTGTGTACAAGGTAAAAATAGCCTTTCATATTGGCAACAATCTATAATAATAAACGGCTGCGTGTGTTTTGGTTGTTATCTCCATTTGTAGGTTTCAGGAGGTTGAACGGACTCTCAGGACCAAAAGTGTCCACTTCCTCTTCTGTAAGGGATCATGGTTCATGGACCAAGCTGTTCAACTTTTTCAGAGTTTTGTTCCAAGTTCTCTTTTCGGGATCGTCACCGAACCCCGGACTGTCTCCAGTTGTAGTTCATTTGTGGTAATATTCCCGGAGATAGTTTTCAAAATCTCAGTGAGGTTCTTCTTCATCATTCATGTTGCTCCAATTATCACGAGTACAATTTTGATGCTCTTCAGCTTCCAAGATCTCTTGACCTCATTTTTTAGGTCCTTGTATTTGGTCATTTTCTTGATTTCTGCATTGTTTAGGCCAAAATCGCTGGGTACTGATATCTCAATCATCAATGCTGTCTTTTCCTTTTTGTTCCTGAGTACAATGTCCGGACGCAATGCTTTGTTTTCTATGTTCACGCTCGATGGAATCATCAGGTCGTACGTGAGCATGACGTCCTCATTTTCAATGATTGCACTTGATTCGTGTTTCCATGAGCTTTCTGGTACTGGGATGTTTACGTTTTTGCAGATATGCCAATGAATCATTGGCAGTTGTGAGTAAAGGTGTTCTGATAATAGTTTTTTTGCATCCGGAGAGCAGGTGACTAGTAATTCCTGTTGCTGTCTTGCAGAATCTACACTTGTCCGTCTGGCTCAGTCCCACCATTGGTATATAGTGTCCTTGATGTTGGGCATTTATTATGATTTATTCTCCGTCCCAGTTGAGCCGACCTCTTCTTCGCCATTCCAATGATCCTTCTTTGTCTATCCCCACTCTGTCCAATTCTTTTTTGCATCTTCCTACTCTTTTGTCATTCTCCCAGTTGTTGGTGTATATTTCTTGATATTTCTTCACATATATACTGTATATATATATTGCAAATGTTGGGGCTGTATTTGTTGCTGTTTCATTTTCCTGCACAGCATGTTCTATTCACACCTGTTTTAGGAAATTATTTGCAAGGTGAGTTAGGGATACTTTTCAGATTTATTGTGTTCATGTTTGTTTACAAATGGCATCTGATAGTCTGTTGAGCATTTCACATACTCAGCTTGTCCTACACTTGTCGCTCTGTGCACCTGGTTGAGTTCCATCACGCCGCTCCCTCCCTATTATGCTACTATTATGGCCCATATACCCGTATCATCCATGTACCCTATTATGTCAAATACTTTCTTGACATGGGTTATGAACAGCAAAGATTTAATTCTTCACTCACATCGGGTCATAGATCAGATATCTGAAGTTTCACATTTTTCGGATGATTTCAATTCAACCAATTATGGCTGGAATACGACATCACTGATGACGTCATCGTTTTCACCCTATATAGCCCATGGGGAATTGATGACATATGCGACGTTTCAATTTTTCTAGTTGAGAGATTTTGAAGAAAATTATGTCCAAATTATTTCCTTTAATACAATATGGCTGCCATACGATATGACCTATGACATAAGCGTTAGCAATAAAATATTCTCCATGGGGAGTCCCAACGAGGTTTAAAGTTTCACATCCATCGAACAAGCGGTTGCAGAGAAAAACATTTTAAAGCGACAATATTTTGACGTGGACACAGACAGAAAGACAAATAGGCACACACACACACACACAGACAGAAAGACAAACAGGCACACACACACACGGGCGTTGCAATAGTCCCACAACCTCTTCGGCGAGACTGACAAAGAATGGGTTACAGGATGAGTACATATGACCAGGAAGAGAAGGAACTAATGAAATAGCTAGAAGGAGTGGATGAGAAGAGAACAAGTGGAGGTATGAGCGAGTAACATGACCCAGAGGCCTGTTTTCTGTGCGAGCGCAGCGATGACAATTACCATTAGGGTCGTAGATTCTTCTGCCTCCGGAACTTTACAATGGATGTAACAGTAAAAGGTCATAGTGCAGAAGCATAATCTTATAATGCTGTGGATGAATGCCTGCTCCATTGTTTGGAGATGAGAATGGCAACGAATAACATGATTACATGAAGTTTTCCTTAAAGTGATGCGCACCCCAGAGATTGGAAAGCAATTCGATTAACCCAAGACAGCTCATGAAAAATTTGAATACCAAACAGCTTCCAATACCACACCTCTCCTTTCCAGGAAGTTTATCTTAATTTGAAAGTAAAGTAAATTGGAGATTTTGTCAGACAATATTTTGTCTGACAGGATGTGACTTATGTGACTGTGTGTGTGTGTGTGTGTGTGTGTGTGTGTGTGTGTGTATATATATATATATGTATCTATATATAAATATACATACATACATATATACACATACATACATATATATATCCCGAATACCTTTCGTTATTGGTCCAGGGTTTATCCCGAATACCTTTATCAGTCCCTCCGCAGAACAGGGAGACAAGTACCGCTCGAACCCCGGACAAGATGGTATTTGCCGAGCGGTTTTAGCAACCCGAAGTTCGAGCCGTTAGCAAAGACTAACCCGATCTTGAGCGTTGGCCAAATCGTGCCACGTATATCAATTGGTAAAAGACAAAGACGATCGGACGAGAATGAAGAAGACAAAGGTAGGAAGAACAGGTATTTATTAATTACTATTTACACAACCAAAGAAAAGAAGGAAACGAAGGTAATTTACAGTGAAAGATAGGAGACACAGGGCAGCTTATACTTACACAGGCTTAACTTATACCCCAAGGACAAGACAAACAAGACAAACTCACGTACACGAATGGATAGTATGGCAGGGATGGTATGGGAAGGGAGAGAAGAGTCCGTTCAGGATGGCAGGCTGGAGGCGAACGGCCGCCGACTCCTCCGCAATCTGGTTCACGCGCAGGTTCGCTCGCAGCAGCGCGTCAGAGCTTCACGCGCAGGGGCTGTTCCAAGCAGCGTCTACCTCAGGCCTCGTACGTCCTCCGCCTCATGCGTTCTCTGCCTCATGCGTTCTCCCTCCACAGAACTGCCAGCTCACCTCTCCACAGACGGACTCCTCAGAACTCTCTCAACTTTGGTTCAGCGCACCTCCCTCAGAACTGAGGTGGGGCCTCCGCGCAATGGGTTATATAGCGCCACACCCTGGAACGTTCGCGAAACTGCTCGATCGTTCTCTCTCCGCCCTCTCAAGCCAAACGCACTCATTCTTGGTTGGTCGGCAAGGGCTTTCTTGGCTCCACCTCTTGATGATGATGGGCGGGCCATGCCCTTCTTCTCCGAGTTGAAGCACATGGGCAATGGAGGGTGAATGCAGTTGGTAATGTAGGCGAATGCAGTTGGTAATGGAGGCTTTGGGCAATTGAAAAGGGGGGAATCTATCTTATTTCATATGGTGCAGTGCAAGGTCAACTAGTGGGGACACAGCCTTAAACTGAAACACAAAATAATGATATATCTATAGAGAGGTTCTATGATTGGCTACGTGTGTGCGATAGACTAACCAACGGACGACCTTTGACCTTTACACAAATGGAGGTATTTACAAAGAATCATTACATTATTTACAAGGGGGTATACTTACAATCAATTACACAAAGTGCACGGTTTCCCAAATCCGTTACAATATATATATATATATATATATATATATATATATATATATATATATATATATATATATATATATATGTTGTTACGGAACCCAACGTCGACCTATGGTTCCCCTTTGAGGGGGGATTAGTCCCCTCGCTTGTCACTGACCGACGTGGTCCCTGAAGCTGCACCGTGACCTCTGGAAAGGCCGGTGAGCAGCTTCGTTCGTGACCGCGGATAAGATGGTAATTTGCCGAGTGGATGGCAGCCGCGGCCCGAACCGTTATCAAGACTAACCCGATCCTGAAACGTTGGCCAAATCGTGCCACAGGTATTCAATTGGGAAAAGACAAAGCCGACGGATGTGAAGAAGAAGAAGACAAGAGGTAGGAAATACGAATAGGATTTATTACTATTTACAACCAAAAGAAACCAAGGAGAAGGAAAGATAATAAAATAAATGCTGAAAGAGGGACGGACCAGAAGGACACAGTGAAAATTCTAGCTTATCTATTACAGTCTTAATTAACCCAGGGACAGAACAAACAAAGACAGACTCACACGAATGGGGAAATTAAGGCAGGAACGAATCGCTGGAGGTGGATGGCTTGGCGGGAGAGGAAGGTTCAGCGGGGATTGGTCGGGCTGGAAGCGGACAGCCGCCGTCAAGATTCGAGCTGCGATCGCCAAACCGCCGCGGTTCCAAACTGCGCGGCGAAGCTCCTCCTGTGCACCGTGCGCTCTCCAAAGCTGCGCCGGTCTCTCTCACGTTCCTCCACTCGGGCTTGCCAGTTCGCTTCTCTTTTTCTCTCTCCGTCGGCTCGTCTCGCTCACCTGCCGTCTCTGGCGCAACTCTTTCTTGGAACTCTGAACTCATCTGCCTTTACCAAGCTCGTCTGGACTCATCTCTCAAAGGCTTCCGCATGTGCTTATATAACGCCTCGGGCGATCAAGCCGCCGGCCTCCAGGAAACGCCCATCGAGTCGTTCCCCGCAGTCCGATTGGTGGGCACGGGCTCTCTGGCTCCACCCTTGATGACGATGGGCGGGCACGCCCTTCTTCTCCGAGTTGGAGCACATGGGCAATGGCGGCGAATGCAGTTGGCAATAGAGGCTTTGGGAATGGGGATGAAAGGGGATCTATCTATTTGAATTCGGTGCAATGGAGTGTCAATTAATGGAAGACACAGCCTTAACCTACATAGAATAAGGAAATAAACTACCAACAAGGAGGAAATCTATGATTGGCTAACGTGATTGTTTATGACCTAATTACGGGACGCACTTTGACCTTTATACACAACTGGAGGAAGGAGGGTGATATTTTTACAACAATTTACACAACAATAAAAGCAAAAACAATTCTCATATCCACAACACTGCACCCTCCTCCTCTTAGGCACCCCCCGGGCCTATTACTTTTACTTTTAGTGTGGCACGTAGGTGTAGTTCCCTCTACATTTAACCTGACCCTGAGTGTGACAGTTTTAAAACACAAATAAGTATGTCCCGCTGCTCCATTGCACCCTGCCTAACAGACTCACGCCCACAGCTAACTGAATTGCGGAATTGTCTTCAAACTATACATTTACGATGGGGGCGCATTATTTACAACGACGCTATTTTTATTACAATGGCAACCCAGGACCTGTGATTGTTCTTTTGGGGGGGAGGCATTCTGCTCTGCATCGACGCACCATGAAGCACCCAAAAACGCACCAAAAACACCATCAAGCACCAATCGGTGCACAGTCACCACAGTTCAATAATAAAAATAAACCAACAAACCCTGGTGCTGCTCTTCCGCTTCGGCTCCCTCTGCTGGCTATTGTTCTCTTCCTGATGTTGTCAACTTCTTTGCTGGCGGCCTATTTGGACATAATAAAAGTGCACAACCGTGTTCATTGTTCTGTTATTTATTTATGGCCCACAGGGGCGACTATGTGTGGTTCACCTGTATGGCATAGGTGCCCTGTGACCAAGGTCTGCCAGCAAGATCTCGGGCCTTCATGGCCGGTTCCAGCAGAGGGGCCATGCCCCAACCCATGGGGTCCATCAGTGGTGCTCAGCCACAGACATGTGGTCCATACGTGGTGCATCGATGCAGACAGCTGTGGTTGCGAGAGTTTCGGGCGCACAATGGCGGACTCACGCACGCTCCCCTCGGCGCCCAGTGGCGCACAGTCCTCGTGTGGGAGACAAGGGGGGGGGGAGGGGGGAAAGACAGGTGAGCGAGGGGTAAGGTCACAAGGGTACACATCAATAAAGGCAATGCAAGGCGAGGTGCGTATGGAGACGGAGCGGAGAAAAGCTCGTCCCTACCGTACGTCACCCCCCCTGTCACCTACTCTACCCTTGTCCTTACCCCATATTTACAACAATCTACACATTTACAAATTCGTCACTAATGTCTCGTCTTCCCCATATTTCCCCTACACCAAATTAGTCTTCACTCCCACTAATCCAAAATTTGCCATCACCAATTCATCATCAATCCTCATAAGGAGGGAGAGATGGAACAACAGCACAATGTCACACCCACGTCATGATGCGTCTCACATTCCAAACATTTGCACAATAAAAATAATCAAACCTGGCATGGTGTGGAGGTACATCACCTCAGGTGAGTGGATGTAGATGGTGCGAGGAGACCCTCTTAATCCTAACTATCCTCTAAATGACATTAACACACTTTACACTACCCGGGGTCTTTCCCTGCCAAACCATTGGCCTTCTTACACTCTATGCGGTTTTAAGAACCAAATTCCCATTGACCAAACTGTGGTGCTTATCAATTTGGGGTCTCACTCCCCCGATTCATCTCCCGGTGCCCTTGCACAATTTCCGGGCTGAGTCGTGTAGCTCTCCCAGCAGGTCTACCCACCTGCACACCTCCACCACTGTAGTTGCCACCCGAGCTTACCGAGCTCCTCACCCTAACCTATCTAACTGGGGAAGGCCCCTCCTGGCTCTGTCACCCCTCGGTGCCCTCTGGCACTGGGCTAACCGGGTCTGTCCTCCGGATCCTCGGGCCCCATCCACAACAACCCTACCGGCTCCCAGAGCCCACCTGCGGCCTCACCTGGCCGCATCCTCACAGTGGTGGAGTGCCCAATCAACTACACATACTAACAGGCTACACGCCCAGCCATTTCCACAACACTAATGCACCCATCCAACCATCATTCTTCCACCACGCACCACAGATGCCAATATCCAACCACAATTTACCTGTACCCTCTACCTAACACTTACACTACCCTCCCCGGGTATTCGTGATGGGGTCCATCCTCCTTTCCCCCATCCACACCTTCGCACCATCCACTCCACTCCACCGTTTCCACCATACTCACTCCACGACCATCCATTCCATACTCCATATATTCCACACTCCATGTATTCCACACAACCATTCTCCATACCTCCTGTAGTTGCACACCTGTGCAATCACACCTGGTGCCACCTGCACCCTCCTTCCTCCCTGGACCATTTGGGTCAACACAACACACATCACCATCACCATCACTCCCTCATACACTGCTCCATACACCTGTTCAGTTGCACACCTGTGCAATCTCAATACAACTCACAATCACAATCATTTACTCATACCCTGCTCAATACACTTTCGATCCTCACACACACGGCATCATCTCATCTAACTACTCCCCTCTGGAACTTGCGCTTCCCAGTCGCCCCTTTAAACGATTGCGCTCCCTCGTCATTATAATCCCACTACCCTCTCTATGTCCCCACTACCGGTTCAATGTTGCTACCTAAACCTTACCATTACCTATGGTCAATCTCTAAATCCCTACACACTATATCCTAACCCTCCCGGGCTAGTTTTCACTGCCAAACCCCATAAGACTGGTGCTCCTTTGCCCCCGTTGTGAGGGATGGCAGAGTTGCCATCCCACCACATCGGGCATCTCTCACTACCAATTTGGCACATCAAATTTCAGCCAATTAAAAATTTGCCAATCACTACTAATCATCACAGCCATTCCTTGCCAATCATCAAATTTTGCTTTTCAATTTCGGGTCCAAAACACTATCCTCATCACAGTCTACTCACTAGAGCCTCTCGGTGCGCCAATTCATCTCTAAAGCCCGGCTTCGCACGGCCGAGCAATGAATGCGGGTTGCTTGGTGCCGGCGGTTGGATCCGTCCAGCATTCGGTGCAGGCAAGGTTTACTCGGGCCGAGATCCAATGCACCATCTCGGCACGGAGCCGTCCAATGGCCCGATCTCGCCCTGCCGGAACGCCTCAACAAAAGGGGGTCGCCATGACGACCCTTCCTACCGGGCCGCCGGCTCCGCCTAGCGGAGCACGGACGTGGCCGTTCAGAGCGCGGCCCGGCGTGGATCGCGTACGGCGGTTCTTTCGAAACCGCCGCGGTCACGATCCCCGCGGGTCCCCGCGGCACACGAAGCTGCCCGGCACGCACCGAAGGCCCGCTTCGGCTATAAGTCGCTCTAACCGCTATCCCGTTTAGCGTCGATGCTCCACTTGCATACTCACACCCCGCGTTCCTTTCCTTGCTCATACATCCAGCCGTTCCCATGCTCCTAGTCATTGCACCTTCTCTTACACACCCAGGTACACTCATCCGCTTACAGACTTTGTCACAAACCTGACCACCGAACACCTTGGCACACACTCGTCATTCGCACACCTCACCAACACACCTCTTCGTGCCCCCTCCTCGGTCACCTCCTCTGTGACAACCACAGGTGTGCTCTTCTCCGTACACCCAACCACGTGCCTCACGACCAACTCCAGTGTGCATTCCCATACGCGCTCTACCATTCCAAGTGTGCATCCTTCCATTCCAGGTGTACATCCTCTCTCACCTGCCACAACCAACTCACGCTCCGTGTCACTATTACTACTTACACCACCACTCTCGGTCGCGCATTCACCCTTACTCTCGACAGCGCACTCTTTCCTCATGCACCCGTCCTTTACACACCTTTCTCGCGCATCCTCTTGCGCACACTCTCCCGTTACACCCTCCGTAACACTCACCACAGGTGTGCACTCTCTCGTTACATCCTCTGTAACACTCCCCACTACGCGCTTCCATGTGCCCCCTCGCACACGCGCTACGACCAACTCACTGTCGACAGCACACTCACTCCTCGGCGCGCATTTTTTCCTCACACACCCCAGAGTCGGACATTCTCGCACACCTCCTCTTTCGCACTCCGTACCTGCCGCACACTTCACCAGCAGCCTCTCACGAACACCCGGGTCCAAACCAACCCCCAAGCCGACTGAAGCTCCCCTCACACCATATACATTTCCGCGTATATCGCCGCTCACCTCGGCACCTCGTCTCCGCACCTCCTTCGCCACCTGCAAACTCTTTATCTGGTTAGCAAGCACACCATCACGATTTGAGCACCGACCTTGCACATATTCCATCACCTCCTCCCTTATCTCCCTCTTAGTTTCCCTCCGTCTCTTTTTAATTTCACTCACCCCCTCTTCCACTTCCTCTAACTTTTGCTTCACCTCTTTTATTTCCCGGTGTGTCTCCTCAATTTCGTCCTCTAAGGCCACCTTGACCGTTTCTATATGCGTCCTCACCCCCCGGTCCTTCATCTCCATTACTTCTGTCACCTCTTCCAACCTCTTCGTCACCCCCTCATGTACCATCTGACATTCCTTCTTTGTCGCTATTAATTCGTTCTTGATGTCTTTTTGTGTCGCTTTTAACCCCCCAATTATTGCAGTGTTCTTTTCCACTTGGTCCACTAGTTCCTTTTGTCCCACTGTCAGCTGTTCTACTCCCCTCGTCAGACCCTCTATGCCCCCCTGTAACCTAGCCGTATTATTCCTCACCTCTTTCTCCATACGCTTCTCACCTCGCTTTACCTCCTCGCGTACCCCCGAGACCTCCTCGCTTACACCTCGTCTTATTTCCTCCCCCATCTCCTCCATTTCTTTAGTAGATGCCGCCCTCATCTGTTCTAATTCATCCCTCTGAGCATCCAATTTACCTTCTAACCCGATTTTCACCTCCTCTATCTGGTTCCCCATCTGTTTGGTTTCCCGGGCGGATTGCTCCCCTATTTCCCACAATTTGCCTTCCATCTTATCTTCTAGCCCCGTTAACCCATTCTTTACCTCTTTTATCCCGTTGTCTAACCCCTCAAATTTATTGTCCAACCCCTCAAATTTGTTTCCCATATTGTTTAACCCGTCTCTTAATTGCTCACTAGTACCCCTTGCTTCGTCCCTCATTGCTCCCAATTGCTCACTGGTACCCCTTGCTTCGTCCCTCATTGCCCCCATTTGTCCCCCCATTCTGTTTTCCATCCCTTTGAAATTATCGTCTGTTTTTACCATAAAGGCCATCATCTGTTTCATGAACAGGTCCAGATTCATTGGCATCTCGGGCTCAGCTGCTGCGACCACGGGCGCGGCTAAATTTGGTGCCGCTACCACCACGTGCGCGAGGGCGCCATTTTGCGCACCTGATACCCCCCCAACCACCTCCTCATTGTTCGCCTCCATTTCTTCCCTCTGGTCCTGGGTTACCCCTAACCCCTCTTCTAGTTCCCCCACCGGCATCCCACCGCCTTGACTATCCATGGCACGATTTTAAATTTCGGCCCACTCGAAATTTGAGCGCGCTATTCACGCTTCAGGTCCATATCTCACTCCCAGACACCAATTGTTACGGAACCAAACGTCGGCCTATGGTTCCCCTTTGAGGGGGGATTAGTCCCCTCGCTTGTCACTGACCGACGTGGTCCCTGAAGCTGCACCGCGACCTCCGGAAAGGCCGGTGAGCAGCTTCGTTCGTGACCGCGGATAAGATGGTAATTTGCCGAGAGGATGGCAGCCGTGGCCGGAACCGTTAACAAGACTAACCCGATCCTGAAACGTTGGCCAAATCGTGCCACAGGTATTCAATTGGGAAAAGACAAAGACGACGGATGTGAAGAAGAAGAAGACAAGAGGTAGGAAATACGAATAGGATTTATTACTATTTACAACCAAAAGAAACCAAGGAGAAGGAAAGATAATAAAATAAAGGCAGAAAGAGGGACGGACCAGAAGGACACAGTGAAAATTCTAGCTTATCTATTACAGTCTTAATTAACCCAGGACAGAAC
>NC_136268.1:155778686-156003686 GCF_964187855.1 Myxine glutinosa
CCACGTCAAAATCCAAGATGGCCGCCGCCATGTAGGTCTGATGCCATGTATGTCGGAACTTTGTAACCTGAGTATCTTGAAAAATAAGCGCAGTACCAACTTCTAATCTGGTGTGTGGGTGTACCTAGGCATAAGGAAGAACGCGATTGAAAATTGGGTCGCCACGTCAAAATCCAAGATAGCCACCGCCATGTATGTCTGAACCTTGTGAGATGAATATCTTGAAAAATAAGCGAAGTAACAACGTCTAATTTGGTGTGTGGGTGTACCTCGCCATAAGGAAGAAAGTTATTGAAAATTGAGTAGCCACGTCAAATCCAAGATGGCCGCCACCATATATATGTCTGAAACTTGTGAGCGAAATATCTCGGAAAATAAGCGAAGTACCAACGTCTAATCTGGTGTGTGTGTGTATCTAGGCACAAGGAAGAACGCTGTTTAAAATTGGGTCACCACGTCAAAATCCAAGATGGCCACCGCCATCTATGTCTGAACCTTGTGAGATGAATATCTTGAAAAATAAGCGAAGTACCAACTTCTAATTTGGTGTGTGGGTGTATCTCGGCATAAGGAAGAAGGCTGTTGAAAATTGGCTCGCCACGTCAAAATCCAAGATGGCCGCCACCATATATATGTCTGAACCTTGTGAGCGAAATACATGTATCTTGAAAAATAAGCGAAGTACCAACTTCCAATCTGGTGTGTGGGTGTATCTAGGCACAAGCAAGAACGTTGTTTAAAATTGGGTCGCCACGTCAAAATCCAAGATGGCCACCGCCATGTATGTCTGAACCTTGTGAGATGAATATCTTGAAAAATAAGCGAAGTACCAACTTCTAATTTGGTGTGTGGGTGTATCCCGGCATACGGGAGAAAGCTATTGAAAATTGGGTCGCCACGTCAAAATCCAAGATGGCCGCCGCCATGTATATGTCCTAACCTTGTGAGCGAAATATCTCGAAAAATAAGCGAAGTACCAACTTCTAATCTGGTGTGTGGGTGTATCTAGGCAAAAGGAAGAATGCTCTTTAAAATTGGGTCACCACGTCAAAATCCAAGATGGCCACCGCCATCTATGTCTGAACCTTGTGAGATGAATATCTTGAAAAATAAGCGAAGTACCAACTTCTAATTTGGTGTGTGGGTGTATCTCGGCATAAGGAAGAAGGCTGTTGAAAATTGGCTCGCCACGTCAAAATCCAAGATGGCCGCCACCATATATATGTCTGAACCTTGTGAGCGAAATACATGTATCTTGAAAAATAAGCGAAGTACCAACTTCTAATCTGGTGTGTGGGTGTATCTAGGCACAAGGAAGAACGTTGTTTAAAATTGGGTCGCCACGTCAAAATCCAAGATGGCCGCCACGATATATATACCTGAACCTTGAGCGAAATATCTTGAAAAAAAAGCGAAGTACCAACTTCTAATCTGGTGTGTGGGTGTATCTAGGCACAAGCAAGAACGCTGTTTAAAATTTGGTCGCCACGTCAAAATCGAAGATGGCCGCTGCCATGTATGTCTGAACCTTGTGAGATGAATATCTTGAAAAATAAGCGAAGTACCAACTTCTAATCTGGTGTGTGGGTGTATCTCGGCATAAGAAAGAATACTATTGTAAATTGGGTCGCCACGTCAAAATCCAAGATGGCCGCCACCATATATATCGATCGATCGCTTCGCCCAGGAGCTGCGACACCTCCTCGCGGACAGTACTCAGGAGGTACGGACACACGAGCAAGTCCAGGACGATCTTGTCCGAGATGCTTTCATCTCTGGGATCAGCTCTTCAAGTCTGAGACTCAGACTTTTGGAGACAGCTGACCTGATGTTCGCGGAGGCACTACGGGTGGCCAACGTTTACACTGAGGCCCGGGA
This sequence comes from Myxine glutinosa, assembly GCF_964187855.1. Taxonomy (NCBI): domain Eukaryota; kingdom Metazoa; phylum Chordata; class Myxini; order Myxiniformes; family Myxinidae; genus Myxine; species Myxine glutinosa. The sequence goes on from NC_136268.1 coordinate 155,780,565, forward strand.
ACAATCTACCGCTTATGACCACGCATGGGTCGTTGCGGGGATTTCTCAACTCACGCGACCGGAGAGGGCTACCGCCGAGGATACGGGTGCGGACTCGACTACGGCCGAGCCCCTGGCAGCTCCCGAGGTGGACTCGGATTCCAGCCTGGCAGCAGCTACAGCAACCAGGCCAAGGCCTGAACGAAACGCGACGTGTTACTTCTGTGGCAATCGACAGCATCCCACGTCGGCGTGTCCAGCTCGGGAAGCGATATGCCATTTGTGTTCTACTAAAGGACATTTTGCAAAAGTCTGCAAGAAGACCGCGCGGGGCACACGAGCTTGCGCGACCTTGAATGGGCTTATCGCTGAGCCAACGGACCGAGCACAGAGCGGGGCACCTCACCCGGCTTTGATGAGCGGTCCTCTTCCTCGCGGGCCCCTGGCTGCATGCACGTCCTTGGTGAGATACATCGGGCCGCCAAAACAAATGGCGCGAACATGACCGGCCGTGGAGCGGCCGTCCTTGACTGGCATTCGAACGCCCTCCTCAAACAAACGACAAGCTTCTGCTTTGAAAGCTCCTCTTGTTTTGCAGCAAACGCTGCATGTGACACGAGCGCCATCCGACGGCAGCTCGTACGAACTACACGCTCTTGCTCCAGCACATGAAAGTACAATTGACTGCGATCTTTCGCACGTGACATGAGCGCCATCTGACGGCAGCTCGTACGAATTACACGCTCTTGCTCCGGCACGACCATCTATGCGTTTGGCACGGGGGCCCTCCGGAGGCTGCTCAAACGACCGGAAAACTGCAGCTGGTGTGGGATCCACACGCGAGGCGCGATCTTCTCGCTCGGATGGCACAATACCTGCCGGATCTTCCGGCCTTGCTCAGGCCATTATTCCGCTCATGGTCGAAGGCATTTTTGCGTGGGCCTCAGTCGACACGGGGTCTACAGATAGTTTTATCGATTAACGGCTGGTGCGTCAACATGGGTGGCCGGTCCTCGGGACTACACGACGGATCTTCATGGCCTCCCAAGGACTTCGGCTCAGCACGAAGGGGGAATGTCGATTGAAACTTGTGATAAAGGGACGCATGTTTCCAGATGTACATCTCATGGTCTTGCCTGTATTATGTGCTGACATTCTGTTAGGACACGATTTTCTTAAGCGACATGGACGTTTGGAAATGGAATTCGGTGGGACGGACATGCTTGCTGTGTGTGCACTCGCGAAAATGGAAATTGAGCCTCTTTCGCTGTTCCCCAACCTGACCACTGACTGCACTCCTGTAGCAGTAAAATCGCGGCGCTACTCACGAGCAGACGCGCAATTCATTGCGGAAGAAACGGCCCAGCTCTTAAAGGACGGTATTATAGAACCCAGCCGGTCGCTGTGGCGGGCCCAGGTCTTCATGGTGCGAAGTGAGGTGCATCGCCGACGCATGGTAATCGACTATTCACAGACGGTTAATCGCTTTACACAGCTGGACGCCTACCCCTTACCTGGGATGGACGCGCTAGTACGACAGGTGGCCCAGTACTCCGTCTACAGCACTCTCGATCTGCGTAGTGTGTATCATCAGATCCCCATCTCTAGGGCTGATCGCATCTATACCGCCTTTGAATCAGGTCAAAGGTTATACCAGTTCACCCGACTACCTTTTGGGGTGACGAAGGGGGTCTCCTGTTTTCAGAGGGCTATGGACGACCTCGTTACTAAGGAGAACTTGACAGATGTCTTTGTATATCTGGACAATCTTACGGTTTGTGGGTATGACCAGGGGCATCACGATGCTAATCTGAAGCGCTTCCTCGAGGTCGCGCAGAGGTATCGCCTAACCATGAATGAGGCTAAGTGTCATTACTCTCTACGCACGATAGATCTTCTGGGGTACACCGTGACCCATGGCTCAGTCTCTCCGGATAAGGAGCGTCTGCGACCTTTGCTCGATATGGCTCCGCCTAGCGATCGGGCTTCGCTGAAGAGCGCTCTCGGGCTGTTCGCCCACTATTCGAAGTGGGTGCAAAATTTCTCCGTGAACCTCTGCCCCCTCGTGGCCTGCGACACATTCCCCATGAGCCCGGCCGCCTTGGCGGCCTTCGGGGGCCTTAAGGCCGACATCGCTGGCGCCGCTGTGGCGACGATCGACGAGAGCGAATCTTTCGTCTTAGAAAGTGATGCCTCGGATCATGCGATAGCGGCGACTCTCTCCCAAGGGGGGCGCCCTGTGGCTTTCTTTTCGCGGACTCTCACCTCCGCTGAGCGGAGGCATTCGTCTGTCGAAAAGGAAGCGTACGCGATCGTCGAGTCGATTCGGTGATGGCGACCGTACTTACTCGGGCGATGCTTCCAAATCATCACGGACCAACAAAGCGTTGCGTTCATGTACGACACCTTACATGCTCAACGTATTAAGAATGAGAAAATCACTCGCTGGTGTATCGAACTCGCCGACTTCTGCTACACCATCAAATACCGCCCGGGGAAGGTTAGCCTGGTCGCCGACGCCTTATCAAGGCCGGCTACGTGCGCGGGGATCGTAACTTTGGAGGGACTGCGCGCTTTGCACGACACTATGTGTCATCCAGGGGTGGCGCGTTTCGCTCATTTTGTGTGTAGTGGTAATCTGCCATACTCAATTGAGGACATCCGCCGGATCTGCCGTGACTGCGCTATATGTGCGGAACTCAAACCGCGTTTTTACAACCCTCCCATGGGGACGCTGGTTAGGGCTACGAGACCGTGGGAGAGATTGGCAATGGATTTCAAAGGACCGCTGCCGGAGTCGAGCAACTCTCGTTATCTGCTCACTATCGTTGATGAGTACTCGCGATTCCCTTTTGCTTACACGTGTGGGGATATGACGGCTGCCACGGTCATACGGTGCCTGCAGAATTTGTTTTCTATGTTTGGGTATCCGGCCTACGTGCATACCGATCAGGGTGCGGTGTTCCTGTCTCAGGAGGTGAGAGGTTATTTGCTCCAAAATAATGTTGCTTCAAGTTACACCACACCGTACAGACCCCAGGCGAATGGGCAGATTGAACGCTTCAATGGGATTATATGGAGGGCCGTCATGCTAAGCCTCCGGACCCTCGGCCGGGGTCTCGAAAAATGGGCTTGGTCGCTACCTGCGGCTCTGAACTCGATCAGGGCTCTCCTATGTACGGCCACCAACCAGACTCCTCACGAAAGACTGTTCCACCACCCTAGAAGCTCGGGTAGTATCCGATCTTTACCCAGCTGGCTCGCTGAGCCGGGGCCGGGCTATCTCAAACGAGCAGTGCGCACAAGCAAGTATGACCCCTTTGTAGATAAGGTGCAGGTACTCCAGGCTAATCCCGAGCATGCTCGTGTGATGACGGCAGATGGACGCGAGTCCACTGTCTCCGTACGCCATCTCGCCCCTTGTGGGGTCATCGACCCGTATAGGGATATCGACGAACTGATCTACGAGTCTATGGACCCTACCGAAACTTCCTCTATGGAACTTTTGCCATCACTTCTGTCGTCACCTACACCCCTGCCTGAAGGCTCTGAGGTGCCCCTCCGACACCTGCCTCCAGCGGCTACTCCGACGCAGGGGACTCCGGGCTTGGGGACGCCGTACCCGGTAGTTTTCGGACACGAGCTGGCAGGGTAGTTCGCCACCCCGACCGCTACGGGTGGACCGACTGACAGGGAATGACGTACCCCAATCAATTAATGCTGACGCACGCTTGAGATCTGCCTAGCGGCAGTATAGTTCTAACAGCGGGGAGAATGTAGTGAAATTATACCAAAGTTGAACCCGGGAGTGATACTCGCTTAAACCACTGAGGGGCGTCTATAAGACCTGGGACATCCGCGACGCTGAGCCACTCCTGTGACATTTACTATGACATGTAGTCCTGTAGTCTTGAATGGTACGTACCCGCACATATATGCTAGACTCGCTTGCTTTGACTATTATTATCGGTCCTTTCTGTATGATACCAAGATCCTGATATCTATTGCATGATTGTATTTTTACAGGATGATGCCAGAGATCTAATTGTGATTAAACCTACCTATGGGACAAAGTTGTGGACCTGATTGTGATTTCCACGACATGTCTGAACCTTGTGAGCGAAATATCTTGAAAAATAAGCGATGTACCAACTTCTAAACTGGTGTGTGGGTGTATCTCGGCATAAGGAAGAAAGCTATTGAAAATTGGGTCGCCACATCAAAATCCAAGATGGCCGCCGCCATGTATGTCTGAACCTTGTGAGATGAATATCTTGAAAAATAAGCGATGTACCAACTTCTAATTTGGTGTGTGGGTGTATCTCGGCATAAGGAAGAAAGCTATTGAAAATTGGGTCGCCACGTCAAAATCCAAGATGACCGTCACCATATATATGTCTGAACCTTGTGAGCGAAATATCCTGAAAAATAAGCGATGTACCAACTTCTAATCTGGTGTGTGGGTGTATCTAGGCATAAGGAAGAAAGCTATTGAAAATTGGGTCGCCACGTCAAAATCCAAGATGGCCGCCGCCATGTATGTCTGAACCTTGTGAGATGAGTATCTTGAAAATTAAGCGAAGTACCAACTTCTAATTTGGTGTGTGCGTGTACCTCGGCATAAGGAAGAACGCTATTGAAAATTGGGTCGCCACGTCAAAATCTAAGATGGCCACCACCATATATATGTCTGAACCTTGAGTGAAATATCTTGAAAAATAAGCGAAGTACCAACTTCTAATCTGGTGTGTGGGTGTGTCTAGGCACAAGCAAGAACGCTGTTTAAAATTTGGTCGCCACGTCAAAATCCAAGATGGCCGCCGCCATGTATGTCTGAACCTTGTGAGATGAATATCTTGAAAAATAAGCGAAGTACCAACTTCTAATCTGGTGTGTGTGTGTGTCTAGGCACAAGCAAGAACGCTGTTTAAAATTTGGTCGCCACGTCAAAATCCAAGATGGCCGCCTTGCGTCTTCCACTTTGTCAATCACATCACTTCACCGACGGGGGACCTCGGCGTAACGCTTGTTACTACACAATGGGAAAGGGCTAATCTTTACATTCAATAAGACATAGCTATCTACTGCAGGCTACATGATGTCGTGCAATTTAACTAGAGGGGGTTTGCCTTTATGGCACAACCGCAACAACATATAAATACACACATACATACATATATACACATACATACATACATACACATACATACATACATACACACATATACACACATACATACATACATACACATACATATATATATATATATATACACATACATACACATACATACATACATACATACCACATATACACATACATACATATATACACATACATACATACACATACATACATACATACATACATAATATTTCTGTATTCCACTCTTCTGGGAAAGCTTTCCATTTGATGTTGGAACATTGCTGTGGGGATTTGTTTCCATTCAGCCACAAGAGCATTAGTGAGTACTATATATATATATATATATATATATATATATATATATATATATATATATATATATATATATATATATATATATATATTGTTACGGACACGACTTAGATGTTGTTTGACCGAGCGGAATGGCCGCCGTGTTCGCAGAAGTTACCCGATTACACTCGAACGTTGGCCGAATCGCGCTATGCTAAATCAATGAAGGAAAGGCCACAACGGCTGGGTTAAATGACACGACACCAGGGGTACAGTTCTCAAGACCTCCGGAGGAGGATATAATATTGGGTATGCAGAACGTTTAGATTACACGGCACAAGAGGTACAGCACAGAAAGATGGGCACTTATACACGGTCTTATCTTAGCCCCGACAGACCACAGACAAACGGGACAAGACTGACTCACACAGGGATTGATGGCAAGGAAGGGCAGGTAGTCGATGGCTCAAGGTGCACCTTGGCTCAGGGGCAGAATCGACTCGGTCCGGTCCAGAGATGCGGGAGGTATCTCTCAGCGCTAGGAGGTGGCGTCCTTTCTTCTTCGTAGCTGAGGCGCATCTGACATCACCTCCGTCTTCCTGCGCATGTCCAGCGGGGAGTGACACGCCCTCGGCTCGTTAGCTCCGCCCCAGATGGAATCGGTCCGCCGCTTCTTATTGGGTGCGGGGGGTTACCGGGCTCCGCCCTTGACGAGGAGCTGACAGTGAGCCCCTGTGTGGTAACCCCGTCGGAGCACATGGTCAATGGCGGCTAACCAAGCCGGAGTGAGGACGCGCACTCCCCGCGCCGCTGTTGTTGTTGTTGGTGTTGTTGTTTCATGAGGAAGAGATGCGGGGAGGTATTGGGAGGTCCTAAACTTACTAATGGTGCCATACAATCACATTCTGGTGCAACGAAGAGTCAGAATTAATGGAAACGAGTCCTTAACTGACATAGACTAAGAATAACTAGCAAGATGTCCTATAGTTGTCTACGTGAGATGCGGTGAACCTGGGCACGACATTTAATGGGGGAAAAAGGGGAAGGTCGGGGCTACAGAGTGTTGTTTACAGACAATGGGACTAGGGAATGGGGGATTGGGGATAGTTGGGGAGTATTGGGGAAACAGGGGAATATTTACAAGCGGATATGGATGGAGGCCAAATCCCATATCCGCAACATTGCACCCTTCTCTACCTCGGGGCGTCCCGACCCGATAAATTTTTACCTACGTTAGTGTGGCACTCAGATGTAGTTCCCTCTACTATTAACTCAACCCTGAGTGCGACAGTTTTACAGATGTTCACAAATGAGTAAATATGTCCCCCTGCGACGTTGCACCCTTCTCCTCACTGAAACACACCCACAGGATAACCGAATTGCGGAAAGAATCCTCAAACTAAACATACAGCCGGTAGGGAGCATTATTTACACAAGACTACACTGATATTTACACTACGATCCAGGACCTGTTTTTGGAGGAACACATGCAGATGTTATGCATAGAGAGAGAGCACGCATGCCAGCATCGATACACCAACCCACGAGTGCTCTGTGGCCTTACGGCATTTAATAATGTGCAGAGCACCCCATCCAAGCACCAAAAGCACCCCCCTTATTCATACAGTCAGCACCATCCGGTGCACCAATAAAGTGCTCAACGTCACCGGTGGTGTCGCAGCCGGCCGATGTTCTGCCGCTGGTCTTGCCTTGGAGCCCACTTGGTGTTCTGGCTTCCTTCAAAAATAAAGAAAGGCGCCAACCGCGTCCATTTCTAAATTGTGGCCTTCAGGGGGCCAACTATTAGTGGTTCACCTGTATGGCATAGGTGCCACGTTGACCCATAGGTCCATCGACGGGTGGTGCTTGGCCGCAAAAGACTGCGGTCCATGGTGGGCGGCCACAAAAATTGCGGTCCATATGGTGTATCGATCCCGGCAGCAAGCAGCGAAAGTGCAGGCCCACAACTGCGGAGCCAGCACCTCTCTCTCCTCTCTCTCTGCCCCAAAGCCAGATCCTCGGAGGTGGGAGACAAAAGAAGAGGACAAGTGAGTAAGGTGGTAAGGGCGCAAAAGTGCACGCAATACAAGGTAATGCACACTGGGGGCACATGGGAACCAGGTGAGACAGGTACGTTCCTACCGTACGCCCCCCCCCCCCACCAGGTAACCTACATTGCCCCTCCCTTTCCCCTTACTGTATCCCCAAAACACAACACTACCCATAAACATCTACTTTACAAATCAACAAACGTCCCTACTGTCTTCCCCGTTCCTCCCATAAACCAAATTCGTCTTCTCTCCCTCCTAACCAATCAAATTTGCCATTTCCAACTCTCATCACAATTTGCCATCACCAATTCATCATCAGTCCCTCCTAAGGAGGGAGAGATGGAATCACCCCAATGTCTCATCCACGTCGTGATGCGTCTCACCAATCCACAGAGCAATTCTCATTTCCTGCACACAGAACAAAGAAAACACAGGTGTGGAGTCATCATCACCACAGGTAAGTGGCTGCGTATGGTGCGACAGGTTCATCAATCCTAACTATTTCCTAAATGACTTTAACAACTTTACATGACCCGGGGTCTTTCTCCTGCCAAACCATTGGCCCTCTTACACTATGGGTTCTAAAAACCAATTCCCATTGACCAAACTGTGGTGCTTTTCAATTTGGGGTCTCACTCCCCCGATTCATCTCCCGGTGCCCTCGCACAATTTCTGGGCTGTGACGTGTAGCTCTCCCAGCAGGTCTACCCACCTGCACACCTCCACCACTGCAGTTGCCTCCGAGCTTACCTGCTCGTTACCCTAACCTATCTACCTGGGGAAGGCCCTCTGGCGCTCTCCCCACTCGGTGCCCTCTCTGGCACTGGGCTACCCGGGTCCGTCCTCCGGATCCTCGGGCCCCATCCACAACTCTACCGGCTCCCAGAGCCCACCTGCGGCCTCACCTGGCCGACATCCTCACAGTGGTGGAGTGCCCAAACCAACTACACACACTAACAGGCTACACGCCCAGCCATTTCCACAACACTAATGCACCCATCCACAACACCATTCTGCAACCGCACCACAAATGCCAATATCCAACCACAATTTACCTATACCCTCTACCTAACACTTACACTACCCGCCCCGGGTATCCGTGATGGGGGTCCACTCTTCCCCCATTCACACCTTCGCACCATCCACTCCACTCCACAATTTCCACCATTCTCACTCCATGTATTCCACACACCTGCACTTGCACACCTGTGCTCTCACACCTGGTGCCACCTGCACCCTTCTCTCCCCAAGCGCATTCGCGCTGATCCACAACACTCACTACTCATACACTGCTCCACACACCTGTCCAGCTCTCACACAGCATCATCTCATCTAACTACTCCCCTCTGAAACTTGCGCTTCCCAGTCGCCCCTTTAAACTATTGCGCTCCCTCGTCATTATCATCCACATTAAACTACCTGCGTCCCCACTACAGGTATCAGTCACTAACTAAACTTAACGTTACCTAATGTCATCTTCTAGGTCCCTATCAATATCCTAACCCACCCGGGCTAGTTTTCACTGCCGTATACCCCATAAGCTATAGCTCCTTTGCCCCCACCTGGGAAGGGTGGCAGGGATGCCACCCTTACCCACTGGGCCCATCGCTCATCAATCCCCCAGTCCTCTGGCACTAATAAGCCCCCCTTATTCAGAGGTACTGGGTCCCGCCTCGGCATCTAAAGCCGAGGCAATCCACGGGGGCGCCTGCTCGCCGGTGTAAGGCCTTATCCGGTCGGCGTGGACGATCCGAGGGAGGGCTCGTGGCCCCATTTTGATCTTTACTACCACGTCACAGACTTGCGACAGGACGACCCCCGGGCCTTGCCAGGGAGAGGTGAGTTTCGGGCACCTACCCTTCCTCCTCCGGGGATTGAAGAACCAAATCTTCATCCCCGGAGTGTACTGACTCCCCTGGCTCCGGTGGTCGTACCTGCGCTTCATCTTCTCCCCCGCCAGATGGAGTTGGCGGCGGGCGAAGGCATGGACTAGCTCCATGCCTTCCTCTAGGTGACGTGCGTACCCCTCCCTCGGCGGGTTAACCACTGTGTCTGGCACGGGACCGCATAGCAAGTCGGCGGGAGCCCGTAACTCCCGCCCATACATAAGCAACGCTGGACTGCATGCGGTGGCCCCGTGCTGGCTGGTTCGGTAGGCCATGAGCAAATAAGGGAGATGTTCGTCCCAGTCATCCTGACGGGTGGCGGTGAACAGTGCCAGTTGTTGGATTAGAGTTCGGTTGAATCTCTCCACCATCCCGTCAGATTGAGGCCTTAAAGGCGTTGTTCTGGTTTTCCGAATTGACAGGAGACTGCACACATCTTTTAGCAATTTGCTCTCAAAATTTCGTCCCTGGTCGGTGTGCAACTCCTGTGGAATCCCATGCCGGCACACAAATCCTTCCACGAAGGCCTGCGCTACCACCCCTGCTTCTTGGTTGGGGAGGGCGTAGGCCTCCGGCCACTTGGTGAAGTAGTCCATCACAACGAGGATGTACTTATTACCTAGGCGGGTGCGGGGTAGTGGGCCTAGGATATCCATGGCCACCCGCTCTAGGGGGGCTCCCACCTGGTGTAATTGAAGGGGGGCCCTCATCCTCCGTGCTGGTCCCTTTTTGGCAGTACAGGCGTCGCATCTCCGACACCAGTCCTGTATGTCGCGCCCCATATTCACCCAATAAAACCTCTGGCGTACCTGCGATGTCGTCTTTGTCCTGCCCAAATGGCCGCCGGGGCGGGTACCATGCACCTGTTGCAATATATCGGTCTGAAATTTATATGGGACTACCACCAGCCAGGAAGTTTTATCAGAGGGAACCTCCACCCACTTGCGATACAAGATGTTATCCTTCAATTCCAGGGTCTGCCACTGAGCCCAATACGCCTTGGTCTGTGCCCCGAGGGGGGTGACCTCTTCCCCCTTAGGTCTTTGCCCCAATTTGACCCAATTGAACACTGGCCCCAGGACAGGATCCTCCTGCTGGGCCGTGCTCCATGCCAAAGTTCCGAATTCCTCATCTGCGGTTAGTGGCAAAATTGGCCCTCTCACCCGGGTTGCCCGGACAACGAGGGTCGGGTCCGAATCGCCCAATTGTTCCCTCTCCTCGTGTCTCGCACAAAATTTGCAGTTTTCCCCCAGACAAGGACGCCGAGAGAGTGCGTCCGCATTACCATGGGCCTTCCCGGCCCTATGGGCCACATCAAAATCGTACTGCTGCAACTTTTCCAACCACCTGGAAATTTGGCCCTCTGGTTCCTTGAACCGAAGGAGCCATTGCAAGGAGGAATGGTCAGTTCTCACCAAAAATTTCCGCCCGTACAAGTACGGGTGGAAATGGTTCATGGCAGCCAGCATAGCCAATAACTCTTTGCGAGTGACGCAATAATTTCGCTCGGGCCTACTTAAGGCCCGACTATAATAACCAATCACTCTCTCCACGCCCTCCTGTGTCTGAGACAAAACTGCGCCCAATCCTTCCTGGCTCGCATCCGTGTCCAGGGTAAATGCCCCGTTGCTAGTGGGGTAAGCGAGAAGGGGTGCGGATGTTAGACACCCCTTCAATTTTTGGAAGGCCTCGTGGCACTCCCGTGTCCAATTAAATCGCGTCCCCTTCTCCGTAAGCCGGTGGAGGGGTCGGGCCAACTCCGCAAATTTCGCCACAAAGCGCCGGTAGTAGGAGCAGAGTCCCAAAAATCCCCGCACCTCTTTGATGGTACGTGGTGCGGGCCACTCCTCTACCGCTTTAATTTTGTCTGGGTCCGTTTTTACCCCCTCGCAACCGATGACGTGGCCTAAATAGGCCACCTCCTTGGCAAACAAGGTGCACTTACTCGGGTTCAGCTTCAACCCTGCCTGTCTGAGGCACCCGAACACCTGGTCCAAATTAGCTACTGCCTGGGGGAACGTTTTGGCATGTACTAGGACGTCATCCAGGTACACCAGGCATGATTGCCATGGCATGCCGCCTAGTACATGTTCCATCAATCTTTCAAAGGTGGCGGGGGCGTTACACAAACCAAACGGCATCACAGGAAACTGATACAGTCCCTTACCTGTGGAAAATGCCGTTTTCTCCTTCCCTGCCCTATCCATCTCCACCTGCCAATACCCACTCTTGAGGTCCAAAGTTGAGAACCAATTTGAGCCCGCAACGGCATCGAGGGTGTCATCAATCCTTGGCAGGGGATATGAGTCCTTGAGTGTCACGTTGTTTAGCTGGCGATAGTCCACGCAGAACCGCGTGGTCCCATCCTTCTTTTTGACCAGCACAACAGGTGACATCCAAGGACTTCCCGAGGGCTCGATCACGCCTGCGTCGAGCATTTTTTCAACCTGCTCGTCAGCTTCCGCCCTCTTGCTCCAAGGGAGCCGTCGGGCGGCCTGACGAATAGGCCGGGCCTCACCGGTGTGGATCTGATGTTTCACCAGGCCCGTACGTCCAATATCCTCGGTGGACAGGGAGAAGAGGTCCAAATGGGACCCAACCAGTTTGTGTAAGGCCTCCCTCTGGGTACCTCCCAACTCTACGCTACTACGATTTACCATCTCGCAAATGGGATCGGGCCAATTCCTACTTCTTATTGAAGGCTCCCCCCGGGGTCGGCTCGGCTGGACGTTCTCGCCCCTCACTGTCGCGACTTCCTCAACTGGGGTGCAGCCAGCTACCCTCGTGCCCCTTACTATAGTGCGTGGTTCTGTACTCATATTTATTACTCGGACGGCCACTACCGGTCCGTCCGTTTTTACAAGGGTGCGGCCCACGATTAAACCCGGTATGGACTGCGCTGCCACCGGTTCGACCAGGCCGCAGGACTCCTGCCATGTTGGGCGAGCTGCCCACCGGGCCGGCACTATCGCCTCGGCCCTTGGGGGAATGGTCACGGCCTCGGAAGCCTCCAGCTCCGCTCTCTCGGCCGTGCTCACTCCCCCTAACGGCAGCTCTTCTACTCCCACCTGCAGGATCCCCCGGCACAAGTCGATTTTACAACCGCTGGCAGTCAACAAATCCAACCCTATTAAACATGGGTCGCACACCTCCGCCACCCAAACATCTATCTCCCTCCTTACCGACCCTAACTTGAGGGTCACAGAACCACGCCCTATGATCGGCGCCGTTACCCCGGTAGCAAGTTGCAAACTATAATTTTGCAGGCGCTGGATCTTATCCCAGCCACCTGCGCTCGAATCAAGGACCACAGGGCTGATGATCGTGCCGCTAGCTCCTGTGTCCACTACGGCGTCTACCCCCACGCCGGCAATTTTGCATCTGATTGTCAGGCTACCGGTTCCAATTTGGCCACAATAAATGACCTGTCGCGTCAATGAGGGCTCTCCTCCATCCTCTTCTGCCGAACACCGCCCTACGTGCCCGACACCTTCTAGTTTCCCGGGGTCTGGCGGGGGGGTGTCTGGGGTCGGCTAACCCGCTCCCCCCTGGGCGGAGTTGAGGACCTCAACCGCCGGGGATCATCCCGGCGCGTGGCTCAACAGTGCCGCGCCAGGTGACCCAGACGGTTGCAAGTATAGCACCTCACCTGATAAGGTGCTTGTCTCCGGAATTCCAAATTTCCCCCCCTGTAGGTCCGAATTGGATTACCCGCTCGTGGTCCACCGCGGGCCACCTACGGGGCCGCCTGCCATGGTCCAGGTCCCGCCAGGCGCTGGTCCACCAGCCTCCGGACCATGCCCGCCAGGTCAGGACTCACGTCAGGGGCGGGCCCCCTAAGGAGTCCGCCCTCCATCGGGGGTCCCACCTGGCGGACCGCCAGTGCGAGACGCTCGCCCCCCCGGGCCAGGGGCCTCGCTGCTTCCCAACGGGCCGCAGCATCAGCCGCCTGGCTCAGAGTCTGCGGGCGCCACATGGCGAGCTGTTGCCGGAGCTCAATATCCGGGAGGGCCTGGATAAAATGGTCCAGCGCCAGGCTTTCCCGGGAATCCGCTGCCATGCTAGCATGTGCGATCCCCACTGCGCGGCGAATGTCGTGGGCAAGTTCCCCGATGGCTTCCTGGGGCTTGCGTTTTCGCAGCGCGAGCTGAGCTTTAACAAGCTCGCTCTGCTGTTCAATGCCGAATCGATTAATTAGGGCGTCGCGGAGGGCTGGCAGGGTGAGAGCACCCGCTGGTAATGCCGTCAGCACCTCCGCCGCCGCGCCGCGCAATGCGGCCACCAGGTGTACTCCACCTTCGTCCTCACCCCAACCGTTGCCCTTACACACACAGTCGAACTGCGCCAGGTACACGCGTAGATCACTCTTGCCGTCATACGGCGTGAGTGGGACCTTGTGGGACCACCTCGTATGCGAGTCGTTGCCCGCCTGCCGGACCCCGTGCGTCGCCCCTTGCGGGGTCAGCGCGGGGCCGAACCGGCCGGGCCCCCACAGTACATTACCCCCAAGGGGCTCTCGTGCCTCCCCGGTCCCTCTAACAACTACCCCCGTTGGTGTCGATGCATGGGTCACACTTCCGCAACCCGCTACCCATTCCATACCACCACAACCTTGCTCACCCACACCTCGCACCTCTCGTTCCATACCCTCCGGACCAGCCATACACCTCACTCTTGGCCTCTCACGAACATCCGGGTCTATCTCGACCCCCAAGCTTATTAAATCACCTGGCGCATCATACGCACGACCATATTGGTCACCACTTACACCGGGTCCTCTTTCTCTTCGCTTCTCCTCCATCACCTGCGAATCCCTCATCCGGTTAATGAGCACATCATCACGATCCGAACACAGACTTTGGACCAATTCTTTTACTTCCTCCTTTATCTCTTTCTTATCCTCTCTCCGTCGCTTCTTAATTTCGCTCACCCCTTCTTCCACTTCTTCTAATTTCTGCTTCACCTCCTTCATCTCCTCGTGCGCCCCTTTAAGTTCTTCCTCTAACTCCACTTAATTTTTTTCTATGTGCTCCCGCACCTCCCGCTCTTTAACCTCCATCACCTCTACCACCTTGTCCATTTTCCTCGTCAGGTCCTCATGTACCGTCTGACACTCTTTTTTAATTACCCCTACGTCCTTTTTCATCTCCTTCTGTGTCGATTTTAAACCCTCTATTACCGCTGTGTTCTTCTTTACCTGGTCCCCCATCTCCTTTTGTCCCACTGTCAGTTGTTCTACTCCCAGCGTCAACTCCTCTATACCACCTTGCAATTTTACAGTCCCCTTTCTCACCTCCTTCTCCATGCACTCCTTACAGTGCCTCACCTCCTCGCGCACTCCTCCGACCTCCTCACTCACACCTCTTCTGATCTCCTCTCCCATCACTTGCATCTCCTGCCCAGATGCCACCCTCATCTGCTCCATTTCCTCCCTGTGAGCATCCAGTTTGGTTTCTACCCCCATTCTGACCCCCTCTATCTGCTGCCCCATTTGTTTAACTTCCCTTTCTGCTTGGTCCCTCATGTCCCTCAATTTGCCTTCCATACTGTTTTCCAACCCCTCTAACCCCTTTTGCATCCCTTCCATTTGATTCTCTTGAGCGGCCATTCTGTTTTCTACCCCCGTTAACCCCTCCTGTATTTCCCCTAATCTATTGTCTAATCCCTCAAATTTGTTTCCTAATCCCTTTATTCTACTCCCTAACCCTCCGATCTGGGCCCCCATCCTTTGTTCTAACCGTTGGCTATTGGCCCCCATGTCCTCCCTCAATTTCTCGCTATTGGACCCCATTTCGCCCCCCATGACCCCCAATTCGTCCCTCATTGCCCCCATACTGTTTTTCATTTCTTCATTATTCTTGTCCATAAGGGCCTTCATTTGCATTAAAAAAAGGTTCAAATCCACCGGTGGCGCTACTACGATCGCGGGCACGGTCGCCGTGGCCATGTGCGAGGCGCCATTTTGCGCGCCCGTAACCTCGTGCGCGACGACGCCATTTTGCGACCCTGCTACCCTCACTGCTTCGCTCTCCTCATGTCCCTCAATTTGGTCCTGGATCGACCCTGCCTCACTCTCCTCTACCGGAACCCAGCCGTCTTGATCTGCCATAGCGCGACTTTCAAAATTCGGGTTTTTTTTTTTTTTTTGTAAAACACAATCAAATTTCGCCGTTATAATTTCGAGCGCGTGAAACGCGCTCCGGGACCGATCCCACTTCCCGACACCAATTGTTACGGACACGACTTAGATGTTGTTTGACCGAGCGGAATGGCCGCCGTGTTCGCACAAGTTACCCGATTACACTCGAACGTTGGCCGAATCGCGCTATGCTAAATCAATGAAGGAAAGGACACAACGGCTGGGTTAAATGACACGACACCAGGGGTACAGTTCTCAAGACCTCCGGAGGAGGATATAATATTGGGTATGCAGAACGTTTAGATTACACGGCACAAGAGGTACAGCACAGAAAGATGGGCACTTATACACGGTCTTATCTTAGCCCCGACAGACCACAGACAAACGGGACAAGACTGACTCACACAGGGATTGATGGGAAGGAAGGGCAGGTAGTCGATGGCTCAAGGTGCACCTTGGCTCAGGGGCAGAATCGACTCGGTCCGGTCCAGAGATGCGGGAGGTATCTCTCAGCGCTAGGAGGTGGCGTCCTTTCTTCTTCGTAGCTGAGGCGCATCTGACGTCACCTCCGTCTTCCTGCGCATGTCCAGCGGGGAGTGACACGCCCTCGGCTCGTTAGCTCCGCCCCAGATGGAATCGGTCCGCCGCTTCTTATTGGGTGCGGGGGGTTACCGGGCTCCGCCCTTGACGAGGAGCTGACAGTGAGCCCCTGTGTGGTAACCCCGTCGGAGCACATGGTCAATGGCGGCTAACCAAGCCGGAGTGAGGACGCGCACTCCCCGCGCCGCTGTTGTTGTTGTTGGTGTTGTTGTTTCATGAGGAAGAGATGCGGGGAGGTATTGGGAGGTCTTAAACTTACTAATGGTGCCATACAATCACATTCTGGTGCAACGAAGAGTCAGAATTAATGGAAACGAGTCCTTAACTGACATAGACTAAGAATAACTAGCAAGATGTCCTATAGTTGTCTACGTGAGATGCGGTGAACCTGGGCACGACATTTAATGGGGGAAAAAGGGGAAGGTCGGGGCTACAGAGTGTTGTTTACAGACAATGGGACTAGGGAATGGGGGATTGGGGATAGTTGGGGAGTATTGGGGAAATAGGGGAATATTTACAAGCGGATATGGATGGAGGCCAAATCCCATATCCGCAACAATATATATATATATATATATATATATATATATATATATATATATATATATATATATATATATATATATATATATATATATATATATATATATATATATATACATACAGTGCATTCAGAAAGTTTTCAGACCCCTTCACTTTTTTCACATTTTGTTATGTTGCAGCCTTATGCTGAAATCGTTTAAATTCATTTTTTCCCTCATCAATCTACACTCAATACCCCATAATGACAAAGAGAAAACAGGATTTTAGAAAGTTTTGCAAATTTATTAAAAAGAAAAAAACTGAAATATCACATTGACATAAGTATTCAGACCCTTAACTCAGCACTGAGTTGAAGCACCTTTGGCAGCGATTACAGCATCGAGTCTTCTTGCGTATGACGCGAGAAGCTTTGCACACCTGGATTTGGGGATTTTCTGCCATTCTTCTCTGCAGATCCTCTCAAGCTCTGTCAGGTTGGGAGGGGACCGTCGGTGGACAGCCATTTTCAGGTCTCTCCGGAGATGTTTGATTCAGTTTAAATCAGGGCGCTGGCTGGGCCACTCAAGGACCTTCACAGAGTTGTCCCTAAGCCACTCACGGGTTGTCTTGGCTGTGTGCTTAGCGTCATTGTCCTGTTGGAAGGTGAACCTTCAACCCAGTCTGAGGTCCTGAGCGCCCCATTTCAGGTTTTCATTAAGGATATCTCTGTACTTTGCCCCGTTCATTGTTCCTTCAACCGTGACCAGTCCCCCAGTCCCTGCTGCTGAAAAACACCCCCACAGTATGATGCTGCCACCACCATGCTTCACCGTTGGGATGGTATTGGGCAGGTGATGAGCGGTGCCTGGTTTCCTTCAGACATGATGCTTAGAATTGAGGCTAAACAGTTCAATCTTGGTTTCATCAGACTCCAGAATCTTGCTTCTCAGTCTGAGAGTCCTTTAGGTGCTTTTCTGCAAACTCCAAGTGGGCTTTCATGTGTCTTTCACTGAGGAGAGGCTTCCGTCTGCCCATTCTGCCATAACGCCCAGATCGGTGGAGTGTTGCAGTGATGGTTGTCCTTCTGGAAGTTTCTCCCATCTCTGCACAGGATATCTGGAGCTCAGAGAGAGTTGCCATCGGGTTCTTGGTCACCTCTATCACCAAGGCCCTTCTCCCCCGATTGCACAGTTTGGCCGGGCGGCCAGCTCTAGGAAGAGTCCTGGTTGTTCCAAACTTCTTCCATTTAAGAATTATGGAGGCCGCTGTGCTCTTGGGAACCTTCAATGCAGCAGAATATTTTTTTATAGGCTTCCCCAGATCTGTGCTTCGACACAATCCTGTCTCTGAGCTCTGCAGGCAGTTCCTTCGACCTCATGGCTTGGTTTTTGCTGTGATACCTTGTATAGACAGGAGTGTGCCTTTCCAAATCATGTCCAATCAATTGAATTTACCACAGGTGGACTCCAATCAAGGTGTAGAAACATCTCAAAGATGATCAAGAGAAATGGGAGGCACCTGAGCTAAATTTCAAGGGTCACAGCAAAGGGTCTGAATACTTATGTCAATGTGATATTTCAGTTTTTTCTTTTTAATAAATTTACAAAACTTTCTAAAATCCTGTTTTCTCTTTGTCATTATGGGGTATTGAGTGTGGATTGATGAGGGAAAAAATGAATTTGAACGATTTCAGCATAAGGCTGCAACATAACAAAATGTGAAAAAAGTGAAGGGGTCTGAATACTTTCTGAATGCATTGTGTATGTATACATATATATATATATACAGTGCACCCTGTACTCACTAATGCTCTTGTGGCTGAATGGAAACAAATCCCCACAGCAATGTTCCAACATCAAGTGGAAAGCCTTCCCAGAAGAGTGGAGGCTATTATAGCAGCAAAGGGGGTACCAACTCCATATTAATGCCCATGATTTTGGAATGAGATATTCGATGCTCGGGTGTCCGCATACTTTGGGTCATATAGTGTGTGTGTGTGTATATATATATATATATATATATATATATATATATATATATATATATACGTATATATATATGATTACGGGTATGCGGGTGTCCTCTGATACCTCAGGGGGATGGATGTCCCTGCCTTGCATAATCCCAGGTCACCTGTGGGTAAGGTGTAGTACGTGTTAGGCCCCCTTACCAGAGTAACGGTCCACAGCCATGCGGTTTAAATGGCAGATGGCTCTGCACATCTGGTGGATGAGATTCCAGTCGACTCCAACATCACGGGCGGAAGAGGGTGAATTCCCCAACGGCCAGCAGAGGGTCGGAGAGAAGTGGCGACCCCCCGTCTATACCACACACTTACTCGTGTGTACCAGCCATAGAAAGGCAATATGATGGCATACGCTCTAGGCACGGAGTATATAGTCCTCATTAGGACGAGGCCTTAAATAAAAGAACTGCATTGATAGAACAGTGAAGAAAGAGAGTGTAGTCTTAGAGTTTTTGAGGAAGTAAAAAATTGCTTTTTGAAAAGGGGAAGGTAATAAGTATTTGGAAAACCATGAGAAGGTAAAGAGTCCAGTAGTTTGGCAGTGGAGGGGAAGAAACAAACATCATAATAATAATAATAATAATTCATTTATTTTGTATAGCGCTTTTCATGAAGCCCAAAGGCGCTTTGACAGAGTGCAAAACATAATGCATAACAAAACATGAAAACAACAATTGCAAAAAGACAAGAATAAATAGGGAAATATTTAAAGCAAAAGGAGGGAGAAGGTGAAGTGATAGTCAGGGGTTAAATGCTGTGGGTTGAATGTTGAATGCAGTGCTGAACAGGTGGGTCTTGAGTGATGTTTTGAATGTGGTGAGTGAGGAGGAGTCTCTGACGGTGTGAGGTAGTGAGTTCCAGAGGGTGGGAGCAGCGATGGAGAAGGCCCTGTCCCCCCAGGATCTGAATTTGGTCCGGATGGGGGGGGGGGTCAGGAGGTTGGTACCAGCAGAGCGGAGGTTGCGGGTGGGAGTGTGTCTGGAGAGGAGGTCAGCCAGGTAGGATGGGGCCAGGTTATGGAGGGCTTTGTAGGTCAAGAGGAGGATTTTGTACTGGATTCTCTGGGGGATGGGGAGCCAGTGAAGCTTGTAAAGGACAGGGGTGATGTGGTCACGGGTCCGGGAATGGGTGAGTAGACGGGCAGCGGAGTTCTGAATGTATTGGAGTTTATTGGTGATTGTTGAGGGTGAACCATAGAGGCTATTGCAGTAGTCCAGACGGGAGGTGATGAAGGCGTGGATGAGGGTTTCTGCAGCCGTGGAGGAGAGGGATGAGCGGAGACGGGCGATGTTTTTCAGGTGAAAGAAGGCTGTCTTTGTGATCTGTTTAGTGTATTTGTCGAAGTGAGAGGGTTTGGTCAAAGATGACGCCAAGATTCCGGATGAGAGGGGAGGTGGATACTGGGATACCGTCGATGTTGAGGGCAAAGTTATGGGTGGATTTTGTGAGCGTTTTTGGGCCAATGATGATTATTTCAGATTTATCACAGTTAAGTTTGAGGAAGTTGATTTGAAGCCAGGATTTTATTTCCGAGATGCAGTTTGTCAGGATAGAGTGGGTGTCGGTGGAGACGGACTTCGTGGAGATGAAAAGCTGGATGTCATCGGCGAAGCAGTGGAATTGGAGACCATGACGGCGGATTAAGTGACCAAGGGGGGACAGGTAAAGGACGAAGAGGAGGGGGCCAATAACTGAACCTTGGGGGACACCTTGGGGGAGGGGAGCAGTGGGGGATTTGCAGTTATTGATGGAGATGAACTGGCGTCTGTCAGAGAGGTATGATTTAATCCAAGAGAGGGCAGTGCCGGTAATGTTAAAGGTGGATTCAAGTCGGGTGAGGAGGATGGTGTGATCGATGGTGTCAAAAGCAGCGCTGAGGTCGAGGAGGACGAGAATGTTGAGGTTGCCAGCGTCAGAGGAGAGGAGAAGGTCGTTGGTGATTTTGAGGAGAGCAGTTTCAGTACTGTGGTTGGAGCGGAATCCGGATTGGAATGTTTCATACAGGTTATTGGCAGAGAGGTGATGTTTGAGTTGAGCGGCTGCAGCGCGTTCCAAAACTTTTGACAGAAAGGGTAGGTTGGAGATGGGTCTGAAGTTATTTAGGGTGTCAGGGTTTAGACCAGGTTTTTTTAGAATGGGGGTAACAGCAGCAATTTTGAGGGATGGTGGGACGATGCCTGTAGACAGGGAGGAGTTTATTGTTGCAATGATAAGTGGAGAGAGAGCAGGGAGGGAGGCCTTGACAAAGTTGGAGGGGATGGGGTCAAGAGTGCAGGTGGCAGTTTTCATTCCTATGAGGAGTTCAGAGAGGTCAGTAGGGGAGACCGGGGAGAATTGAGACAGGGGAAGGCAGGATAAGGGGGGGCAGGTGGTTGGAGGGGGAGCGGGTGTGGCGGTGGTCAAGCTGTTGTAGATGTTGTCAATTTTGCGTTGGAAGAAAGAAAGGAAGGAGATGCAGTTGTCTACTGTGAATGACTGGGTGGTGGTGTCCAGGGGGCGGAGGAGTTTATTTATTGTCGAGAAGAGTGCTTTTGGGTTTCCGGAGCCAGAGTGGATAATTTGAGAGTAGTAGGCGGAGCGGGCGTGGGAGAGGGCATCTTTGTAGTGTTGTAGGTGGTCCTTGTAGGCTTGGGAGTGAACTGTGAGACCTGTTTTATTGCGGAGTCTTTCAAGTTGGCGAGCACGAGTTTTCATCAGGCGGAGTTCAGGGGTAAACCAGGGAGCAGAATGGGTGAAAGAAACTGTTTTGGTTTTTACAGGCGCAAGCTGGTCAAGGCAGGAGGAGAGAGTGTGGTTGTAGTAGTTATTGAGGTCGGAAGGGGTGTGGAGGTCAATGAAGGGAGAAGTGGACATTTTTTCAGAGAGGGTGGATGAGAATGAGGTAGGTGAAAGAGCGTTTAGCTTCCGGAAGTTGATAGTGTGATAATGTCTTGGTGTTGGGGTGGGGATGTTGATGGTCATAGTGATGGCTAAGTGGTCAGAGAGGGTGAGGTCGGAGCCAGAGAGATGGTGCAAAATTAATCCAGTGGAGCAGACAAGGTCCAAAATGTGACCACGGATATGCGTAGGAAAGTTGACATGTTGAGTGAGGTTAAAGCAGGTGAGTAAATCAGTGAAGTCAGTGGTTATTGTGGAGTCAGTGGAGTCCATGTGGATATTGAAATCACCAAGGAGGAGGATTGAGGGGGAGAGGGAACATAGCTGGGTCAGAAAGTAGGAGAAGTCAGACAGGAATAATGGGTGTGGTTTGGGAGGGCGGTAGACGACAGCCATGACTGACTGCGTGCGACCAGAGAGTTTAAAAGCCAGGTGTTCAAAGGATGAGGATGAGGCGATGGGGATGAGGCTGGTCCTGATGTCTTGACGGTGGATAACGGCAATTCCACCACCTCGGCCCTCCGAGCGTGGTTTATTGACGTAGGAATATCCATTGGGTGTGGTGAGGTTGAGCGTGTAGTAGTCCATTGGTTGTTGCCAGGTTTCGGTGAGACAGAGAAAGTCCAGTTTGTTATCCAGGATGTAGTCGTTGAGGATGAGGCATTTGTTGTTGAGGGACCGGGTGTTGAACAGGGTGAGCTTGATGTTGTTTTGAACAGCGGGGATGAATTCAGGCCAGGGTTCGCAGGCAGGAGGTGCGATTTTGTGCGTTGCCGTGACTAGGTGCGCTGGGACGATGAGTGGGAGTGCGCTGAGCCGACCAGAGGATGGGGATGGAGTGACCTGATTGTACATATACAAACTTACGACCGGAGCCACGGTGAATGTACCTGGGTCGTCGTCGGAGTCCATTTGATTTGATGGCAGAGATGCATGATGGGGTGGAGCGGGTATTGAGCAGAAGGAGCCTTGCGGCGGAGTACCGCAGAGCCATGCCAGGCAGGAGCGGAGAGGCGAGCACGAGGCCAAGGTTGAGGAGGTGAAACAATGGTCCCAACCCACGGGAGCAGGCCCAAGGAAACGAAGGAGATGAAGGAGCCAGGTAGGTGAAGCCAGGAGCAGAGTCGGGACCAAGCAGAGGGCAGACAGGAGCAAAGAGACGATCACGAGGCAAAGGTTGATCATGGCAAAGCGGGAAATGCAGCGGCAATCAACCGCCGCCGCTACAAATCTAGATCACGGCGGGAAAACCGCCGCCACACCGCTGCGATGGTCACAACCTACGAGAGCGTGCCCGAGGAAACAGCGAGCAGGCGAAGGAGCCGGGCAGGCGAAGCAGGGAGCAGAGCCGGGACTATGCGGAGGGCAGACTCGATGGCCAAAAAATCCGCACGACCACCAAAAAAGCAAGCCACAGACAGTGGCCCAGTCGAAGAAGCGGCGAGCATGTGACGCCTGCGTCCTCTTCAGACCGGACCGGAAGCGGTACCCCGGCCCATCCTTAGGTTGCCAATGGCCACACAATAATCATGTGATGTAGTGGCTTGTCATCATCATTAAAACAACTCGCTTTAAACGTGGGATTCGAACCGTGGTCGTTGCGGCATGTAGATCCATGTCAAACCCCCAGTTTACCGCAAGGCCGTCACATTTACGGTTGTCCAAATCCGCAGCAAGGGTACACAAGCGGCAGGTTCTTGGGAGCAGAAACTGAAATAATATCTGTAGAAAAGAAAAAGAGAACCAATTTTGCAGTGTCGTTCGAGCAGGTCAAGTTTTGAGGTCAGATTGGGAGAGTTGATAAGGCGGATTACTTTGGATTCAATTCTGTCCAGTACGTATGTGGAACGAGAACCTCCCCAGGTGTGAGAGCAGTACTCTATACAAGGGCGAATCAATCCCTTATATAGTTGAAGCAACTGTTGAGAGAAGATTCTTCGACATCTGAACAGGACTCCCAGTTTCTTAGGGGCAGGCTTAGCTATTTGTGTAATGTGTGGATTCCAGGATAGATTTGATGTTGGGGTAAAACCTAGTAGGTTTATTGAATCGCATGGTGTAATTGTGGAGCTTTCAAAGGGCATTGGTGAGTTGAGAGGAGTTTTAGAGAGAGAGATGGGAAGAAATTGAAGTTTAGAAACATTAAACTTAACCTGGTTACATTTGTCCCACTGGGATATCTTGTCCAAATCCGAATTTAAAGAGGTGGCTGTGATCAAACAAGATGTAGATTGAGTGAGGAAAGATGCAGAAGATGAGAAAACCATGGAGGAATGCAACGTCAAGTTATCAGCATGCGAGTACATTTGGTTATTTGTAGGTCATTAGTCTGGGATGGATTAGGTGATGAGAAGATAGGTCATTGATAAAAAGAAGGAAGAGGTTTGGACACAAGATGCAACCCTGAGGGACACCGTTGTTGATAAGGAAGGAGGGAGATGTTGAACCATCGACAATTACAGAGATAGAGCGGTCGGAGAGAAATCTTGATATGAGAGAGCAGAGTGAAGGAGGAAAGCCAAAAGAGGGAAGCTTGGATGTCAGACCTGAATGCCAAACTCTGTCGAAGTCTTTTTAGATATCAAGGCCTACAACAAAGGATTCCCCCAAAATTTCTCAGAGAAGAGGCCCAGACATTCGTAATGTAAGAAAGGATATCACCGGTAGATCTTGCCTTGTGAAAGCCATATTGATGGTCAGATAGAAGACTGTGGGATTCAAGATGCTTGAGGAAACGGGAATCGAGAAGACATTCAAAGACTTTGGAAATAGTAGAAGTCAGTCAAATAGGAGGGTAGTTGGAAGGGTTTAAACGATCATCTGCCGAATAGGTTTGATTTTGTCTGCCGATGTTCAACAAAAAGCCTCCAAACTTATTGGGCAGCACTTCACCATACAACAAGACAGTGACCCAAAACATACTTCTAATGCAACCAAGGAGTTAATCAGGGGGAAAAGTGGAAGGTTTTAGACTGGCCAAGTCAATCTCCAAAGATAAATCCAATGGAGCACATGCTGAAGAGGAGACGGAAGTAAGAAAGCCCCCAAAACAAACAACTGAAAATGACTCCAGGAAAGGCTTCGCAAAGCATCTCAAAGGAAGATAACAAGAGTTTGGGGATGTGGATGGGTCACAGGAAAGTAACTTTGAAAGTGGGGTCATTATGGAGGTTGTGCACAATGTGATAGAGGCTCTGCATAATGAAAGAGTCGGAGAACTTCTGAACTCACCGAAAAGCTGGTATCTTGCAGCTCCAAACACTTCAAACTCCCGAGGACATTGACTGGTGCAAGGCCTGAAGGTTCGTAGATGGGCAAGTTCTACCCAAACCTTGGACCATCGCTGCGAGTGAGTGGACTCTGAACCATGCGGGATGACCTTGCATGAACATGGCAGGCTTGGCGAGTTATTTAATGGAACTCTGCGATTGGAAAGACGATGCCGTCTTTATCAACATTCAGGCAGACTTCCAGAGGGAGACACCGTATCCGGTTTGGGTGCTTCTAAACACCGCAGCGAAGGACATACCTGGAGCTTGAAAATGGATTGGGTAAGCTTAAATTGATGACATTTACTGTTAATCATGTTTAGGAGGAATTGGGGGGTGTGGCGTGGGAGAGGGGGGGGGCGTGGGAGAGGGGGGCACGTGGGAGTGGGAGTGAGAGGTGTATGGACTGTGAGTACCGTTATAAATACAGTATATCTTTTTTGTTTGGATCCAGAGTTACTGAACAACATAAATTGTACGAGATTTTTTGCATATATTGGTAAATGGAGAACTGCCCGTCTGTGTGTGTGAGTGTGTGTGAGTGTGTGCGTGTGTGCGTGTTATATCCACAGCCACCACACTCGCTTGTATGAACAGAAAAATGACATATGATGACTCCTCTCATCCACTGATATTTCTTGTCTTTCCTCTACTTCTGCGAGTCCGATTTGCATTCCGGAACAGAACAATTATGGTCAAATTTATTAAATTGCCACCGTTTCGTCTAAATGCTGAAAATTATGTTCAAAAAAACGAATCACGGATTTCGTGCTGGTTGTTGTTGTTTAAGACACACACACACACACACACACACACACACACACACACACACACACACACACACACACACACACACACACACACACACGTCATTTCGGAAATCGCTAATTGGCATAATCCTTATGCAAGACTTTACACACAATTCCAAAGCAGAATATTCCCTGAATCCTGAAAAGAAATGAAACGTAAACCACATTCCGAGTCTTGGAAATGACCAACAATTTGAGAAACGACATTAATATTTGATAAATATTCACACTAGTTCCTTCAAATGCTATGTTAGACCTTTCTAAGATATTATTACTTTTTAAATAAACAAAAAAATTTAAATAAAAAGATTTTAATTCTTACGGCTTAATTTACACAAACATATGAGCCATGATTTGTATTAATGTGACCCAAAAGATACCAAACTCAAGCTTTTGTCTCCTATTTTTAGCACCAAATACAAGATAAGTGAATACATCAGAATTGCAGAGAGAAGAGAGGAAGGAGGAAAGAGAAGAGCCCCGGTGGGATTCCGGTCATGTCACGCCTCGTCGTGATGAGAGCACCACGGCGTGCCTTCCATCCGGCCAAGTGTGGGCCGATACGCCTCCGCCTTAACCTGACATTTGCCTGCCCTGCCAGGGCCGTCACCTGATGCTCGGGTGACTACCCTGACGGAATGCTTCGATTGGGTTGGCAAGGCAAACGAGACAACGGTCGCGTTTCCATGGAGGGATCTACAAAGCAAACCTTGGTCGTGAGGTGACCAATCACGTGGTGACCATTCACCCAACAACAATTGCAATATATACTCATATATATATATATATATATATATATATATATATATATATATATATATATATATACGCTAATAATGTATATATCCACATATATATATATATATATACATACATACATACATACATACATACATATATACACATACATATATACATACATATATGTATAATATTTCTGTATTCCACTCTTCTGGGAAGGCTTTCCATTTGATGTTGGAACATTGCTGTGGGGATTTGTTTCCATTCAGCCACAAGAGCATTAGTGAGTACAGGGTGTACTATATATATATATATACAGTGCATTCAGAAAGTTTTCAGACCGCTTCACTTTTTTCACATTTTGTTATGTTGCAGCCTTATGCTGAAATCGTTTAAATTCATTTTTTCCCTCATCAATCTACACCCAATACCCCATAATGACAAAGAGAAAACAGGATTTTAGAAAGTTTTGCAAATTTATTAAAAAGAAAAAACTGAAATATCACATTTACATAAGTATTCATACCCTTTGCTATGACAATTGAAATTTAGCTGGTATCCACTCATTATATGGAGTCGCCTTATATTATTAACTCCCAACCGCATCCAGGCCACCTGTCTCCCCCTCTCCCACCCGTCTCCTCCTTCAGCCCCCAACCCTCCCTCATCCCCTGTGTGCGATCCTCTCTTTCTCTCCCCTGTATGCGATCCTCTCTTCCTCTCCCCTGTGCGCCATCCTCTCTTCCTCTCCCCTGTGCGTGATCCTCTCTTCCTCTCCCTTGTGCGCGTTACTCTCTTCCTCTCCCCTGTGCGTGATCATCTCTTCCTCTCCCCTGTACGCGATCCTCTCTTTCTCTCCCCTGTACGCGATCATCTCTTCCTCTCCCCTGTGCGTGATCCTCTCTTCCTCTTCCCTGTGCACGATCCTCTCTCCCTCTCCCCTGTGTGCGATCCTCTCTTCCTCACCCCTGTGTGCGATCCTCTCTGTCTCTCCCCTGTGTGCGATACTCTCTTCCTCTCCCCTGTTTTCGATCTTCTCTTCCTCTCCCCTGTGCAGTGTGCGTGATGTGGGAGAGGGGAAGAGGGGGAGTCACACTTAAGGTTTTCAAGTCACATTTTACCTTACCTGGAATTAAACGTTACAAATCGTATTTCCGATGTGAATGGACATGTATTCACATGTTATGTGAAGTAAATAAATAATGTAGATCTACATCATTTCTGGATCTGATGAATTGGCAGCAACCATTTTGGAAAACTCTGCGTGCAGCATCTTTTTTTTTTTGTATACAAGATCGAGGCTCGTGTAAGAGCTAACACAAATCACAAAAAAAAACAAATGTAAATATCAAACATAATGAAGGGAGCGGGAGACAAGATGGGGAGAGAAGGAAGCACACATAAAACAACAGTAGAGAACAGGGACAATCGGGAGATCTGTGAGAGGGAGAGGGCTTAGGGGGAGGAGGCATGGGAAGAGGGCGGGGGGGGGGGGTGAGAGGGAGAGGTATAAAACACATGGATATTGCTAGGACTTTCATGAAAGAAGTCGGAATTTCAAAAAAGTGGATCTGGGGTGAATTATAGTGGGTAGAAAAGATCAAGGTTTTGGATGGGGGAAGATAAGAGATGGTGGTGAACAGATATTTTAAAGACCTGGAGGGAGAAGTGGGATTGAAGAGAGAGAGGGAGTTTGTGCCAGAGGCGGGAGAAAAGAGGAATGAAAGAGTGAAGGTGAGCAGAGGGTTTTGATTTTGGCAGTTTCACCAGAAGAGGGTTGCTGGCAGATCTTGTGCTACCTGTAGAAATATTGGGGAGACAGAGCACAGACAGAGCTGGGGGAGCTAGGCCGGGGAGGAGTCGGTAGAAGACAGAAAGTCCACCAAACTGTCTGTGGTGAGTGAGTGAAAGGTCCTCAGAGTTGGCTTCATCGCGGGAGATTCCAATGATTCTGAAAGCTTTGGTTTCAAAAGCGTGAAGCCGAGCTAGGTGTGAAGCAGGAGCACCAGCCCAGAGGGGAGAGCAGTATTCCATTGAGCTGTGAATGAAAGCTTTGTATGTGGTGAGGAGCTCAGGTGTGCCAAGGAAGGACTTCACACGATGGAGGATGCCCAGTCGGCGACTGGCTTTGGAGGCCAGCTTGGAAATGTGGTTTTCCCAGGAAAGATCATGGCAGATAGTGAGACCCAAAAGCTTGAGTGACAGAAATTCTTGGAGAGGTTTGTTGAGAAAGTCGATGGGAGGGTTGTCCAGACGGTCTTTTCGGAGAGACATCGTGAGAGGGTGAGATTTGTCAGGATGGAAAGACAAGTTCCACTTGTTTGAACAGTCTGATTTTGTCCAGGTCTGCAGAGAGTGAGGAGGCTGCAGACTGCCTATCTGAGGGATGAGGTATGGAGCGGCAGAGAGTAGAGTCATCAGCAAAGAGATAGAAAGGATTTTCCAGAGAGTCGGAGAGATCATTGATGAAGACCAAAATAAGCACCGGGCCCAGAACACTGCCTTGGGGAACTCCAGCCTGAACAGGAAGGGGGAGATGAGAGAAATCCATTCAGGGCCACATGTTGACTACGACCAGAGAGGAAGTCCGCAAGCCATGCATGGAGATTCCCATGGATACCATAGGAGGAGGGTTTAGTGAGCAGAGCGGGGTGCCAGACCGTCTCGAAGGCATGTGATAAGTCAAGGGAGACAGCTCTGATTTCCTGTTTTGCATTGAGGACCTACATCCATTGTTGAGACAGCAGAAGCAGCATGTCCAGAGTAGAGTGATCTTGTCTGTATCCAAATTGATTAATCAGTGATCAAGCCATTGGAAAAAAGGAAGGATTTGATCTCCGAAGCAATGATGGATTCGATGACTTTGCTGATAATTGGGAGCAGGCTGATTGGTCTGTCGTTGCAAGGGTCTGTTTTGCACCTTTTTGTGTAAAGCGGTGATGTTGGCTGATTTCCAAGATGCTGGCAGATGACCTTGAGAAAAAGAGAGGGTGAAGAGAACAGAGAGAGGGTGTGAAAGAGCGGCAGAGCAGAATTTTAGGACCCGTGGGCTGATGCTGTCTGGTCGAGTTGCAGAATCAGAGTCGAGGTTTGACAGAAACTTCTCCAACTTGTCAGGAGAAAAGGACAGAGTCCAGGAGCAGCTGGGTACGACTGGGTAATGCGGGTACAGAGAGAGACTGGTTTGGGACACAAGATTTTGAGACAAACACAGAGTTGAGGCATTCAGCTTTTTCATGTGTGGAGTCAGCTGTGTTCCCATTTGAGGTAAGGGAAGGGATGGAGGGGGGAACAAACACCAGAAACAGAATTGACCAGACGCCACCAGGATTTGGAAAAGGGAGACAGGTTTGAGAGTTCAGTTTTCAGAGTCGAGAGATATTGTTTCCTGGCTCTCCTGAGGGTAGAACACACTAGTTCCGGTCTTTGTGAAAGGAACTGAGATTGCCTTCCGTTGGATTTGCCTTCCAGGAGGCGAAGGCAAGTTGTTTCAGGGCAACTGCCTCACCACAAGATTTAGTGTACCATGGATGGGAGGAAGGGTATGACAACTGAAGAAGAGATGAGATAAATCTGTGCATGAGAGAGAGAGCAGTTTACTTTGGAAGAATTCCCAGGATGAGTTGATGTGAGAGGCAGTGGAGATGGGAGACCAGTGCAAATGATTGATGGCTGCTTGAAGACTGTGCCAGTCAGCCTGAGTGAAATGCCAGACTCGTCGACGCAGAGGAGACAGAGAGACAGAGAGACAGAGACAGAGAGACAGAGACAGAGAGACAGAGAGACAGAGAGACAGAGAGACAGAGAGACAGACAGATATGTATATATATATATATATCCACATATCCACTTTAACAAGCAAATGATCAGAAGAACCGATTGGAGCAGAAGAAGAGCAGCAGATATTTGCAGGGAGGTTAGTCATAACCAAGTCTAGAAAAGAAGATCGTCCATTCACTGAGATCTGGGTCGGGAACTTGACAGATTGTGTCAGTCCCAGTGAGTCACAGAAGTCCTGTGCTGAGGTGCCATGGCTGGTGTGAGAGGAACCCACACCCAGCCAGCTGGCATGATGACAGTTGAAGTCGCCACATATGAAGAAGAGAGAGTTTGGATGAGTAGATAGAAGTTGGTCCATTTTATCAGACAGCGAGATGTCGATGGAGTCATCACTGTTTGGTGGATGGTACAACACACGTAAACAAAAGTTGGGAGCGAAGGGGAAGCTGTAGCCAGAGGTACTCCTGGGCATGAGGTGGAGAGAGGGCGGGCAATGCAGGGAGAGTGAGGAAGAGAATTTTTGATAAAGATATCAACGCCACCTCCAGGACGAGGCTCAGGTCTATTATACCAGATGAGGGAGTAACCAGGGAGAGATATTAAGGAATCAGAGACATCTTGAAGGAGGAAAGTTTATGTTAAGCAGATTACAGCGGTTAAGCAGCCACGCGGTTAAGCAGTTTCAAGTCTGGTTTGTCAGAAACAACCTGCATGGAGAGATCAATAAGGTTTGAGTGAAGGCCCCGGATGTTTGAGGTCCATACTGTTAAAGAAGACGAATGGGGAGCATCGGGTACAGGATAGTGGAGGGGAGGAGGAGGAGGTAGGGAGAGCTGTTGATAATGTGTCAGAGATTTCAGAAGAGCTAGGAGAAAGGGAAGGATGAGGAGGACAAAAGGTTTGATGGTGATGGGATGAGGCACAGTGAGTGGGGAGTTGTTTGAGGATGAGGTAAGTTTGAAAACGTTGGAGGAGGGGTGGAATGCAGGTGAGTTTAGAGAATGTTGAAAGGCAGAACTGCAAGAGATTAAATTTTTATTTGAAACGAAGAGATTTGGTGAGCATATCGAAGACAACCTTTTTAAGAAGAAGAAGAAAAGTGTGTTGTAATATACAATGGAATACAACACTGCAGGGGAAAGTTTCAACCTTTTTTAACTAAACCGTGAAAACTATCTGGGGAAATTCCCTAAATGAGGGCCTGAAGGATTCCTAAGGGGGATTAAGGATTCCAGAACAGGTTCAGAAGCAGTAACAGAAGAAGAGGAGATTTTCAGTGAGGAGAGCAGAGAACGAAGGAACAGGGAGGTGTATAAGCAAATGCATTAGTACGGGAGGAGAGGCCTACTTTTTAAATTCTTCGTTAATATATATATAGATATATTATTATATATATATACAGACTTGGCATTTAATATGGAATATTTTTTTTGTGGGGGTGAACTTACTTTTCAAGATGTCTTAGAACCAAAAGTTCATTGGAATTATGTTGAAATTATTCTAGATTTGTTAATGTGACCTTTAAAAGAAACAAAAACCACATTTGACATTTCGAAACAAATAGATTGAACCTTGAAAGTGATGTAAACTGATATCGAACTCAATTCATGGACAGTACTGTGTGAAACTTCTGTACGTTTTCCAGAAGTACCTCTTCATTTTGCACATTAGCCAAAAATTTTTTTTAACAAAAACAAAAGTTAAATTACAACTGGGATTACGGACAGTAAAATTACAGTACAGTTCTTCGTGTAACCCCCACGAGCATTCAGGAGAGCACGTACACGTTGAGGCATGCTGTTCACGAGATTTGCCAAGGTTTGGACAGGAATCGCTTGCCATGCAGTGACAACAGCCTGCTGCAATTCACACACAGAGGTCGGCTGCTGGTCCAAGTGGTCGATTTGATGCGTTAATTCTGCCCACAAGTTCTCTATCGGATTCATATCCGGGGACATGGCAGGCCACTCCATATGCTCTACACCACGGTCAGCAAGAAAGTGTTCGATCATGCGAGCACGATGAGGCCATGCATTGTCATCTTGGAAGACAAAGTTTCCTCGAAAGGCTGCACGAGCAAATGGAAGCAATGTTTCTTCCAGAATGGCCCTGTACTTCAACTGGTTCAGGTTTCCATTCAGAACAACCAGGTCAATTTTGCCCCCTGCATGGAAAGCAGCCCAAACGGTCACCCCACCACCTCCAGCTTGGACTCTTGGCACTATACAATCTTTGTTGTAGGCTTCATGCACTTGTCTGTGCACTCGGACGCGGCCATCTTGACGATAGACCAGAAATCTAGACTCGTCACGGAAGGTCACGTGATTCCAGTGTCCTGGCTGCCATTGACGGTGCTCTCTGGCCCACTGCAATCAGCGCTGGCGGTGTTGTCTGGCCAGGCGTGGCTTTCTCAGGGGACGCCTGGCACGATAGCCTGCTTGAACCAGTCGTTGGTTGACTAGCCTTCTGGATACAGGCACATTTGTCAGTTGCTGCCACTCAGCCCTAAGCCGATTAGCTGACTTGGTACGGCCATTGCGGACTAACCGATGCAGCTGGCGATCATCCCTCCTTGTGGTTCTGCGGGGACGTCCTGGCCTCGGTATTGGAGTAGGGACACCCCTCTGAGCATTTCGTTTCAGGATCTTTGACACCTGACCTTGAGTGATGCCATACTGCCGAGCAATAGCACGCTGTTTCATGCCGTAATTTCGTAAAGCCACCACTCCATGACCAACAGCATTGTCGAGTTGACGGACCATCTCCAGAGGAAGCGGCAATAACTTTTGGAGATGTGCAGCAGTTGTTTTCCACTAATACAGAATGCAACAACCCTTGTATACCCGACTGTGAAGCCAATCATCAAATGCACCTGTCCATACATTTTCCCACGCCACCTGTGATATAATCCTGTTGTTGACTTCTTGCTGCGACAGACAATCAGTGACATGGTTCTTTTAACAAATAAATCACCAAAGTGTAAAATAAACTCACCGGATTGATATACTGAGTTAAGAAAGTAAACCCAAGTCAAGAACAAAAAAAATATTCACATATTAAATGCCAAGTCTGTGTGTGTATATATATATATATATATATACTGAAGGTTAGGTGAAAGTGAATCAGAGGAAGAGGGAGAAAGTTGAAGGGGTATGGTGATAAATAGAATTAGAAAGGTGTCGGCTGGAGAGGATTGAGTTATGAAGGAAGGAGAGAAAAATAATCAGGTGGGGCAAAACGCGTGGTCGTGATCGGTGGATGGGAAACCACAGTGCGAGAAGGTAATTTAAATTTATTTTTTTTTAATTAAGAATTTTTAAATTTTAAATTAAATTTTGTCATGTGGCTATGCCCATGGGTTTGCTGCAGGAGCTGCACTAGTCGATATTATAAAACAGGAGTGTCCGTCTATTTGGCCCCAACTACTCCCTCAGTTTTGGCTAGCTCTGCCAAAGCATCAGTGGAACGTTTTTGGGGGTCACAGCGGGTGTCCTAAGGTTTCATAAATTGGAGGTTTATGACAGGTTTATGAAAGGTGGGAGGTTTTAATAAATTCCTCAACATAATTATGATTTTGAATTTCGATCCAAACAAAACTGCCTTCTCTCCACAAGTAAACACATTTACTGCATGTGGAAACATTCTCTGGTTTGTAATATCTCAATACAATCGATATTTGCGTTTTAACCCATACAACACCGATCTGCATGTAAACATTCGTGGCTATTTTCCTGTAATAATCCATTTCCTTCATCATGGCACATAAGAGCCAATTCCCCTACCTAGCCAACACCATCACCATACCATACCATACCATGCGATCTTTAACATCCACCAAATAATATCAGCAGACAGGATGCCAGTTTGACATCCATCCGAGGGATGGCACACACATTGATGATTCACCCTGCCTGTGAAACACCGGGGTGACGGTTTATAGTTGGGTCGGAATTCAAACCCAAGATACACAGATAACTCAGTGGTAAGCATAACATATTGTTGCGGTAGGTTCAAATCCCCACTCCTGACAACAATTTGTTGCGGGGGGCCGGGTTCAAAACCCCCTTCTTGCACAACAATTTTTTTTTGCGTGAATCCTCTTGGTTAATACCGGAGAATCACGAATACCTTCAAGGTGCATGGATCAAGGTGCAAGTGCGTGCTGAAGAACCGCGCGATTGAACCCTCACTTTCACACTCCTTATTCAATTGCGTGCCGAGCGGATATGCATGGTGTGGAAAGCGGCGTTACCCCCACGACATTTATGGACCTGAGTCTAGCCAAATGCAGTCCCGGATGATGCTAGGCCAATGGAGAAAAGACGTACCAAACAGGTTGGAAAGTAACAACAAAATGTACAGCCTTTTATTTAGAAGGCACAGAGAAACAGAGACAAAGATACAGCTTACCAACTCTTACCTACTAATAACCCCGACTTGGAGCCTTCACACTCTGACACACACACACACACACACACACACACACACACACACACACACACGGAAAAAGGACACTGGTTAAGGGCGTACCGATGTACAGACTGGAATTGCTCGCTGGTGACCACGTGGTCTGGTGTGCGTGGCTCGCGGTTCGATGAGGTCAGGTCCGAAGGACGAACTCCAGCACAGGTTGAGCTAGAGTCAGCGCAGGTGGGACGAGCTGCCACGCAGGCAGACAACTTCAGCGCAGGTGAGTCGTGTAGAAAAGCCAACGCTTGCAGGTCAGCCAGATGGCGCAAAAGATCGGCGCAGAAGCGATTGGTGTCGACGAAGAACAAAGGCCAAAACATGTGTCGTTGGAGCTAAAACAAGAGAGTCCAGAGCAGGGTGTCGTCCACGAGGCAAAGAGAGAACAGAGCAGGAGGTCGTCGACGTGGCGAAATCCACAGCAAAAGAGAATACAGGAGGTCGTAGCACAGCAAAAATCCAAAGCCAAGAGACTGATAATGCGCTCCGCGTGGGCTATTATCAGACCCACCCACGCCCTTCAAAATGTTCCAGAGCCTCCCATTGGCTGAGGCTTGTCGCATCATGGCGAGGTGTTCCCGCCTCCTCACTGGTCACGTGGGCCTGTTCTTCTGGCCACGCCTTCCTGCACATTAGTAATGGCTTCTCCCAGCCACGAAGGCTTGACATCCTGCCTAACTCAACGCATATTTGGTCTTTATTACTACACAATTGGAAAGGACTAATCTTTACATTCAATAAGACATAACTGACTAATGCTGGCTACATGTTGTTGTGCAATTGACTATAGGGGGTCTGCCTTTATGGCACAACCGCATCACATTTGCTAAATAATGGAAAAAAAAAAAAAACTTTTTCTGGGGGGGGGGGGGGGGGGGACCCCATTTTGACTTGCTTTCATAACATTATCACATGTCTACAATCCACATGTATATAGAATTATAAATTTGCCTCGAATGACTTATTTCACGAAGTACCTTGAAACAGGTATTTCGAATCAACAATCAACACAATGCAGAGAAAGTAGTTTTCATTTTATTAAATTTCACGAAATCGTTATAAAGATCTTTCACTATACATTGCTGTAAATGCCATTTTACTATATTAAGAAAACATATTTTTTGCACCTTGAGAATGTTTCACTATATGTTGTTTACAGTGGAATAACTATTTGGAAAAAGGAAATGCTTTAATGAAACTTATTACGTCAAGACACAAGTAAATGCATCATTAGTCGAGCAAGCATGTCCCGTTAGTCGAACACACATGCTCCCCACTTATACCTGTATTCATAATTTATTCAATTTCTTATATCATGAAAATACCTAAAATTACAATAATTTATATTGATCGGTATTTGTGAGGAATAAAAACAAAGTCACTGCGTTTGCATTCAGGAATAGTCAAACCTCCATTTTGCTGATTTTCAGGTGTTACTGACAGACTGACTATGGAAATCACTGCAAAGTATAAATAACTCACATAACATGTAACTCAACACTATTCCAAGAGATAAACGCTGTCCATAAAAAGTTATCATAACCAAGTGTGTTTTGGACATGTGCTCTATTGACTATTTCCTGTTGTGTTAAACAGGTGGGACAGTGGGGCATGAGAGGTGAGGAGCGGGGCATGGGAGGCGGGAGAGCAGGGCATGAGAGGCGGGTGAGAGGGGCATGAGAGGTGGGAGAGCGGGTCATGGGAGGCGGGAGAGCGGGGCATGAGAGGTGAGGAGCGGGGCATGGGAGGCGGGACAGTGGGGCATGAGAGGCGGGAGAGCGGGGCATGAGAGGTGAGGAGCGGGGCATGGGAGGCGGGAGAGCAGGGCATGAGAGGCGGGTGAGAGGGGCATGAGAGGTGGGAGAGCGGGTCATGGGAGGCGGGAGAGCGGGGCATGAGAGGTGAGGAGCGGGGCATGGGAGGCGGGAGAGCGGGGCATGAGAGGCGGAAGAGAGGGGCATGAGAGGTGGGAGAGCGGGTCATGGGAGGCGGGAGAGCGGGGCATGAGAGGTGAGGAGAGGGGCATGAGAGGTGGGACAGTGGGGCATGAGAGGCGGGAGAGCGGGGCATGAGAGGTGAGGAGCGGGGCATGGGAGGCGGGAGAGCAGGGCATGAGAGGCGGGTGAGAGGGGCATGAGAGGTGGGAGAGCGGGTCATGGGAGGCGGGAGAGCGGGGCATGAGAGGTGAGGAGCGGGGCATGGGAGGCGGGAGAGCGGGGCATGAGAGGCGGAAGAGAGGGGCATGAGAGGTGGGAGAGCGGGTCATGGGAGGCGGGAGAGCGGGGCATGAGAGGTGAGGAGCGGGGCAGAAGAGGTGGGAGAGCGGGGCAAGAGAGGTGAGGAGCGGGGCAGGAGAGGTGGGAGAGCGGGGCAGGAGAGCGAGGCATGAGAGGTGGGAGAGAGTGGGGCATGAGAGGTGGGAGAGCGGGTCATGGGAAGCGGGAGAGCGGGGCATGAGAGGTGAGGAGCGGGGCATGGGAGGCGGGAGAGCGGGGCAGGAGAGGTGGGAGAGCGGGGCAGGAGAGCGAGGCATGAGAGGTGAGGAGCGGGGCATGGGAGGCGGGAGAGCGGGGCATGAGAGGCGGGAGAGAGGGGCATGAGAGGTGGGAGAGCGGGTCATGGGAGGCGGGAGAGCGGGGCATGAGAGGTGAGGAGCGGGGCATGGGAGGCGGGAGAGCGGGGCATGAGAGGCGGGAGAGAGGGGCATGAGAGGTGGGAGAGCGGGTCATGGGAGGCGGGAGAGCGGGGCATGAGAGGTGAGGAGCGGGGCAGAAGAGGTGGGAGAGCGGGGCAGGAGAGGTGAGGAGCGGTGCAGGAGAGGTGGGAGAGCGGGGCAGGAGAGCGAGGCATGAGAGGTGGGAGAGAGTGGGGCATGAGAGGTGGGAGAGCGGGGCAGGAGAGCGAGGCATGAGAGGTGGGAGAGAGTGGGGCATGAGAGGTGGGAGAGTGGGGCATGAGAGGTGGGAGAGTGGGGCATGAGAGGTGGGAGAGAGTGGGGCATGAGAGGTGGGAGAGAGTGGGGCTTGAGAGGTGGGTGAAAGGGGGGGGTGGGTGTTCAAAATGTTATACGAACGAGATACAATAGTTCAAGACATACCAATGGTTTTGTTTTTGAATTTTTGTACAAGTATTTAAAACTAGTAATGACAGCTGCCCCTTACGTATTACCACGCACGCCTGAAGCGAAAAGTGGGGTTTAAGCAATTGGTTCACTTCTGTCTACAAACGTCAGTTTATTATCGAGGTAAAACTTCATTTCAATTGATTGTATATTTTGAACATTAATTGGAAAACAAACCTGCCGTTTATCTGTACTTTGGCTTTGAATTCGTCCAGATCGCACATGCGCAGGGCCAGGGAGGCATTAGATAATATTTTTACTCTGTCTATTTGGCAGTCAAACAAAATTGGAAATCATCCCAAACAGGAAACTTACTGTTTTTAAAAGGATGTCATGAAGGACAAACACCAGGCATCATTAACAAATATAATGTGTTGTTGTTGTTGTTGTTGTTGTACAGCCCTCAGGCAGTTCTCTTGAACAAATCCACAGCACGGAGACAGCCCGATCGATCTCCCAGGAGCGACCCAGATATCTCCCACATCCAGAATGGTGTACCCCCGCCTTCACAAAGTCAGTGCCATGACAAAGTTAGAGAGAGAAGAGAAGAGAAGAGAAGAGAAGAGAAGAGAAGAGAAGAGAAGAGAAGAGAAAGAAAGAAAGAAAGAAAGAAACAGAGAAACAGACATGGGGTAAAGGAAGGGCCGGTCCATGGGGACCAATCGGCACTCTGACCGTGACCGCCCTCCCCTGAAGAATCTGGGCAGCAGGGACTAATGGGAAAGATTTGGCCCCTGATTTGCGTTGGGGGATCCAACCACCGCGAAGAGGTGTCCCCAATAGTTATACAATGTGTTAAGGTTGTGTAGAAGACGCTTCGTCTGGAAAGTTCCGGAATATTTTTTTTATACGACCTTTAAAATCATTATTTTATTTGAAATTAATTATACACTTGAACACTGTAGAACACAAATCACCTTCTTACCACTTCCAAAAACCTCCAATTTTGCAGTATTTGGCCAAGCTAAATAAGGTGGTGTATAAGACACTGCATCAACGGTGGTAAACTTCCGAATTTTTTTATACGACCTTTAAAATCGTTATTTTATTTGAAATTAATTATACACTTGAACACTGTAGAACACAAATCACCTTCTTACCACTTCCAAAAACCTCCAATTTTGCAGTATTTGGCCAAGCTAAATAAGGTGGTGTATAAGACACTGCATCAACGGTGGTAAACTTCCGAATTTTTTTATACGACCTTTAAAATCATTATTTTATTTCAATTGAATTATATACCTTAATGCTGAGTGGGGTAAGGTGTTCTATGAATTCTCTAGTTACATATGTATTGAAGAAAATGTTCTGAGTATCTCGTTTGTATGTATAGGTGAGGGGGTGAGGTGAGGAAAGGGAGGGGTTGGTGCGGTGGTGAATTGCGTCAAAAATGTTTTTTCATCAAATGTTATTTCCTCTTGACCTAGATCTAGGAAACTATGTACAGACGTTCGTCCTTTCATATGTAGGTACTTTCTTCTACATTGTTCCTCCAGTGTGGAGATGTTCTGATGTCAATGGAGTCACATTTTTGAGAAAAATGAGGGGAAAAACGTTTTGGATCCATGGTTTTTTTTTTGGGATGGTCTTTGTCCATCAAACAATTGCATGCAAACTGCATAATATAATATATAATTAAATCAAGTCATTGTGGCTAGTAAATAACCACTGGTATAGTTTGGGAAAACCCACATTTCTGTGGTTAAAGCGGTTATGGTAGTAACCACACACCTAGTTTTCTTTACATCGCAATGCCAACCATTTGTAAGAGATGTATTGGAATGTTACATCCTCAACGCACAAACACAGTGTGGCCAATGGGTTAAACGCATTGATTTGCCATA
The DNA here is from genome assembly GCF_964187855.1 of Myxine glutinosa. Lineage (NCBI taxonomy): Eukaryota > Metazoa > Chordata > Myxini > Myxiniformes > Myxinidae > Myxine > Myxine glutinosa. The sequence continues at coordinate 155,820,113 of NC_136268.1, forward strand.
TTTGTCCGAGTCCAGAAGCCAAATTATTGAAACAATAGTCTTCGTCCAAGTAATGGAATCGGTTCACCGCAAGCGGTTAAAAGAGGTCCCGCGTTTAACCAAGATTATCGGCAGGCGCAGGTCTCCACAACTATGTTGGGGTAGAGTTTGAGCACCACGTTGTGGTTTTCATCAAGGAAGAGAAGGCTGATGGCGGACATGACCTCGGGTACGCAGCATGGCTCCGGGACGTGACGCATGATCCCAATGGCACGAACAATGCTCTGCAGGGTGGCGTGGTTAGATGGACGCACCTCCTGCAGGGGCAAACAATGCAACAGATAAATCATAGGAATATACTTTCATGAAATCATACAACCTTAGGCTCGGGCACCGACTTCAAATCACATTCATCATGGTGGATTATTCAATTATCTACTAGTGTCCCTATAATTCATCTAAAAGTGAAACTGATGATGTATGCTAATGTCTTTGTCCTGACTGTAATACATGAATAATGTCCACAAGCCTTAGATCACTGTGACATTCATTTTTGGATACGTGGTCGAGGCTCGTGGAAGAGCCAGAGCAGAATGGAACGGACCAAAATTGAAAGGGGGGAAACACCAACAGCAGAGTCGAAGTGATAGTGAGATCGAGGGAAGGGGACACATGGGTGTTGAACAAGCTGCACATAAGCTGAAAGAAACATGGCAAGAAGGGGGAAGTGGGGATTAAACAGCAAAGGAACAAACCGATCGCCAAATAACAAACCAACTGAGGTGAGGGACAAGGGGTAAAATGATAATAACCTGGAAAAGTGGTGTTTGAGAATGGGGTAATGTGGGGTAGAAGAGATCATGCGTACGGAGTGGGGAGGGCAGGAGGTAGACATGAACAGGTGGGTCGAGGGAAGAATGGGACTGAACGGAGTGGGAAAGTTGGTACCACAGGTGGTATAGAAGAGGAACAATCGAGTGGAGGTGAGCAGTGTGCCTGGATTTTGGGAGTGCAACAAGAAGAGGGTTAGTGGCAGACCGTGTGCACCTTGCAGAAACCTGGGAGGGACAGAGCCAAGAAAGAGCAGAGGGTGAAAGATCAAAAGGAGGTGATAGACTACAGAGAGGTCAGCCACCTGCTTGTGATACAACAGTAACTCGCCTAAAAACTCAGCTTCATAGCGGGAGATTCCAATGATTTTATGAGCCTTGCTTTCTATGGCATTAGGAGAGCAACGTGCGAGGCAGGGGCGCCAACCCAAAGGGGAGAGCAGTGGTCCAGTTCAGGCTTTAGCCGCACGTGGACGTCTGACCGTCAGTTGCTCCCTCCAGTTCATCTAAGCTAAGTTCACTGGACCTTTTACGTTGTGTTTTACTGATTTATTATCTCCGCCGCCTAAGGTGGACGGAGATTATGTTTTCACCTTGTTTGCCTACCTGTCTATTTGTCATTGAGCTGGATATCTCAAAGTTATGGATTTATAGAAACAAAACTTGGTGGATAGGTTAGACGTGTGACAATGACGAATTTATTAGAATTTGTTGAAGATCCGCGTCCGGATCGAGATACGAGAATTTTTTTTCGTGATTCTTCACCATTAAGAGAAAAGGCCAAAACAATGTACAGCACAATATCTCAAAGTGGTGGACGAATTTGGACGAAACTTGGTGGACATTTTGGGTGTGTGAAGTGGACTAATTATTTTAATCTGGTTGAAGATTTGGATCTGGATACAGATAGGAGAACTTTTAAGTGATTTAAAATTTCTAAGTGATTCTTCACCCTTGAGAAATAGGACCAAACACGACATACAGCAGGATATCTCAAACAGTTACAGACGGATTTCGACGAAACCTGGTGGAGGAGTTGGTTAGGTGACAAGAACCAGCTGATTAGATTTTGGTTAAAGAATGGATGCAGACCGGGCCTATCAGTGGGATACAAAATGTAAACTATTCAGCCTGCCTTAGGTAATGCACTCTTTCGAGTGCTGTTCTTGTTTTAACTCCTGCTTTTCTGGTCATTGTTTTTCATCAAATGGTCTGTCCCAAACCGTTTCTTGTGTTGAATCGTCAATTCCATGCTCCTGGTAAAGTCTGGCTTATTAGTTATAGTCAGGTTATGCTTCTGTCTCTGTTTTTATTTTTTAATCCAACATGCCTCGTTTTTGCTTCCTTTATCGCTGGTACTGATACTTCTGATCCCTCAGTTCAATCCTTTTCTCCTGCTTGCTCCAATAAAAAGAATACAAACAATCTACCACAAAAAATATTCCAAATCAATCGGAAACAAACAAACAAACAAACAAGAAGACGTCATGCAGAGCACAATATTTGCGAAATCCATCCCCCATCCGCCCTCCAAAAAGGTTTCCATTGATCCAGCAAATTGTCCATTTCATCAAATTTAAAATTGATGATCTTGATCAAAGCTCGGGTCAATATGCTGAAAAGTGACGATTTTTCAGATGAAAATTGCTGATTTTTGAAGTTTGACCTTGAGTTGACCTTTGACATTTTGTCCTCATAAATAATTGTTTTCCCAATTCAGTGAAGCAATGCACAAATGCTGTTCTATTTTGAAGTCAATCGGATAAAAACTGATGGGTTTTCAGATGAAAATTGATGATTTTGGAAGTTTGACCTTGAGTTGACCTTTGACCTTTTGACCTCAAAAATAGTATGTTTCCCAATTTAGTGACTCGATATGCAAATGCTGTTCGATGTTCAAGTCAATCGGTTGAGAATTGATGGCTTTTTGGATGAAAATTGATGACTTTTAAAATTTGACCTTGAGTTGACCTTTGACCTTTTGACCTCAAAATAGTTCCTTTCCCAATTTATTGACTCAATATACAAATGTTATTCCATTTTCAAGTCAATCGGATTTAAAATGGTGATTTTAGAAATTTGACATCCAGATGACCTTTGACCTCAAAATCAATAGGCTTCTCAATTGGGACGACCTAGACAACTTGGTGAAGTTTCCTGACGATCGGTTTAGAATTGTGACCTGTCGGTCGGTGACAAACAGACAAACAGACAAGCAGACAAACAGACAAACAGACAGAACCACAAACGCAACCGACCAATATACTTGAAAAATCTTCGATTTTGCAAGTAATAAGAAATATGTTGTGCATAGCACAATACTTGTGAAATCCCTAAAATAAGTTGTTCACTTTTGGCCTATGTTGACCTTTTGGCCTATGTTGACCTTTTGGCCTATGTTGACCTTTTGGCCTATGTTAACCTCAAAAATAATTGGTCGTCGAATTCAGTGACATGACATACAAATCCGGTTCAAACTTCAGGTCAGTCAGATGAAAATTGAGGATTTTAGAAATTGTTCCGAAGTTGTTGACGTTTTGGCCTATGTTGACGCCAAGAATAATTGGTGGTTAAATTTGCAGACCTGATGTGCAAATCATCTTCAAATTTTATGTCAATCAGATGAAAATTGATGATTTTTAGACAAAGTTGTTGACCTTTGGCCTATGCTGACTTCTTAACCTCAAAATCACTTGTGACCAACTCTATCATTTCATGAAGTTTCATGTAGAATGGTTTCAAATTGTGATCTGTAGGCGATTGACAAACAGACAGAATAACACACACGACCAACCAATATATTTTTAAAATCTTCGATTTTCGCAAGTAACAACAACAACAACAACACCAATAACATGAAAAAAAACCTCTTATCTTCCATGCCCAGTTACTTCTTAATTCCCTATCCCTTCTTCTTTTCAATATCAACAAACTTAATCTTCACTCAATGAAACTTTTTTTCTTTTAAAAGCTCTTCATAATACAGAAAATGTTTCCAAAATGTATTTTAAAATGCCTTGGATTTAGCACTGGTTAAGGATGCACTATGTCATGTTATTGATCGTTTTTAGCTCCTCCTCCTTTATCCCTGAATGGGTGGACCTCAACATCCAAGACCTCCACTCCAACCTGACAGATCTCTCAATCCAGGCCACTGGCGATAAACTGGACATCATCTGTTTAAAAGAATCCTTCGTCCCACAGGACGTTTCTGACTTCTCAGCATCACTCACTGGCCATTGTCTCCTCCAGTTTGATCATTTGAACTGTGTTTTGATGGTGGAGTTGCACTGTACATCAAGAACTCCACTTCTCAATCTTCGTGTACTGCTCTGACACCTCCCAAACCACAGGAGTACCACGGGCTGCGACTTCCCCTCTGATCCCCAATCCAAAGCCCACCTTATTTTGTTTTTGTGTTGTACCATCCTCGCAACAGTGACTACTCCATCTACATCTTTCAGACAACATGGACCAACTTTTAACCACTCATCCCAACTTTCTTCCTCATATGTGGATTTCAATCGTCACCATACAAATTGGCTGTGTGTTGGCATCTCTCTCATCAGCCATGGCACTTCAGCAAAGGAATTATGGGACTGCATGTGATCCAATCTATAAACTTTCCCACCCGGATTTCTGTCAATGGTAAATACTCCTTCTGGATTTGGTGATGATGAATTTCCATGCAAATGTATCTTGCTCTTCTTCTGCCCCAAATGGTTCCTCTAAGCATGTGCTTGTGAAGGTCAACGTCAACATCTTTGGCCATTCTCAGAGAACAGCCTCAGTGTTGGAGAGACTGGCAGTTGACTCACGCAAACTGACAGGGACTGCAAGCAGCTATCACACCTCAGGACTGGTCTCCTATATCTACCGCACCTGATATTAACTCAGCCTGGGAATTCTTCCACAGAAACATTCTCTCCATTAGGCACAGATTCATCCCATCTCGTCTTCAGTTATCTTACCCATCCTCCCACCCATGGTATACTGAATCCTGTGGTGACGCAGTTGACTAGAAACAACTTGCATTCTGCTCCTTGAAGGCCCATCTGACCAAAAGCATCCTCAGTTCATTCCACGAAGCCTGCAACAAGTGTGTGCTACTCTCGGGAGAGCCAAAAAATAACATCTGTCCAATCTCAAGAACCAAGTTTCAAATTTGTCTCTCTCCTCTCAAATCTGGTGGCACCTTGTCTCTCTCTGATGTACAGTCACGTAAAAAAGTAAGTACACCCCATGTAAAGTTTTGACTTTTTCAACATATTTCAACATACAGCTATTTGATCTTCATTTCAACAATATTGAAAGATAAAGGTGATATAATATAACAAATATCATGAAACATTTACATTTTGTACTCCATTGTATAATTTAAATAAACATAAATGCAAATTTCGCATGTGGAAAAAGTAAGTACACCTTTGGCTCTAATAGGTGGTATTGCCCCCTTTGGCAGAAACAACCTCAAGTAGGCGTTTCTTATAACTGTCTACCAGTCTCTGACATCGACTGGGAGAAATTTTTGCCCACTCCTCCATGCAGAATTCTTTAACTGTGCGATGTTTGAGGGGTTTCTTGCATGCACAGCTCGTTTCAAATCCCCCCACAACATCTCGATGGAATTTAGATCCGGGCTTTGACTTGGCCATTCCAGAACCCTCCATTTCTTTCTTTTCAGCCATTCCTTGGTGGATTTACTGGTATGTTTAGGGTCATTGTCATGTTGCAAGGTCCACCTTCGGTTGAGCTTCAACTTTCCGACAGATGGCCTCACATTATCCTCAAGCACCCTCTGCTACAATGAAGAATTCATAGTGGATTCTATGATGGTGAGCTGCCCAGGCACTGATGCAGCAAAGCTGCCCCAAACCATAATATTTCCACCACCATGCTTTACAGTTGGTATCAGGTTCTTGTGGTCAAATGCTGTCATTGGTTTTCGCCAAACATGTCTTCTGGTACTGTGGCCAAATAGCTCTACCTTTGACTCATCTGTCCAGAGCACATTGTTCCAGAAGTGCTGGTCTTTGCCAAGGTGTTCATTGGCAAACTTTAGTCTTGCCCTGATGTTCTTTCTGGACAGCAAAGGTTTCCTGCTGGCACACCTCCCATGCAGATTAAATTTGTGCAGCCTCTTTCTAATGGTAGACTCGTGCAATTTGACATCAACAGTGGCAAGAGCTACCTGTAGGTCCCATGATGACATTTTGGGGGTTCTTAGATACTTCTTTCAGCATCTTGTGGTTTGCTCTCGGGCTGAACTTGCTGGGGCGGCCTGGCCTGAATAGGTTGGCAGTTGTTTAGAATCTTCTCCACTTGTAGATGATCTTCCGCACAGTCGAATGATTGATTTCAAATTGTTTGGAGATCTTTTTAAATCCCTTCCCAGACTCGTAGGCATTTATAACCTTCTTTCTGAAGGCCTCAGAGAGCTCCTTTGATCTAGGCATGGTGACGCCGCACACTTCAACAACAAAGAGCAAACCAAACTAAATGTCTGAGGTTTAAATAAGACAGGTTCCTCCAAGATCCTCTCTAATGATGTTCTAATCATTTGCACCTGAGCTGGTGCACCCGATTCCAATTTTAGGTATTTGAAGTAGTGATAAATGTAGGGGTGTACTTACTTTTTCCACATGCGAAATTTGCATTAACGTTTATTTAAATTATACAATGGACTACAAAATGTAAATGTTTCATGATATTTGTTATATTACATCACCGTTATCTATCAATATTGTTGAAATGAAGATCAAAAAGCTGTATGTTGAAATATGTTGAAAAAGTCAAAATTTTACTTGGGGTGTACTTACATTTTTCACGTGACTGTATATACATATATATAAAATAACGTTTTTGTTTGTTTGTCTGTCTGTCTATCTGTCTGTCTGTCTGTCTGTCTGCACACGCTAATCTCCGGAACGGTGAAAGATAGGAGGAAACCTCTGAAACAAAAAATGTCGGGACGGGCCCCGGGAAGTTTATAGGCTAGGTGGCGAGGCCGGTCGAGGCTGCCTCGGCCGGGCCCATTCCACAATGAAAAGCTGAGCTGAATTATAGTAGTCAATCTCCTACGGCCGTGAGTAAAAGCTGAATTATAGTAGTAAATGGACGAAATGCGGCCGCGGCTGGGCCCATTCCTTTTTTTAGTACAGGAGATTAAATTCATTCGAAAAGAACCCGGCAACGTCGGGTGCATTCCGCTAGTGGCTAGTATATATATATATATATATATATATATATATATATATATATATATATATATATATATATATATATATATATATATATATATATATATATAAATATATATATATATATATATGTATGTATGTATGTATGTATGTATGTATATATATATATATACAATATATATATATATATATATATATATATATATATATATATATATATATATATATATATATATGTGCATTGTCTGTGATGTCTTGTGTTGTCTTGTGTTGTCTTGTCACTGAACTACTCCCTCAAACTTTTGTGAAATCATACCAAACTTCTGGTATGCACATATCTCTCCTGTCGGTATGTCCTAAGGGTAATTTCTTTGAAATTTTTTCCAATTTATTTAATTATTTTTTGGGGGAATTTTTTCAGGACTTCTTTTTTTCAACTTAAGTTTTCAACTTCAATTGTTTATAAAATGTGATATCACGTATATTAGAAATACATTTGTGTAAAATTATTGTTTGAATTATGATTGGTTTAAACAATGACAAAACGGCAACTCGGGTATAGTTATTTATCTGTATACTGTATCTACACATCTGGGCAGTGTCTGTGTTTTCACTTCACGACTCCCTCAAACTTTTGTTTCCGTGGTTGTGAAGTGTTTATAATAACGTTGTGGTGGTTTTGAATCACGTAGTGGTGAGGTATTTTGAATTATGTGGTGGTGAGGTATTTATAATTACGTGGTGGTGAGGTGTTTTTAAATGACATGTTGGTGAGGTGTTTTTAATTATGTGGTGGTGAGGTGTTTTGAATTAGTTGGTGGTGAGGTTTTCTGAATTACGTGATGGTGAGGTGTTTTTAAATCATGTGGTGGTGAGGTATTTATAATTATGTGATGGTGAGGTGTTTATAAATGATGTGGTGGTGAGGTGTTTTTAATTATGTGGTGGTGAGGTGTTTTGAATTAGTTGGTGGTGAGGTTTTCTGAATTACGTGATGGTGAGGTGTTTTTAAATCATGTGGTGGTGAGGTATTTATAATTATGTGATGGTGAGGTGTTTATAAATGATGTGGTGGTGAGGTGTTTTTAATTATGTGGTGGTGAGGTGTGTGGAATTACTTGTTGGTGAGGTGTTTTTAATTATGTGGTGGTGAGGTGTTTTGAATTAGTTGGTGTTGAGGTTTTCTGAATTACGTGGTGGTGAGGTGTTTTTAAATCATGTGGTGGTGAGGTGTTTTGAATTACCTCGTGGTGAGGTGTTTTGAATTAGTTGGTGTTGAGGTTTTCTGAATTACGTGGTGGTGAGGTGTTTTTAAATCATGTGGTGGTGAGGTGTTTTGAATTACCTCGTGGTGAATTGTTTTTAATTTCGTGGCTTTGAGGTGTTTTTAATTTCGTGGCTGTGAGGTGTTTTTAATTTCGTGGCTGTGAGGTGTTTTAATTTCGTGGCTGTGAGGTGTTTTTAATTTCGTGGCTGTGAGATGTTTTTAATTTTGTGGCTGTGAGGTGTTTTCAATTTCGTGGCTGTGAGGTGTTTTTAATTTCGTGGCTGTGAGGTGTTTTTAATTTTGTGGCTGTGAGGTGTTTTCAATTTCGCGGCTGTGAGGTGTTTTTAATTTCGTGGCTGTGAGATGTTTTTAATTTCGTGGCTGTGAGATGTTTTTAATTTCGTGGCTGTGAGATGTTTTTAATTTCGTGGCTGTGAGGTGTTTTAATTTCGTGGCTGTGAGATGTTTTTAATTTTGTGGCTGTGAGGTGTTTTCAATTTCGTGGCTGTGAGGTGTTTTTAATTTCGTGGCTGTGAGATGTTTTTAATTTTGTGGCTGTGAGGTGTTTTCAATTTCGTGGCTGTGAGGTGTTTTTAATTTCGTGGCTGTGAGGTGTTTTCAATTTCGTGGCTGTGAGGTGTTTTTAATTTTGTGGCTGTGAGGTGTTTTCAATTTCGTGGCTGTGAGATGTTTTTAATTTCGTGGCTGTGAGATGTTTTTAATTTCGTGGCTGTGAGGTGTTTTTAATTTCGTGGCTGTGAGGTGTTTTCAATTTCGTGGCTGTGAGGTGTTTTTAATTTTGTGGCTGTGAGATGTTTTTAATTTCGTGGCTGTGAGATGTTTTTAATTTCGTGGCTGTGAGGTGTTTTTAATTTCGTGGCTGTGAGGTGTTTTCAATTTCGTGGCTGTGAGGTGTTTTTAATTTCGTGGCTGTGAGATGTTTTTAATTTCGTGGCTGTGAGATGTTTTTAATTTCGTGGCTGTGAGATGTTTTTAATTTCGTGGCTGTGAGGTGTTTTTAATTTCGTGGCTGTGAGGTGTTTTTAATTTCGTGGCTGTGAGGTGTTTTTAATTTCGTGGCTGTGAGGTGTTTTTAATTTTGTGGCTGTGAGGTGTTTTAATTTTGTGGCTGTGAGGTGTTTTAATTTCGTGGCTGTGAGGTGTTTTTAATTTCGTGGCTGTGAGGTGTTTTTAATTTTGTGGCTGTGAGGTGTTTTAATTTTGTGGCTGTGAGGTGTTTTTAATTTCGTGGCTGTGAGGTGTTTTTAATTTCGTGGCTGTGAGGTGTTTTAATTTTGTGGCTGTGAGGTGTTTTTAATTTTGTGGCTGTGAGGTGTTTTAATTTCGTGGCTGTGAGGTGTTTTTAATTTTGTGGCTGTGAGGTGTTTTTAATTTTGTGGCTGTGAGGTGTTTTTAATTTCGTGGCTGTGAGGTGTTTTTAATTTCGTGGCTGTGAGATGTTTTTAATTTCGTGGCTGTGAGGTGTTTTTAATTTCGTGGGTGTGAGGTGTTTTTAATTTCGTGGCTGTGAGATGTTTTTAATTTCGTGGCTGTGAGGTGTTTTTAATTTCGTGGCTGTGAGATGTTTTTAATTTCGTGGCTGTGAGATGTTTTTAATTTCGTGGCTGTGAGGTGTTTTTAATTTCGTGGCTGTGAGATGTTTTTAATTTCGTGGCTGTGAGATGTTTTTAATTTCGTGGCTGTGAGATGTTTTTCATTTCGTGGCTGTGAGATGTTTTTAATTTCGTGGCTGTGAGGTGTTTTTAATTTCGTGGCTGTGGATGTTTTTAATTTCGTGGCTGTGAGGTGTTTTTAATTTCGTGGCTGTGAGATGTTTTTAATTTCGTGGCTGTGGATGTTTTTAATTTCGTGGCTGTGAGGTGTTTTTAATTTCGTGGCTGTGAGATGTTTTTAATTTCGTGGCTGTGGATGTTTTTAATTTCGTGGCTGTGAGATGTTTTTAATTTCGTGGCTGTGAGATGTTTTTAATTTCGTGGCTGTGGATGTTTTTAATTTCGTGGCTGTGAGGTGTTTTTAATTTCGTGGCTGTGAGATGTTTTTAATTTCGTGGCTGTGAGATGTTTTTAATTTCGTGGCTGTGAGATGTTTTTAATTTCGTGGCTGTGAGATGTTTTTAATTTCGTGGCTGTGAGGTGTTTTTAATTTCGTGGCTGTGAGATGTTTTTAATTTCGTGGCTGTGAGGTGTTTTTAATTTCGTGGCTGTGAGGTGTTTTTAATTTCGTGGCTGTGAGATGTTTTTAATTTCGTGGCTGTGAGATTTTTTTTAATTTCGTGGCTGTGAGATGTTTTTAATTTCGTGGCTGTGAGGTGTTTTTAATTTCGTGGCTGTGAGGTGTTTTTAATTTCGTGGCTGTGAGATGTTTTTAATTTCGTGGCTGTGAGGTGTTTTTAATTTCGTGGCTGTGAGGTGTTTTTAATTTCGTGGCTGTGAGGTGTTTTTAATTTCGTGGCTGTGAGATGTTTTTAATTTCGTGGCTGTGAGGTGTTTTTAATTTCGTGGCTGTGAGGTGTTTTTAATTTCGTGGCTGTGAGATGTTTTTAATTTTGTGGCTGTGAGATGTTTTTAATTTCGTGGCTGTGAGGTGTTTTTAATTTCGTGGCTGTGAGATGTTTTTAATTTCGTGGCTGTGAGGTGTTTTTAATTTCGTGGCTGTGAGGTGTTTTTAATTTCGTGGCTGTGAGATGTTTTTAATTTCGTGGCTGTGAGATGTTTTTAATTTCGTGGCTGTGAGGTGTTTTCAATTTCGTGGCTGTGAGGTGTTTTTAATTTCGTGGCTGTGAGGTGTTTTTAATTTCGTGGCTGTGGATGTTTTTAATTTCGTGGCTGTGGATGTTTTTAATTTCGTGGCTGTGGATGTTTTTAATTTCGTGGCTGTGGATGTTTTTAATTTCGTGGCTGTGGATGTTTTTAATTTCGTGGCTGTGAGGTGTTTTTAATTTCGTGGCTGTGGATGTTTTTAATTTCGTGGCTGTGAGGTGTTTTTAATTTCGTGGCTGTGGATGTTTTTAATTTCGTGGCTGTGGATGTTTTTAATTTCGTGGCTGTGGATGTTTTTAATTTCGTGGCTGTGGATGTTTTTAATTTCGTGGCTGTGGATGTTTTTAATTTCGTGGCTGCGAGATGTTTTTAATTTCGTGGCTGTGGATATTTTTAATTTCGTGGCTGTGAGGTGTTTTTAATTTCGTGGCTGTGGATGTTTTTAATTTCGTGTTTCATCGCTGTGTCGTGTTTTCAATTTTGTGGTGGTGAGCTGTTTATAATTTTGTGTTTCGGGGCTTTGAGGTGTTTTCAATTTCGTGGTTGTGAGGTGTTTTTAATTTCGTGTTTCGTGGCTATGAGGTGTTTTCAATTTCGTGGTTGTGAGGTGTTTTTAATTTCGTGGTGTTGAGGTGTTTTTACTTTCGTGGTGGTGAGGTATTTTTAATTTTGTGTTTCCTGGCTGGGAGGTGTTTTTAATTTCGTGTTTCGTGGCTATGAGGTGTTTTCAATTTCGTGGTTGTGAGGTGTTTTTAATTTCGTGTTTCGTGGCTATGAGGTGTTTTCAATTTCGTGGTTGTGAGGTGTTTTTAATTTCGTGGTGTTGAGGTGTTTTTACTTTTGTGGTGGTGAGGTGTTTTCAATTTCGTGGTTGTGAGGTGTTTTTAATTTCGTGGTGTTGAGGTGTTTTTACTTTCGTGGTGGTGAGGTATTTTTAATTTTGTGTTTCCTGGCTGTGAGGTGTTTTTAATTTCGTGTTTTGTGGCTTTGAGGTGTTTTCAATTTCGTGGTTGTGAGGTGTTTTTAATTTCGTGTTTTGTGGCTTTGAGGTGTTTTCAATTTCGTGGTTGTGAGGTGTTTTTAATTTCGTGTTTCGTGGCTATGAGGTGTTTTCAATTTCGTGGTTGTGAGGTGTTTTTAATTTCGTGGTGTTGAGATGTTTTTACTTTTGTGGTGGTGAGGTGTTTTCAATTTCGGGGTGGTGAGGTGTTTTTAATTTCGTGGTGGTGAGGTGTTTTTCTTATGTGTTTTATGGCTGTGAGGTGTTTTAAATTACTTGGTGGTGAGGTGTTTTGAATTCGTTGGTGGTGAAGGTGTTATAAATTACTTGGTGGTGAGGTATTTTGAATTACCTGGTGGTGAAGGTGTTTTAAATTACTTGGTGGTGAGGTGTTTTGAATTACGTGGTGGTGAGGTGTTTTAAATTACTTGGTGGTGAGGTGTTTTGAATTACGTGGTGGTGAGGTGTTTTAAATTACGTGGTGGTGAGGTGTTTTGAATTACTTGGTGGTGAGGTGTTTTTAATTACTTGGTGGTGAAGGTGTTTTAAATTTGGTGGTGGTGAGGTGTTTTGAATTACATGGTGGTGAGGTGTTTTCAATTTCATGGTGGTGAGGTGTTTTCAATTTCGTGGTGGTGAGGTGTTTTTAATTTTGTGGTGTTGAGGTGTTTTTATTATGCATTTTATGGCTGTGAGGTGTTTTGAATTACTTGGTGGTGAAGGTGTTTTAAATTACTTGGTGGTGAAGGTGTTTTAAATTACTTGGTGGTGAGGTGTTTTGAATTAATTGGTGGTGAAGGTGTTTAAATTACTTGGCGGTGAGGTGTTTTTAATTTCCTGTTTCGTGGCTACCTAGGTGTTTTGAATTTCGTGGTTGTGAGGTGTTTTTAATTTCGTGGTGTTGAGGTGTTTATAATTTCGTGGTGGTGAGGTGTTTTTAATTACTTGGTGGTGAAGGTGTTTTAAATTACTTGGTGGTGAAGGTGTTTAAATTACGTGGTGGTGAGGTGTTTTGAATTACATGGTGGTGAAGTGTTTAAAATTATGTGGTGGTGAGGTGTTTTGAATTATGTGGTGGTGAGGTGTTTTAAATTACATGGTGGTGAAGGTGTTTTAAATTACGTGGTGGTGAGGTGTTTTTAATTACTTGGTGGTGAGGTGTTTTAAATTACTTGGTGGTGAGGTGTTTTTAATTACTTGGTGGTGAGGTGTTTTGAATTACTTGGTGGTGAGGTGTTTTAAATTACTTGGTGGTGAGGTGTTTTAAATTACTTGGTGGTGAGGTGTTTTGAATTACTTGGTGGTGAGGTGTTTTGAATTACTTGGTGGTGAGGTGTTTTAAATTACTTGGTGGTGAGGTGTTTTGAATTACTTGGTGGTGAGGTGTTTTAAATTACTTGGTGGTGAGGTGTTTTGAATTACATGGTGGTGAGGTGTTTTGAATTACTTGGTGGTGATGTGTTTTAAATTACTTGGTGGTGAGGTGTTTTGAATTACGTGGTGGTGAGGTGTTTTGAATTACTTGGTGGTGAGGTGTTTTGAATTACGTGGTGGTGAGGTGTTTTAAATTACTTGGTGGTGAGGTGTTTTGAATTACGTGGTGGTGAGGTGTTTTGAATTACGTGGTGGTGAGGTGTTTTGAAGTGCATGGTGGTGAGGTGTTTAAATTACTTGGTGGTGAGGTGTTTTGAATTACATGGTGGTGAGGTGTTTTGAATTACTTGGTGGTGAGGTGTTTTAAATTACTTGGTGGTGAGGTGTTTTGAATTACGTGGTGGTGAGGTGTTTTGAATTACGTGGTGGTGAGGTGTTTTGAATTACTTGGTGGTGAGGTGTTTTGAATTACGTGGTGGTGAGGTGTTTTGAATTACGTGGTGGTGAGGTGTTTTAAATTACTTGGTGGTGAGGTGTTTTGAATTACGTGGTGGTGAGGTGTTTTGAATTACGTGGTGGTGAGGTGTTTTAAATTACTTGGTGGTGAGGTGTTTTGAATCACTTGGTGGTGAGGTGTTTTGAATTACGTGGTGGTGAGGTGTTTGGAATTACTTGGTGGTGAGGTGTTTTGAATTACTTGGTGGTGAGGTGTTTTGAATTACTTGGTGGTGAGGTGTTTTGAATTACTTGGTGGTGAGGTGTTTTAAATTACTTGGTGGTGAGGTGTTTTGAATTACGTGGTGGTGAGGTGTTTTGAATTACTTGGTGGTGAGGTGTTTTGAATTACGTGGTGGTGAGGTGTTTTAAATTACTTGGTGGTGAGGTGTTTTGAATTACTTGGTGGTGAGGTGTTTTGAATTACTTGGTGGTGAGGTGTTTTGAATTACGTGGTGGTGAGGTGTTTTAAATTACTTGGTGGTGAGGTGTTTTGAATTACGTGGTGGTGAGGTGTTTTGAATTACTTGGTGGTGAGGTGTTTTGAATTACTTGGTGGTGAGGTGTTTTGAATTACTTGGTGGTGAGGTGTTTTGAATTACGTGGTGGTGAGGTGTTTTAAATTACTTGGTGGTGAGGTGTTTTGAATTACGTGGTGGTGAGGTGTTTTGAATTACTTGGTGGTGAGGTGTTTTGAATTACTTGGTGGTGAGGTGTTTTGAATTACTTGGTGGTGAGGTGTTTTGAATTACTTGGTGGTGAGGTATTTTGAATTACTTGGTGGTGAGGTGTTTTGAATTATGTGGTGATGAGGTGTTTTGAATTATGTGGTGGTGAGGTGTTTTGAATTACTTGGTGGTGAGGTATTTTGAATTACGTGGTGGTGAGGTATTTTGAATTACATGGTGGTGAGGTGTTTTGAATTACTTGGTGGTGAGGTATTTTGAATTACGTGGTGGTGAGGTATTTTGAATTACTTGGTGGTGAGGTGTTTTGAATTACGTGGTGGTGAGGTGTTTTGAATTACTTGGTGGTGAGGTGTTTTGAATTACTTGGTGGTGAGGTGTTTTGAATTACTTGGTGGTGAGGTGTTTTGAATTACTTGGTGGTGAGGTGTTTTGAATTACTTGGTGGTGAGGTGTTTTGAATTACTTGGTGGTGAGGTGTTTTGAATTACTTGGTGGTGAGGTGTTTTGAATTACTTGGTGGTGAGGTGTAATCGTCCCAAACTTCCAGTCTGCACCTACCCCTCCCCTATGTGTGTGCTGAGGGGTTCTTTCTTGAAAAAAAAAACATTCAACCTAAATCTTCAACCTAAGTTGCCTATAAAAATGTAATATCACAAACACAACAAATACATTTGTGCAAAGTAATTGTTTGTATTATGATTGGTGTAAATCATGACAACACAGCAACTCAGGTACAATCATTAGCCTCAGCTAAAATAAGCCCGTTCCTCAGTAACGACGTACGCTCGCCTCACCAAGCTCGTATATATATATTTATTTATTTGAAGTCAGCCAACATCACTGCATTGCATAAACATGGTTGAAAACTTGTCCCCTTTGCTACAAAACTATCAGCTTCCTTCCAATCATCAACATTGTCATGGAATCCATGATCACAACTGACATAAAATCAATAATTTTCTCCAACAACCTCATCTCAGATCATCAATTCGGATTGAAACTAGTTCACTCCGCTTTGGACATGCTGCTTATACTCTTCCAACTATGGATGGATGTCCTCAATATCAGACATGAGATCAGGGCAGTCTCTCTGGACATATCTCGAGTTTTCAGGCCCATGTGGCATCCCACCTTGTTCTTCAAACTCTCTGCCTATGGCATCAAAGGCCAATTCTACACATGGCTTACTGACTTAATCTACTCTAGTAGCCAATGTGTGGCACTCAAACAGAATCTTTCTTCTCCTCTCCCTGCTAAGGCTGGAGTGCCTCAAGGCAGTGTTCTAGGCCCCCATCCTATCCCTAATCTTAATCAACGATCTCAATGACTCTATAGAAAATCCTCTACATCTACTTGCTGAGGCTTTCACCCTTTGCCATGACATCCCTCATCTTTCAGATAGAGTGGCAGCAGCCACTGACCTCTCCTCAGACCTTGATAAATTCACAAGCTGGACAAACATTTGGAAAATGTCTTTCAATTCTGACAAATCTCACACCCACTCTGTCTCTCTGAAAAGGCTGTCTGGAAAACCCTCACATCAACTTTATTAGCAATCCACTTGAAGAAGTTCAATCACTCAACTTCTTGGGACAAACTCTCAGCCATGATCTTTCTTGGGCAAACCACATTTTAAAGATGGCCTTAAAAGTCAGTCGCAGACGAGGTATGCTGCGTCGTACAAAGTCCTTCCTTGGCACACCTGAACTCCTATCCACCTACAAGGTCTTCATTTGAAGCTTGTTGGTCATCTAGGCTGGTCTACTTGTCTTAAACCTCCTCAGCTTGACACCATGGAAACCATGACCTTGAAGGTCATTAGAAGCTCTCGCGATGAAGCCGAATGTATGTGCTGATCACTTTGCCATCGTAAACAGGTTGGTGGTCTCTCTATGTTCTCTTCCGCCTCCTTTCAGGTCTTGCATCCTCTGCTCTCTCTGCTCTCTCCGTGCTTTGACCCCCACCCCCACGTTTCTGCAGGGCATATGTGGTCCACCTGCAACTTTCTGGTGAAAAGAAAAAAATATAGAATCACTGCTCACCTGCACTCATTTGTTCCTCTTCTTTTCCCCACCTGTGGAACCAACTTCCCCATTCTCTTCCCTCCAGGTCTTCAAGACAGCTGTTATCTCGGATCATTCCCCATCCAAAGCCAATATCCTTTTTTTAACTGCTCTTACTGTGGAGCAGTTAACCCTTTTAAACCCTTTAAACCCTTTAAACCACCCACAGCCCCCTCAATTTTCCAGTTTTACTTCCTGAGAGTTGGTTTCTGTATCCATCTTGTCCACAACTTGCATTCCCCCTAACCACTCATCGTTAACCGCATCCCTTGTTTGTCCGTCTACACCTATTTTTTCCTTTGGCCATGCTTTTGGCATTCTCCCTTCTCTTCCTCCTGTTCCTTTTGTTTTGTGGCATTCTGATCTGTTCTGTGTTCTAGCTCTCCCATGAGCCTCGACTTTGTCAAGCAAAAAAAACTAAACTAAAAACAACAACAAAGCAACAAAAACAAACAAAAACTATCTGGCCCTGTAGTGCTGAGGCTGCTCTCCAAGAATAGCCAGAGAGATGTTGACCTTCACAAGCACATGATAAGATGGACCAATTGGAGCAGAAGAGGAACAGAAGACATTATAGGAAAATTTGTCATCACCATGTCCAGAATGAGATGGAGGACATGCCATTGGGAGAAATCTGGGTCGGAAATTTCACTGACTGGGTGAGGTACACGGAGTCAGAGAAGTCCATTGCTGTAATTCTGTGGCTGGTTGAAGAGCTACCAACACCCAGAAATTGGCACAGTGACGGTTGAAATTTCAACGGCATTCGGTAGAGAGCACATCTTTGCCAGGCTGAACAGTTTACGTTTGTATCCAATGATAGGCCTGATCTGCATCCGGAACTGAACCAAAATCTTACAGGCTTGATCTTGTCACCTACCCAACGCATCCACCTAGTTTTGTTGTAATCCATCCACAATGTTTTGAAATATCATGCTATATATCATTTTTGGTCGCATCTCTCAATGGCGAAGAAGAACTTTTGAAAAGTTACCTTCGGTGGCAGAGGAGGTAATGACACAAGGCATTGATTCAAAGCCCATGGAGATCAAGATCAAAGCCCAGATCAATAGAATGTTCAAATGTGGATGTTAATGGTCGATTTTAACTTTAATTGATGTACAAATCAATACATGAGCTGGAGTTATTTCCAAGAAATTGTCAACATCTGTAAATATTAGTCAACATCTGCATCTTTTGAGTAGCTGTCCTTGGTCCTGAAATGATCTATTACCTTTGAACGACCCCTGGCGGACTTCCGAAAGAACTCAAGTTCCAGAAAAATAACACGTGTGTCGAAATGAGAATGCATTAACGACTGATACGGTTAGGAACAGTCATTTATCGTACAAGGAGCCATCAATATATTACATCGTGCACAGGTGGGTTCGTGTTTGGCCCAGAGTTACAGAGAAGGAATGATTGGAGTTATCTCAAATTGCAAAAAACATGCACTATGTGTGAAATGGACTCCCTCTAAGGAGGAACATCATTAATATGCATACACTTCGAGTCAATGAGGGTTTTAATGGAGGGCCAATGCAGGGTGGTAAAAATAATTAAACTGGAATGAAAAAGCACAGAGAAGAAATTATTTTAGAGCAAAGTGGGACTCACCTTAGACATGGGAAATTGGCAAACTCCAGCGCAGTAATAAGCATCGAAGGCCTCTGGCGAAATGATCCACTCGTTCCATCCAATGTCGGCGAAATCGACTCGGAGAGGTCGTCGAGCGCAAGTCATTGGCTCGTTCTGCTGCTCAAGGCGCGCCTGGCGGAGGGTCTCCGAGTCGAAGTTGAGCATCCGCGATTTGGCACGCCTCGCCTTCTTTCCTCGGGACTTTCGCCGGATTCCACGACGCTTACTTTTGTCTATAGTTTTCTCCTGCCTGGTGGTCACCTCTTTCTCTGCCCATTCCTTGAAGGTGTCTCCTTCTGGTAGCTTATTATCAAGCCACGAGCTGTGCCTGCGCACGCGTGCGCGCTCACCTTGCGACGAGTTACCAATGGACGATCTCTCATTGTACACTGGGAACCGACCGTATCGCTGCAACGTGGTCACAACGCTGTTTGGCTCCAGAATCTCAGAGTCATTGGCATAGACGAGCAAGTAAGGAGGCTCCTCAAAGTCTCCTTCCGGAAAGGACATGTCGGCGCTCTGCACCTGCAAAGCTCGAGCCCGCGCTCTCACATGCAGCACTGGATCATCTCTCAGTTGTGCAGCACGCACAAGGGAAGTGACATCCCGGGCCTGCCAGCCCTTGAAACTCGTCTGCAAAGTTTTGAAACGTCGCTCAGGCCGTGTTTCCTTACTTTTGGGTGCTCCCCAAAAGACGATCTCCAACGCGGGCAGGAGCGGGCGCCATGGATGCGTGGTGCACGCGTTGCTGATGGAGTTCGATTTGCAGGAGGAGGCCCTTGGGAGTAAAGAGCGATGGGGCGAGAAGTGGAAGGAGGCAGCGAGGATCTTCTCCGAATTGGGAATGTTGGTCAGGTTGAACGTGTACACAGGACCGCCCTCTCGTGAATCTGGCGAGAAAGGGGAGACCTTTAATATTCGGCTTATGTGTTTGCATCTTACGTTATTTGGAATGGCAACATCAAAAATAAACATCCTGCTCTATATTTTCCATCAACATCCTACAACGACCGCACAGAAAAGTTTAAAACAACCTCTATACTCAAGGTCTTCAAACGAATCAACGGTGCGTTATATTTATGGACGACAGAGAAACAGCAGGTGGCGATAGTTCAACAGAACACACACAGGATTGCAATTTCACCTGAACAGCAACCGGGCAACCATTGAGCGTTGCTTTCATCACACACGTCGTCGTGAAAACGCAGCCATGGAACAAAATAAATAATAAAAATATACTCCAAACGGTTCCAGACCTCAACCGCAGACCCCAAAGCGATTGCAGACTTTAAAACAACCCCATTATGCTATTGGTCGCATGAAGTTATAAACAAAAGTTGCTTTTGTAAAGCTTAGCCCCGTGAGAGCAAAAGTATGCATTTATATGAGTTTGTGTATGAGACAGGCGTCCGGTGTACGTGCACTCAAAGCGTGCGGTTTCATACTAAATATTGTTTCCTGCTCGAACATAGACAACCCTTGTGCGCTTTCACCGTGACTATCGGAGGGATGTTTGCGGGCGCACATGGAGAGCATTACTCCAAAATGTCCAAAAAAAATTCACTGTTTCATTATCTTTTCAAGTCTCAATGAAGCAGTTAAAAGAATGAAACTTTAAAAGCGCTGTAGGGAGGTCTCGGCCCAGGTGCATATACAGGGTGAGCCAGAAATATGGTCATTTTTGAAATTTGAGTGAAGGAAATAAAAAATTGTATTTCAAAATAAATTCATTCATGATATTGAAGTACCATGACTACTGTAAGGGCGCTCTTTCCAAAGCATGTCATTTCCAGAAACGGCAATATTCCATGGCCAGCGACGTCACCCGATTTGACTGCATGTGATTATTTCTTGTGATCATATCTAAAGGACAAAATGTATGTTAACCATCCACAAACTCTTCATGAATTTAAGTAAAACATCAGACGCAAAATCAATGATATTGACGTGGCCATGTTGCAGAACGTTATGAATAAATTGGCGTCCAAGATTGGAGGAATGTGCCAGACGAAATGGTGCGCATCTCCGAGACTAGATGTTATTTTCCACAAATAAATGGCATGTTATGTAATTCACTTTCTTGTAAGAATTTGTTTTGAAATACATTTTTTTATTTCCTTCACACAAATTTCAAAAATGACCATATTTCTGGCTCACCATATATATATGTATATATATATATATATATATATATATATATATATATATATATATATATATATATATATATAAACACTTATGGCAAAGATTATAGTGGGTGGTTTACCGTTGCCTTCCCAAGAGTTAAACAAGGCAGGAATTTTAGCTCTTTCACGAGCCTCGATTCAGTATACAAAAAAAAAAAAAAAAAATTGGGAACTCAGTATTAAAGGTTGAAGGTGACAATCGCGGACACTACATGAACGCCAAAGTGGGATCTCTAATGTACATCGGCAAACAAGGCTGAAGGTAGGCAAGACTTGGCATCCAAATGACAAACGACGTAATAATTGGTGTGAAACACCAGGGTGACCATCTGTAATCTGGTTGGGGATCGAACCCAAGGACGAGACTATTGTCAGTGCTATAAGCACTTCTGAGGTAGATCCTACAAGCCCCTCCAAGCAAATGCCCTCGATCAATATTTAAAATTCACAGGAACAGTATCGCATGGAGTTTTATATGTTATTTTAAATAATAATCTCGATAAGACGTACGATACGCTCGGCCATGCGTCGTCGTGGGATCGTCCGGAGTGTAGGGTACGCACCTATGGCAGGCTTGAAGCTCCGAATGGTGTTGCGCTCCAGCAGGCGATTTCCTTGCCTCATGTACTCCTGGTAGAGCTTGCGCATGTGGGTAGAGAGGGCATCTTGTCGGTTCGCCGACGCTTTCTGTCCAGGCACTGACGGCAAGACCGGCCACGACTCGTCTTTGCCGAGTTTAGCCGAAAGTCCCCCGGGGAAAAACAGGGATCTCCGAGCGCTGCCAACCGAACCGAGAAGTAACCAGAGAGCGAGAGCGGCTCCGACGAGCAGGGACATCTTTGGAGAAAGGTAACCAATCCCACGAAGGTCGTTGCTCAAAAAGCCCGTTTTCTTTCGAGAATAAGGAAAAAAGGGGGGAGGGGGGGAATCCTTTCTTTGTCAAGATTCCTTCAAAAATAATCCGTGCCTTTAAACCTCCCCCGCATGGGAGAAATGAATAACTGAAGAATCAGATATAATCGATCAGATATAAGATGTCGTGATGGACACGGCCTTTTTATTCACTGTATCTCCTCTTCAAGGAGTGTGGCGCGTTTGCACTGAGTAAAGGTCGGTAGGCCGATGGGAAGCGCCGTTTACGTAAGGGTGGCCAAGGTTGAGGCTGGTGGGGGTCGGCGGAGTGAGAGCGTCATGGTGGAAAGGGACCAGGGAGGGTTGGCATCGGTGGGGAGGAGGAAAGGACGAGGGAGGGGAAGGACGAGGGAGGGGAAGGACGAGGGAGGGGGAGGATTGCTCTGGTCTCTGCACATCAGCTATTAAATGTGGATCGTTTGATATAGTCTCCGGGTACCGGTGCTACCATACTGTTCCCCCAATGAAAAGGCTCATTTATATTGTCTGTTCTCCTCACAATGAGTGTTTGCGATGAACTTTAGTTATCTTTTCGTTAAGTATACTTCCAATTTACATTATACAAGTCAACAGTAATATATATATTATATTGTGTATGACATAGCATCATGAGTGTGACATTTTATTATATGTATGTATGTACAGTCACGTGAAAAAGTAAGTGCACCCCATGTAAAGTTTTGACTTTTTCAACATATTTCAACATACAGCTATTTGATCTTCATTTCAACAATATTGATAGATAAAGGTGATATAATATAACAAATATCATGAAACATTTACATTTTGTAGTCCATTGTATAATTTAAATAAACATAAATGCAAATTTCGCATGTGGAAAAAGTACGTACACCTTTCGCTCTAATAGGTGGTATTGCCCCCTTTGGCAGAAACAACCTCAAGTAGGCGTTTCTTATAACTGTCTACCAGTCTCTGACATCGACAGGGAGAAAATTTTGCCCACTCCTCCATGCAGAATTCTTTCAGCTGTGCGATGTTTGAGGGGTTTCTTGCATGCACAGCTCGTTTCAAATCCCCCCACAACATCTTGATGGGATTTAGATCCGGGCTTTGACTTGGCCATTCCAGAACCCTCCATTTCTTTCTTTTCAGCCATTCCTTGGTGGATTTACTGGTATGTTTAGGGTGATTGTCATGTTGCAAGGTCCACCTTCGGTTGAGCTTCAACTTTCCGACAGATGGCCTCACATTATCCTCAAGCACCCTCTGGTACAATGAGGAATTCATAGTGGATTCTATGATGGTGAGCTGCCCAGGCCCTGATGCAGCAAAGCTGCCCCAAACCATCATATTTCCACCACCATGCTTTACAGTTGGTATCAGGTTCTTGTGGTCAAATGCTGTCTTTGGTTTTCGCCAAACATGTCTTCTGGTACTGTGGCCAAATAGCTCTACCTTTGACTCATCTGTCCAGACCACATTGTTCCAGAAGTGCTGGTCTTTGCCTCGGTGTTCATTGGCAAACTTTAGTCTTGCCCTGATGTTCTTTCTGGACAGCAAAGGTTTCCTCCTGCCACACCTCCCATGCAGATCAAATTTGTGCAGCCTCTTTCTAATGGTAGACTCGTGCACTTTGACATCAACAGTGGCAAGAGCTACCTGTAGGTCCCGTGATGACATTCTGGGGTTCTTAGAGACTTCTTTCAGCATCTTGCGGTCTGCTCTCGGGCTGAACTTGCTGGGGCGGCCTGGCCTGAACAAGTTGGCAGTTGTTTGGAATCTTCTCCACTTGTAGATGATCTTCCGGACAGTCGAGTGATTGATTTCAAATTGTTTGGAGATCTTTTTAAATCCCTTCCCAGACTCGTAGGCATCTATAACCTTCTTTCTGAAGGCCTCAGAGAGCTCTTTTGATCTAGGCATGGTGATGCCGCACACTTCAACAACAAAGAGCAAACCAAACGAAATGTCTGAGGTTTAAATAAGACAGGTTCCTCCAAGATCCTCTCTAACGATGTTCTAATCATTTGCACCTG
The DNA here is from genome assembly GCF_964187855.1 of Myxine glutinosa. NCBI lineage: Eukaryota > Metazoa > Chordata > Myxini > Myxiniformes > Myxinidae > Myxine > Myxine glutinosa. Next base: position 155,843,523 of record NC_136268.1, read on the forward strand.
AGCTGGTGCACCTGATTATAATTTTAGGTATTTGAAGTAGTGATAAATGAAGGGCTGTACTTACTTTTTCCACATGCAAAATGTGCATTTATGTTTATTTAAATTATACAATTGGCTACAAAATGTAAATGTTTCATGATATTTGTTATGTTATATCACCTTTATCTATCAATATTGTTTAAATGAAGATCAAATAGCTGTATGTTGAAATATGTTGAAAAAGTCAAAACTTTACATAGGGTGTACTTACTTTTTCACGTGACTGTATGTGACATAGCAGCACATGTGTGCCCTATTTTAATAATATACTCCATTCTGTTTCACTGGAAGTTACACATCTGTCCGCTACTCGTCGCATCTCTTCATTTCAATAACCAACCATGACACATCACTCTATATGTGCTTGTGAAAGTCTTTCCTCCGACTAAAAAGTTATTTTTTTTTAATATCAAAACCAATATACAGTACCCACCATTGTGGACGTCGCGTTACTCACCGCAAATTAGGTTCGTACAAAGTTGATATCGGCGCATAAAGAATAAAACAGTATTTTCCCAAACTATTCGACATCGTACACAATAAAGCTATTGAGAAACAGCTCTTTATAAGTGCTCACAATGTTATAAAGTTCGTTCCATGAAACGGTCTTCCTTGGCACAAACGTCCTCTACCCAAACAAGAACAAATGCAAATGGAAAGGTAAACCAGGGCTTGCTTTCCAATGGAGCGTGCGAGGAAGCCAAACAAAACCGCATGGCCGCACAGACGAGAGCGCCGCACCGCGCACACAACGGCCAGTGTTTGCCAAAATGAGTCCAGGTGAATTCCAGGTGAGGAGGATTAAACCAGTGGCACCCAGGCTGCAGCGTTGGTGAGTTGGAGGTCGACAGGTGTCATCACGATCTCGATTTGAATGGCAGCCCCGGATGCATACTCACTGGATATCATATTTTAAGGCGCGCCTGGGAATACCTACGTGTGTGTCTATGTGAGTATGTGTGTATGGGTATGGTTGTAGGTATGTGTTGGTATGTGTGTGTGTGTGGGGGGTGCGGGAGGGGTGGGGGTTGCTGGTATTACTACTTACAATGAAGACCGACAACCGACTGGTCGACAATACGAGACTGAGGATAAACCGACCTCAAACAAGGAAATAAGGACATTTGGCCCAAACTAGCCATGGTGCACTCCCGTGTTAATTTTTGCTGCAGCTTTAGACATCAAACATCCTGATGTTTTACGAAAGTGTAAATAACCCGATCAGATAACCCGGGAGTGCAACACTGAAACAGTGGGCCAAATAGTCTCATTTACTTGTTTGGGACCGTATAGGATCGTGTGATGACCACTTACGCTCGGTGCAGTCCCGTGGAGTCTGTGGAAACTTTGTATATTAATTTCCATTCTGCAAACGCATTACAAATAATGAAATGCAATTGGGTTCGATTACCAACAAATAATTCACCTTTGAATGCAACAAGAAGTGCCGATGTGTTAGCCCAGCACCGCTCCTCCATCCACTAATCAGCCAGAGCAGCGTTATAGCTTGTTTTAACATCAATTTGATTAACAATTTCAGTTTGTTATTATCATGTTGATCGAATGTGTGTTAAAATAATGTGGTACAGCAAATTTTGGGGCAAAAAAAACAAAGAAAACGCTTCACACTGAAACAACCCAAACATACATAAATACATACATACATACATACATACATACATGATATAACTAGCAAAAGTACCCGTCACTAGTGACGGGAAAAGCTAGCAATGGTGGTGGCAAAAATATCCACAGAAGCAGCAAGACTATTAGGTGTTCGAGTCCCCCCCACCCCCCCCCCCCTCCTCCTCCCAATGCCGCCCCCTCCCTCCTCCCACACAACATCACACTGCAACAGTTTACCTGCATCCTGCTTTTCCCTCTATCCCAACCCACCTCAATTCAAGGAGAATGTCAATAGATTCCTCCTTTTTGTCAAATATATATATACTTTACTTTGTGTAGCCCCCACCTTGAGTGGACTTAAAGGCTTTGTGGTGTAAAAAAAAAAGTACTCAACTCCATGAGTGGTGGCGCAATTCAAACCAACAGCAATAGCGAAGAAGTGTACCCCATCATTTTTCCAGGGAGTTCCCGGGGATTTCCCGTCGGCCGAAAGGAGCCGCTAACCCTGCTATAACCTGGCCAGTGCTTTTACCTCTGTGACATATTCGGTCCAAATCCATCTTGAGGTGTAGGAGTGTATATGTAACACAGACAGACAGACAGATTGTCATTTATAGTTACTAGTACACCCATTCGCTGCAGGAGCGGCATGAAGGGTAATTCTTCTCTGGGGTATAGTTAATCCAGTAGATCTTTCCAGTCTATCTAGGGCCGAGCCTCAAGAACATCGGGGTTACCATGTTTCGAGGTTACCATAGTTACCAAGTTTATTGTAGAGTGCTCGCCAAGTGGCTTGAAAGGGAACCCAAATGCTCAGACCACCTCAATGCAAATCTATCACTTGATACCCTACAAAATAAATATGACGCGATTTATAAAGTCGGTCTTTTTCGATTTGCGATTTATAAAGTAGGTAATTTTACGATTGAAATTTTAAATGTTTTTCTTCACGATTAGCTAAGACGTCACACCAGGAAGGCAACCGCCGCTTCCATATTATCGTGTGGATTACATCGCCGGTGCGATTTATCTCAAACGGTGAATAATTTTCGAATTCCTACAAATATGCCAGGCCTATGCGTCCTTGGTGGTTGTAGTAAAACAAAGCGAGACGGTTTCATGCTACACCAATGATCGAAAGATCCGAGGGTTGCCAGAAATTGGACGACATTTGTCCGAAATACCCGAGTGTGGATTGGGTCTACAAAATGTTCACTTTTGTGTTCGGAACATTTTACAGAGAACTGCTATGAAACAACGGAGATGGCTATATGTTGTGGTTATTCGCCATGATTGAGAGAGGATGCCACCCTCAAGATTAAGCAGAAGAAACAACTGTCGCTTGAGAGTAAGATAATCTCTACCGAGCTACCAGCATATGTACACGGATCATTTGAGTGGTGACCGAACTCACCTCGCTAGATTTGCCGGCTAACATCGCCGTCACCTTGCGGTTGCCCTACGCATCTGAGGAGCTCAAAAACCCAAGCTAACAATACTTACGACCACCGACCTCAGCATGCCCCCCCACAACCCTCCATCGCAACCCCCACAATACCCACCTCAGCATCCCTCCCACAATCCCCCATCACAACCCACACAATACCCACGACCACCCACCCCAGCATGCCCCCCACAATCCCAACAATACCCACAACCACCCACCCCACAATCCCCCATCACAACCCCCACAATACCCACGACCATCCCACACAAACATTCGGACAAACTTGATCTTTAAATTCGTTGTCATTCTGAAGGAGAGGAGATGCAATGTAATGCTGTTTCTGTTCTGTTTTCTAAAATAATATTTATGCCCTTTGCACTTGAGCGGGATAGCGTGAGATCTCGCGAGAGTACGCCACAGAGTAGGCCTGACAAATAAGGCAGTTATCTTACACCAACCACACTGCTTAGATCGCTACAACCTCCATTGTGTGACCCGTAGTCTCCCTGCCAAGTCTGGTTGGATGAGTAACGACCGAATGTATCACGGTCAGAAAAATCAGACACACAGACACCATTGTCTTTTAGTACGATCTGTATTATATTCTCCATAGGTGATCACGTCTGTCTGTGAGTCTGTCCGGGGGAGTGGCTACACCCGGTCTGGGAGGGGCTTCAAAAACAAATATCCACAATTTTGTTGACTCATATAGCTTTGAGGCCTCTTTTGTTAGGCCTGTGGTGTCTTGCTCCCTCTCACAGTTTTATTTCAACTCTAATTCGATATCTCATTTCATTTTTGACAGTCGCTAACATGGTTTTAGACTCGGTTGAAAAAAAACCGGAATAAAATTCGAAGAAAGTTTCCGTTTAAAGAACAAAATGCATTTTCAAAGGCCTGTAACATAAAGGCCATTGAGACTCTCACGACTTTATCTCGACTCTCATTCACCATCTGCTTTCATTTTTATGGATGGTTTTTGACTCGGTTTCAGCAATAATTAAGAAAATTCATGCACACATGGAAAATTGCTGAGACATTTTGGAAATTTGCGCACGATATATCATACACCGCTTAAAATAACAGACTGGGAAATGCTGAGATATATTTAAAAAATTGTGGCGGAATTTTTCATTTGATGACTAGTCATGATGACATTTAATTTGGACGTAGTCACAATAAAAAGTCAACAATGTGGGGAAAGGGGCAGAGCTTCGTTCACGTATCGCCACAGAAGGCAAATTGCCGACAGATATTTCTTCATTCTATTTCATTCATCATTATTATACTGAAGTAAAGGTAATCCTGTTTAAACACTCCATTCATTCCATATATTTTTTTGATTTTTTTTTTGCATGAGCTTTCAAGGCTGAATCGTGTTCACATCCAGGATTAATAAACAAACTCCATTTCACGTGTGCATTGACATGTAATTCACATATGTAAAATAAATAAATAAACACAGACAGGAAATTGCCGAGAGATATTTTTTCGTTCTTATTTTATAAGCTATGTGCACATACACTTTAAAGAAGTTTATCAGAAATTTTAATTTTAAAAATGTCATTTAGTATGCTGTAACGAAAAGAGCAACTTTGGTTTTCGCAAGACAGAAAGGTGTAATGTAATGTTCTTATACACCGCCCAAAAGATTTTCTTCCCAGGGACTTTTCCATTTGGGCTGTATTCTTTATATAGTCGGAATGTTTCACTCTTTAGACGTAGTCACAATAAAAAGTTGCAATTAGGTACTCTGCACGTGGGGAGAAGGGTGGAGCTGAAGGAGCTGGGGCTCCCACGTCGATCGGAAGAATGGACGCGACAAAAAGCTGGAATTCATCCGAGTTGCTTTAATCAAACCAAACACTCAGGCACTCTGAAAAGCCCGTTTATCGGGCAGCAATATATATACATATTATCCCGGAGCGTTTGCCCAGGAAAGGCGAGAGGGGGCGTGGCCCAGCGTCCTGGCTGCGGCCTGGCAAGTTGAGGGCGAGCCTGCCCGGGCATGCCCGGGCATGCCCGGGCGTCCCGACCGAGGCCTGGCAAGTTGAGCGCGGGCCTGCCCGGGCGTCCTGGACGAGCCCGGCATGGTGATCGCTCCGTGTCCTTGATAGGTGCAAGGCGATTGTGAAAACCCAGCGGTAGCCGCTACACACGTCCCCCCAGAATCGACTTGCACCGGCAGGGTCAATTTGAGGGGGGTCCTGATGACCCGGCCAAAGCGACCCCTGGCGGGTCGTGGGAGGGGGTCCGGTGTGGTGGTGGGCGGTCGAGTGGGGGGCACCGTGGATGGGGGGCGGCCTCGCCGCGGCGGAAGGGCCACCCGTGGTGGGTGGTCGACGTCCACGTGCGCCGGCTTGAGGCGGTCCACCGCAATCCGGTCCGACCTGCCGCCGATGTCGATGACGAACGACTTGTCGTCCCGTCGCAGCACCCGGAAGGGCCCGTCGTACGGCGGCCGGAGTGGCCCCCGATGTGCGTCGTGACGCACAAAAACATACTCCGCTGTGCGAAGTGCTGGGGGGACGTAGGACTGGGGGTCACCATGGTGGGATGTTGGCACGGGGGCAAACCGTCGGGCGGCCTCCTGGAGGTCCGAGCGCTGGTGAGCTGCGGACCAGGGTCTGGTAGCGTCGGGCATGAATTCGCCCGGGACACGTAGCGCCTGGCCATAGACAAGCTCGGCGGTGGATGCCTGGAGGTCCTCCTTGGGGGCTGTGCGGAGGCCCAAAAGGACCCACGGCAGCCGGTCGGCCCAACCGCCGTCTTGAAGGCCGGCCATGAGCGCGGCCTTCATGGAGCGGTGGAATCGCTCGCACAACCCGTTTGCTTGGGGGTGGTAGGCCGTAGTACGGTGGAGCTTGACCCCCAGGTTGCGGGCGACTGCGCCCCACAGCTCGGAGGTGAACTGTGGTCCACGGTCTGACGAGATGTCCGCCGGTGAGCCGAAGCGGGCGACCCAGGTGGCGATGAAAGCCTGCGCCACGTCGGCGGTGGTGGTGGAGACGAGGGGAACGGCCTCCGGCCACCTGGTGGTCCTGTCCACCATGGTGAGCAGGTGTGTGAACCCCCGTGACGGGGGGAGGGGGCCCACCAGATCCACGTTGACGTGGTCGAAACGTCGTTCGGGCACGGTGAAAGGTGCCAGCGGGGCCTGGGTGTGTCGGTGGACCTTGGCCCGTTGGCAGGCCGTGCAGGTGCTGGTCCAATCGCGGACGTCCCGACGAAGGCCGTGCCAGACGAATCGCGCCGACACCAGCTTCTGGGAAGCTTTCCGGCCCGGGTGGGAAAGGCCGTGGAGGGAGGCGAAGATGCGGCGTTGCCAGGTGATGGGCACGATGGGGCGAGGCTGGCTTTGGGAGACGTCGCAGAGCAGGACAGTGTCCGCGAAGGGGATGTCGGCCAGGCGGAGGCCCATGAGCGCCGCCCGGAGGGCTTGCACCGTGGTGTCGGTGGTTTGGTCCGCCGCCATAAGCGCAAAGTCCACGCCCAGGTGGACCGCGTTCGCGCTGGCCCGGGAAAGACAGTCGGCCACGGCGTTGTTTTTGCCGGCGACGTGCCGGATGTCCGTGGTAAACTCCGACACGGCGGAGAGGTGGCGCTGTTGGCGGGCCGACCACGGCTCCGTGACCTTGGCCATGGCGTAAACCAACGGCTTGTGGTCGACGAACGCCGTGAAAGGTCGGCCCTCCAGGAGGTGGCGGAAATGGCGGACGGCCAGGTGTAGACCGAGGAGCTCCCGGTCAAACGTGCTGTATTTGAGCTCGTTCGGCCGGAGCTGCCGGCTGAAAAAAGTGAGTGGCTGCCAAACCCCGTTCACCCATTGCTCAAGTACGGCGCCCACCGCGTAGTCGGAGGCATCCGTGGTGAGAGCGATGGGAGCGTTGAGCACCGGGTGAGCGAGCAGTGTTGCGTCGGCGAGGGCCCGCTTTGAGCTTTGGAAGGCCGCATCCATTGCTGCGGACCAGGCGATGTCGTGCTTGGCCGGCTTGCCCCGGAGGGCTTCGTAGAGGGGCCGCATGAGTTGAGCAGCGCGGGGCACGAAGCGGTGATAAAAATTCACCATTCCCAGGAATTCCTGCAGGGCTTTTATGGTGCGGGGACGCGGGAACGTGGTGATGGCCTCGACCTTGGTTGGCAGCGGCACGGCCCCGTTCTTGGTGATGTGGTGGCCCAAAAAATCAACGGCCGTCGTGCCGAAGTGGCATTTGGCCGGGTTGACGATGAGGCCGTGCTCGCTGAGGCGCCCGAACAGTGTTCGGAGGTGGAGGAGGTGCTCGGCCCGGGACGTGCTGGCGACGAGGATGTCGTCCAGGTAAACGATAAGGAACGGCAGGTCACGCAGCACGCCGTCCATCAAGCGCTGGAACGCCTGAGCCGCATTCTTGAGACCAAACGGCATCCGCAAGAATTCGAATAAGCCGAACGGCGTGATGACTGCCGTTTTAGGGACGTCGGCCGCCCTGACAGGTACCTGGTGATATCCCCGTATGAGATCAATTTTCGAAAAAATGACCCGTCCCGCCAGACGGGCGGAGAAGTCTTGGATATGCGCGATCGGGTACCTGTCGGGGGTGGTAGCGTCATTGAGACGGTGGTAGTCGCCACACGGGCGCCATCCACCCCCCGGCTTTGGCACGATGTGCAGTGGCGAGGCCCACGCGCTATCGGAGCGCCGCACGATGCCGAGGTGCTCCAACGCGTCGAATTCGGCCTTTGCCATGGCGAGCTTGGCTGGGTCGAGGCGGCGGGCCCTGGCGTAGACCGGCGGGCCCGTGGTTGGTATGTGGTGCTCGATCCCATGCTGTACTGCGACGGCCGAAAACGTCGGCCGCGTGAGGGCCGGGAACTCCGTGAGCAGGCGAGCAAACTCGTTCGCCCGCGGGACGGCGCATGCCAGCTCGGTCGGCGCGGAGCTGCTCAATGTGCATACCAGGGAGCTGAAGGTTTCGGCGTTGATTAAATGACGCCGTTGGACGTCCACCAGCAGTCCGTGTGCGCAGAGGAAGTCGGCGCCTAGCAGAGCCATGGGCACGTTTGCGGTTACAAACGTCCAAGCAAAGCGTTGGCCGCCGAAGCAGAGGGTGACGTTGCGCGGGCCGAAGGTGCGGATGGTCGATCCGTTGGCCGCAACCAAGGAGGGGCCGCAAACCGCAGATTGCCTGTCCTGGTCAGAGGCGGGTATGACGCTCAGTTGGGCGCCGGTGTCGCACAGGAAGCGCCGTCCGGACGCTTTATCCATGATGAACAGTAAGTTGCCCGTGTGGCCGGCGCTCATGGCTGGTAATGAACGCCGGCCCGGCCGTTTCCCGGCCTGCCGAAGGTGCACGGGGGTCGGCATGTCTGGGCCTTCTGTCCGAACCTGGCATGATAGTAACACCACGCTTGGTCAGGTGGAGGCCCCGGTCGTCGTGCTGGAGGTGGTCGGCTCGGTGTAGCGGCCGCCAATTGCGTCGGCAGTTCGGTCGTCGACCGTGCCGGGTGCTCGGGCGCCATGGGTGTTGCGTCGGACGGCGGTGGGTCCCATGTCGCCGCTGCGATGCGCTGTCCTGCGGCGGAGATCTTGTCGGCTTCTCTGGCAAGGGCCCGGGGATCTGTGATCGTCGTGCTTGCCAGGGCGAGGCGTACCGGGTTAGGCAGCTGACGGAGGAACAGCTCCCGGAACAGGAATGCCGGAGAGTGCTCGCCGAGCAGTGAAAGCATGTAGTCCATTCGCTCGGAAGGGCGCGTGTCGCCGAGCTCGGGCAGGTCGAGCAGGCGCCGTGCGCGTTCCGCCGATGGGAGGGCGAAAGCGTCGAGGAGAAGCTTCTTTATCGCGCCGTATTTGTCAGCGGCTGGCGGGCTCTCGAGGAGGCTCAGGGCGCGGGCCGCGGTGGCCGAACCGAGCGCTGCTACCACATGGTGGAAGCGGGTGTCGTCGGCCGTGATGCCTCGCAGGGCGAACAGGGAATCAGCCTGTGCAAACCAAACCGCCGCGTGAGCCTCCCAGAAGGTAGGCAGTTTAAGGGCGACTGCCGTGTCCATGTCGGTAGGTCACCAATGAAGGAGCTGGGGCTCCCTCGTCGATCGGAAGAATGGACGCGACAAAAAGCTGGAATTCATCCGAGTTGCTTTAATCAAACCAAACACTCAGGCACTCTGAAAAGCCCGTTTATCGGGCAGCAATATATATACATATTATCCCGGAGCGTTTGCCCAGGAAAGGCGAGAGGGGGCGTGGCCCAGCGTCCTGGCTGCGGCCTGGCAAGTTGAGGGCGAGCCTGCCCGGGCATGCCCGGGCATGCCCGGGCGTCCCGACCGAGGCCTGGCAAGTTGAGCGCGGGCCTGCCCGGGCGTCCTGGACGAGCCCGGCATGGTGATCGCTCCGCGTCCTTGATAGGTGCAAGGCGATTGTGAAAACCCAGCGGTAGCCGCTACAGAGCATTGTTTCCGTGTCGCCACTCGCATTTGTAAATGCTACCTCCAAAATGAATAAAATAATGAGGGAACAGAACGAGACTGACAATGAACGCTAACACAGACTTGCACGGGATGCTGAGCAACAAAGACATTGGAAGGTAATGTGTGCTCAGCAAACAAATACAAGACCAGCTGTAATGAATCCAGATGAAGTATCTGATAATATTGTTGAAGATCATCATTGCGGTGAGAGTCCGATGACGTCACCATGCGTGTACTGTTCTGCGAAACATTTCACAAATGAATGAACAGGACAAGGGAGCGGATTTACACTATGTTGCTCCAAGAGAAAAGTTCAGTTACCTCAAATATTTGCCGTACCTGCTCGATTGGAACAACTGCTGGAGTGAGGGGGAGGGAGGGAGAGGAGACCGGGGGAGTGGGAGAGGAGACTAGGGGAGGCGGAGAGGAGACTGGGGGAGTGGGAGAGGAGACTGTGGGAGTGGGAGAGGAGACTGGGGGAGTGGGAGAGGAGACTGTGGGAGTGGGAGAGGAGACTGGGGGAGTGGGAGAGGAGACTGGGGGAGGGGGAGAGGAGACTGGGGGAGTGGGAGAGGAGACTGGGGGAGGGGGAGAGGAGACTGGGGGAGGGGGAGAGGAGACTGGGGGAGGGGGAGAGGAGACTGCGGGAGGGGGAGAGGAGACTGGGGGAGGGGGAGAGGAGACTGGGGGAGGGGGAGAGGAGACTGGGGGAGGGGGAGAGGAGAATGGAGGAGAACGGGGGAGGTAGAGAGGAGTGAGGAGGAGTTGGAAAGGAATGAGGGGAGAGGAGTAAAGCGACCCCCACTCTCCCCCGTGTGTGTGACCCACCCTTCCCCGTGTGTGTGACCCACCCTCCCCCGTGTGTGTGACCCACCATCCCCCATGTGTGTGACCCACCCTCCCCCGTGTGTGTGACCCACCCTCCCCCGTGTGTGTGACCCACCCTCCCCCGTGTGTGTGACCCACCCTCCCCCGTGTGTGTGACCCACCACCCCCCGTGTGTGTGACCCACCCTCCCCCGTGTGTGTGACCCACCCTCCCCCGTGTGTGTGACCCACCCTCCCCGTGTGTGTGACCCACCCTCCCCCGTGTGTGCGACCCACCCTCCCCCGTGTGTGCGACCCACCCTCCCCCGTGTGTGCGACCCACCCTCCCCCGTGTGTGCGACCCACCCTCCCCCGTGTGTGCGACCCACCCTCCCCCGTGTGTGCGACCCAACCTCCCCCGTGTGTGCGACCCACCCTCCCCCGTGTGTGCGACCCACCCTCCCCCGTGTGTGCGACCCACCCTCCCCCATGTGTGTGACCCACCCTTCCCCGTGAGTGTGACCGTGATGTGGGAGGGATGGGGGCGGAGAGGGAGAGGATTTGAGTTCTTGAAGTTGAAGTCACATTTTACATGAGATGAAATTACACATTTCAAACTGTATTTCACATGTGCACGCACATTCATTCACATGTTATCAGAAGTAAATACGTTGTGTCGATTACATCATTTGTGGATCTGATAAATTGCCAGGAACCATTTTGCAAAACTGAATGTGCAGCAACTAAATGAAGATGTCCAAATGTCACACACGTCCATGCCCGTGGGATTCCCACGGGTGACCCCACTCGTCTATATACTATCTGTCTGTCTGTCTGTCCCACCATGAAACACGGAAACGCTCCTCGGAGAGAAAACATTCTTGTATAAAAGTAGTTTCAAATTAAGTTGTTTTTTTAAACGTATTTTTAAAAGTATTATTATTAGTATTATTAGTATTAAAATAAAGTTTATTAGTATTATTATTAAAATAAAGAAATAAATAAAATAAAATAAATAAATTAATTTAATTATTATTTAAATTATTAAAATAATTAAAATTATTAAATTATAATTTAAATTATTTATTTCTTTTATTGCTTAAAATAATAAGTATAAATAAATAAAATAATAATAATAAAATAAATAATAAGGGGTAAATAAATAATAATTTATTTCTTTCTTTATTTACTTTATTTATTTAAATAAGTTTTTTGAACTGTTTGAATCAAATTGGTGCCCGTTTACATGAACTTTTCTAGAGCATTACTTGGTTCCTCCTAAGAACACAAGGGTAGACCAGCATGCACACAAGATGTTTGAATGCCCCTTCCTTTCTATTGTTTGGCATTTTCTACAAGCTATGGAATGTCCCTTCTTATATAAAGTTTGCCACGTGGCACATACCATATAAAGGGACCGTTTCTATGCTAAGGCATTTCCCCCAAGAATGCATTTGTTCATCATACAAGACTTTATTCAAGATGATATAAAAGACTTGAAAAAGTAAGGGGAAAAAAAATATTCAACCCAGATGAGACTCAAACTCACAATCTCCAGCTTGGGAGTCTGATGCTTTATTCATTAGGCCAGAACTTTAGATTTTTGTCATATTTTGAAGACTTAAAAAGTGTGTACATATGTATATTTATATATATAATATTTATTTGTGTATATATAAATATATATATATTTTTTTTTTTTAAAGAAAGAACTATGGCACTTAGGTGGAATATGTTTTGAAAGCCATTAATTAGATGTATTGGCCGAATTCCAAGCTTCAGCTATTTTCAATGTATAACCTTTGAGATATGAGCACGAACACATTTTGGTCGGACAGACGGACGGACGGACAGATACAAACATGAATTAGAGGGTTTTCTTAATAAAACTCAAGAAAGCGGAATCGGACGTTGCTGAAATTTGGAACATATTACCTCGACATACAAAGCATTTACTTCTGAATCTGCAGCCAATTTCGTCCAGTAGAAGCCGAGAAACGTATTTTCAGTCCACATGTTAAACTTGCATACAGTGAAACGATCCCATATAAAGGGAGGGGTGCTTTGCACCTCACTTGATATACATATGCATCAGGACGAATATAATTGATTTCGGATCATTTTTTGTCACATATCATTTCCGCATATTTCGTGGGATTGTGAGTTCGACATGCGACCGTCGAAGACCTTCCATAGTCCACACAACACATATATCCCGTGTTCCTTAGACAACCGGTGGGGGCCTATCTGGACATATATATGAACAATATAACTGACTAGGAAACTCCTACACATTATGAATGTATAAATGTGCGTTCACTTGGGGCTGGTTTCATAACTATCACTATATGTATGTATATATATATATATATATATATATATATATATATATATATATATATATATATATATATATATATATATATATATATATATTGTGTATGACATAGCATCATGAGTGTGACATTTTATTATATATATATAAATATATATATATATATATATATATATATATATATATATATATATATATATATATATATCTCTATCTCTATATATAAAGGAGGAGTGTGTGTGTGTGTGTGTGTGTGTGTGTGTGTGTGTGTGTGTGTGTGTGTGTGTGTGTGTGTGTCTGTCTGGATGTCCGCTTATAACTCAAGAACTACACATCGGAGAAAAGTTTTAGACACAGATTCGGAATCAGCATAAAATCCCGGTGGTTTTAGGCTACGCTTTATTTTAATATCAATGGTTTAAAAAAACCGCGCCAGCTGCAATTCCATGGTGTCGTTTGTGGCAGCGCTAGACGTTCGGGGTGTATTGCAATGGTTTGTCGGGTTTGGCTGTGGGTCCAGAATAGCTCCCATTTCCTTATGTTCTTCCACTTTTATTTTGATTCTTCTGTTACAACGCCTTCCTTATCTACCTTATTGGCCCGACGAGGCCTCTACATAATTTCATGCGGCAGAATTTCGTGCATTTTCAGTGAAAGAAGTGAGACGAAGTTGTAGGAGGAAGAAGAGGCGCGGTCACTGTGGAGGCCCTCGATCGTGAGTGGAAATGGCGGGAATTGCGTTTGTATCGCAAAGGAAAGGATCTGCATTCATTTCTGAACTTGCATTGGTGGATTGTTATACATCTGCATTATTTTTCATAAAAAAACTTTATGTTGAACTTGAAGGCTCCAAGCATGGACTATATATATAGCCCTCATTGAGGTAAAAAGAAAAGTAAAAAGCCTGCTATCGCTTGCCAAGCTAGCCGTTCCCCCCTCCCCCTCACCTCCCCTCCCCCTCCCCCCACCCCCCCTCCACTCCTCCTCCCCCTCACCTCCCCCCTCCCCTCTCAAAGTAAAAAGCCTGCTATCGCTTGCCAAGCTAGCCGTTCCCCCCTCCCCTCCCCCCTCCCCCTCCCCCTCCCCCTCCCCCTCCCCCTCCCCCTCCACTCCCCCTCCCCTCCCCTCCCCCTCCCTCCCCTCCCCCTCCACTCCCCCTCCCCTCCCCTCCCCCTCCTCCCCCTCCCCTCCCACTCCCCCTCCCCTCTCCCTCCCCTCCCCCTCTCCCTCCCCTCCCCACTCCCCTCCCCCTCCTCTCCCCCTCCCCTCCCCCTCTCCCTCCCCTCTCGCACTCCCCCCTCCCCCTCCTCCTCCCCTCCCCCTCCCCCTCCCTCCTCCCCTCCCCCTCCCTCCTCCCCCCCTCCTCCCCCTCCTCCTCCCCCTCCCCTCCCCCTCTCCCTCCCCTCTCGCACTCCCTCCTCCCCCTCCCCCCTCCCCCTCCTCCTCCCCTCCCCCTCCCTCCCCCCCTCCTCCCCCTCCTCCTCCCCCTCCCCCCTCCCTCCCCCTCCCCCTCCCCCCTCCTCCTCCCCCTCCCCTCCCCTCCCCCTCTCCTCCCCCCTCCCACTCCCCCCTCCCCCTCCCCTCCCCCTCCCACTCCCCCCTCCCCCTCCTCCTCCCCTCCCCCTCTCCCTCCCCTCCCCCTCTCCCTCTCACACTCCCCCCTCCCCCTCCTCCTCCCCCTCCCCCTCCCCTCCTCCTCCCCCTCCCCCTCCCCCTCCTCCTCCCCTCCCCCCTCCCTCCCCCTCCCCCTCCCCCTCCCCCTCCTCCTCCTCCTCCCCCTCCCCCCTCCCTCCCCTTCCCCCTCCTCCTCCCCCTCCCCCCTCCCTCCCCTCCCCCCTCACCTCCCCTCCCCCCTCCCCCCTCACCTCCCCTCCCCCCTCCCCTCCCCCTCCCCCTTCCCCCTCCCCTCCCCCTCCCCCTCCCCCTCCACTCCCCCTCCCCTCCCCTCCCCCTCCACTCCCCCTCCCCTCCCCCCTCCCCCCTCTCCTCCTCCCCCTCCCTCCTCTTCTCCCCTCTCCTCCTCCCCCTCCCTCCTCTTCTCCCCTCCCCCCCTCTTCTCCCCTCCCCCCCTCTTCACCCCTCCCCACCCTGTCCTCCCCCCCCCCCGTTCCCCTCCCCTCCCATTCCTCCTCCCCTCCCGGCAATGCCGGGTACTTCCCATGGCCAGCTGTACGTGGGCTGCTCGAGGGTTTGAAAACCAATAGTCGGCAGGCCAAGACCCTTAAAGAAACTTTTGATGGCATTTTTTGTTAAAAGCTGACAACCGGGCTAGAAAGTATCAGTATGGTCCAGGCTTTCAGAAACACCCGGTTGCCAAAATGAGATTTGACCTTGAAGGTCAAATTTGGGGGGTCAAAGGTCAAAAGAGGTCAAATTTTCAAAAATTTTTATTTTGTCTTGTCCTTTCATACAACATCGAGTCTGGTATGAACCATTGAATATTTAATGAGTTATAAGGGGTTAAACTTCTGTAACAATAGCTAAATGTGAATAGATTCATGAATGTAAATGCTTTTTACTCTTTGAATACGCATAATATAATAAAATGCATTCAGTTTAAAGGTGAAATTTCAAAGTCGAAAGTCAAATTTTACTTTAAGAATCAATTGTTCCTGTTGGTAATATGTAAATGATGCATTAGGCAACTACATTTGAAGAAACAAGACATCATCTTCCATCGATTTGAGGTGTCGCCAAATCACTTCTCTTAAGTATCAGTTCCTGTCGTGTTCATGCATCCTTCAGCATCACAGCCACATGCAGGCATGCATGGTTGTCCAATCTTGTGGCAACGGCAAGCTTGTGTGCGACACTTGCTTTTACATCCACAAGTAACAAAGTTCCAACAGCTACTTGGAACAGATGGTGTCCTCATCCACACCACTTCTAATCGTCCGTCAGTTGCCTGCCAACCTCCAGTCTCCTCGGGGTCAGCAACAACTACGTCAGCCTTGTTTGCCTGCAGCAATACTTTTGCCTGGTAGTTCGCCCGCGACATATGCAATTCGAGAGCGTCACTAGTTGGTGGCAACATTTCAAGTGCCTTCTTCCCTTTCTGGAACATGTCATGCCTAGCTCTGTCGACCCCTGAACTAGAGTGTGGAGATTTGTAAAGCATACATACGAACTCCTCGACATCGCTTAATGGTCCATCTCTGCCAACGCCATGCAACAGTTCCGGGTGTTGCAAGTAGACATTCCAGCATGATTTTTTGCCATGACCAGCGAATGAAGACACAGTATCACAACCAGTTATGGCATGGAACCCAAGAACATTCTCCACAACCGCCGGAGCGAGGGCCTCGTTGATGGCGTGTACTGGGAAACACTCTTGCTCCTTGGACGTGCCACTCATCATCCACACATGGCAGATTTTGTCCCTGGTGAAGTGAAGGAGCAAGAGCAGGACATCTGTGTCACGGCACTTCACAATTATGTTTCCATAACCGGCATCAATGGCTTCAAGTGCATGGATGATGATCCTTGTGTCAGCTTCCTCGTGGTTTGCATTCAGAGTTGGGATGACTCCCCTTGTCGTTGAGAATCCGTTTGGAGTGCTGCCACCAACTACTACTTCGTTGACTGTGTCGGTGTGCGTTGCCAGTTTGCCACTGAGGAACAGTGCAAGGTCTTCTTTGTTTTCACCTAAGGCGATGAAGTTCTTCCATGTTTGTGGAAGTGGAAGATCATCCCGGTTGATCACCTTATGGATTGGTCTCGTTTGCCCAGCTCTTTTGCTTCGTGTAGTCGACTTGATCGATAGAAGTCTATACTGATCAAATACGATGTCGATCCTGGACACTGTGCCACAGAACTGCTTCAACACGGTCCTCTGGAAGGTTTTGGCATAGTCACCAAACGTCTTGCAATTCGGTGGTTTTCCTAGGGACTGTATCAATGCATGGCCATCAATTATGATACAGGTTTTTCCTGTGGTCTCCGGTGCCCCTTTGACTTTCTCTATCCCAAGACCAGTGGTTAGCAGGGGGAGCATTGCAGACTTTTGGGTACTTCTCATCTTTTTATCCGTATTAGCCAAACTAAGTGGTACAACGAACAGCTCATGCTTCAGTACATTGTGGATATCTACTTCTCGCCCAACTTGTGCCGCATTGAACAATCTCTGCATCAGTTGCCTGTCCGCTTTGATTGTCTTGGTGACCTTCTGCTTCCCATCCTGCACCGGTGTCTCGTAGAGGGTTGCGAACGTCTTCGATTTCTGGCGTTTCTGTCGATCGAAAAAAGGTACAGACTTCTCCACTAATCTCTCCTTCACATTCTTCAACACGAGATCTTTCCCCCTTTGGTCGGCAGTGAGGAGGTCTGCAGCTATCTCTTCGGTTGCAATGTCGTTGGTAGTCAGTGATTTCAGCTGTGTAATAGTGGGAGTTGCGTCGTCTTGATCGGATATTGTGAACGCCTTGAATCGTCGGAACTGAGCCTCAAGCTTGGACACCGCATCCAAATCCCGTGTCATTTTGGATGGAAGACCATCTTTACGAGTTGAGAAATCTTCGTCCGATTCGTCGTTGCGAAGACCGAATAGACGCATGGTGTCCTCTGATATCTGCGACCTTTCAGACCAAGTTGTGCAGAACCTGTCTCTTGCCGTGTCATTCCGTGTGATGCCAATTATACCATTTGAGAGCTTGCATACCTTGTTAATCCATTCAGTGGCTTGATCAACTGGAACTTGGTTACATCTGCCTGCGTGTCGTTTCACTACAAAATTCCCTGCCAGGAATTCTTCGTGGACTTCTGGTGTGCGGTCTGTGCGAGTCCTCTCATGTCAGTGAGGTAAACAGGACCCCACCGGGCATAGTTGACATGGTCATATATGGTCAGCCATGGTAGCATTTCGGCAAATGAATCAAGATGGAGCAACCAATCCCCATCTCGATTAGCGCGGACGAATGATAATAAAATTTCCACCATCTCAAGGTACTGCAACCAGAAGGCATTGTTGGGATTCTGCTTCAGCATGGCGTGGAATTCGTCAGCTTTCTCTACATATTCTGTACGGTCGAGGAGCTCGTTGCATTCAGTCACAGCATTCAACAGACATTCATCTCGGGTTCTCGTACCATATTTCTTGAACAATGCTGATACTTGAACAATGGTATGAACCTTGACCACTTATTGTCGACTCGTTGACATCTATGTTGTCAGCTGATCCTAAGATTAGCCTACCAGGTTCATAGGGTACCAAGCCATCCGGGATGTACGTGTTGTTATTTTCCTCAAATTTCCAAAGAATGTCACTCGCGATACTTGTGTCCATGCGTCTTACTGTGTCGACACCTATTGTACCACCAGCAGCATGAAAGAGATCCACCAGTTTCTCTGATCTTGTGGCTTGGTGTAAGGTCATCCCCAGGCCGACATGCTTTGGAGTCAACTTTTTCCCCTTTGAAAGCGCAAATACAATGTCCTGAGCGATATTTAGTATTCTTTGCTTCGTTGAACTTGCAGAACTTTCTATCTCTCCGTGATCATCAGTATCCAACACATCAGTCCCACCAAACAGTACAGAGAGAAACAGATATAAGCTATCTGGAATAATGGCTTCCACTGCGTCTGTTGTTAGACCCCTCCACACTTTATCGTGACCAGGCATCCGTTCCAAGTCTGCTCGAAGTTGAAGGGCAGAGTGAACAATTTCCTGCAGCTCATTGACTGGTGGCAGCTGTATCGTGGGTGCGTCATCTTCATCACAGTCATCCTTTCGGTCAGAGATATCCGACAGGGCACAGGCAATGACATACTGAGATTTGTCACTGGGATAAAGAAGAAGTTGTGCTTTTCGATTACGTGGTCTTATGAATGAACCTTCGTCACCAATAACATTCTGTAATGCAGTATAGAAGGTCTGTCTTCTGGACAAGAAGCTATCAGGGATATCTTGGTTCTTGGCATTGCATAGTTCTACATATCTCTCCCAAGCAGTTCCCATATCGTACACATTACCAACGGACAGACCCTCCAGTAACATGTCCCCCAGGGCATTCAGGGCTGGATCTGAACACAGAGAATGACGGCCTTTTGTCTTTTTCACCCTCCGCTCAAATTCAACAAAGCATTGGTTGTGGTACTTCCCCTCTGCAGCAATTAAGTCTACAACATTGGCCATCCTAACTGACATGACAACGTCCTCTTTTGACAAGTCGATGATCTTTTGCGAAACTTGCATTGTCATTACACTGTGGAGCTGAGCCTTTCCTGATCGTTGGCAGAATATACAGTGTTCCCATTCAACTGAGGCATGCCCATGCTTACGAGATTCATACGACGAACTTGCAGTTTGTTCATCCATCCTTGCTGTAGTGGTAGTAGATTCATCAGCTGCCTGTTCCTTGCTCCTTCGATGTCGTAGTCGAGACAAGCGATTCTCCGATGCGAAATTTATGTAGCACGTCTTGTGCCACTTCATTACTTCATCAGCCCAGTCCTCATCTGTTATACTCATCAGTCTGTTCAAAATAGCAAAGGATGCCCGATCCTTAAGACGTCTCCTTTCAGCAGCAGCTTGCTGGATCTTTGTTTTCCCGTCAGCAGAAGCCAGACTTATCTTTTCGTTGCGCCTTACCCCTTCTTGGCAGATAATACAACTGGAATAATCAACAGTTGCACTGGTATCTCGCTTCCGTTTCAGTGTGGCAAGTGGAGGGAGTCCATCACCATCCATTTTTGGAACCTGAAAAATAAAAGGAGAAGCATCATTAAAGAATGGTTATGCGAGTGTTATATAATCTATCTATAATTCCACTAATCTCTGTGTGTATGTGTGTATGCGACAACGATTTCTCGACAACTACGGTCCGATATACTTGAAACTTGCCAGGTATATTGCTGGGGACCCGAGGATGTGCCTTTTCAAGGTTTGAAATTAATCGGACAAGTACTTACCGAGCTATGTCCAAAAAACGATTCAACCAATCGGAGAGCAGCGAGCTATCGCGTGTGCCGAACGTGGCGAACACACTCTGCCTCGGACGGCACATTTGAGAGCGTATTCATTTATTTCACGTTGGCAAACTATGTTGCCGCTATGTTGGCGTTAAACTATGTTTTAAAACTAATTAAAACTAATTTGCGATTCTTTCGCTTTCCTGGGCGTTTGTGCACGCGATGGCGATTTCTTTACCAAACTCCGGAAGCCGTTCGCTTTGGACCAAACCATTTCATGTAAATAGAGGGGGGGGATTGTCACCGTACTCGCAAGCCGTTCGCTTTGGACCAAACCATTTCATGTAAATAGAGGGGGGGGATATAATTTTAGATATAGATATAGTACGGGCATGCCCTAGTAACACAAAAAGCAACACATTATTGAGAATTTGGCATTTATTTTCGAAGATGTCTTCATACCAAACTCGATGTAATATGAAAGGACAAGACAAAATAAAAATTTTTGAAAATTTGACCTCTTTTGACCTTTGACCCCCCAAATTTGACCTTCAAGGTCAAATCTCATTTTGGCAACCGGGTGTTTCTGAAAGCCTGGACCATACTGATACTTTCTAGCCCGGTTGTCAGCTTTTAACAAAAAATGCCATCAAAAGTTTTTTTAATCGTATTCCCTGGGGTTGGCCTGCCGACTACAAGCAATCTTTATGTCTTGGCACCAAGTAAGAAAACCAGAAATGTTGTATACCAAGAGGTTTTGAGAAATTGAAAATAATTGACAAAACGTCATGTAGGAAATGTACTGTGATATTGCTCTAAAATATACATGTTGTTTTCATCATATATTTGTATTATTCTTATTCAACCCGGGCGAAGCCGGGTACCTCAGCTAGTATATATGTATATATATATATATATATATATGTATATATATATATATATATATATATATATATATATATATATATATATACGTATATATATATATATATATGTCAAGTCGTAGATTCTTTATTGACAATTCTCTGTTATGACAGCCGACTGCATGTCCCAAGTGAGGTAAACCCCGCCGGGAACGCGAATAGAGCGGCGTGCAGGGAGTGTTGAGATTCGTGCGGAGGCACGAGGGTGCGCGCCAAGACGGGGGGGGCGGCGTGGCGTCATCGCGTTAAGATGGTTGTGCCAGGTCGATCGGCGATCTCTGAATTTAAATCGGATTTTTGTCATGTGTGTTGTGAAATTAAACGTCTATCCGAGAATCCTGGCAATGTTCGTTTTATTAAAATGTAGTACAAACCTGCGTTTCCGCCGTGCGGCTCCGTGGAAGTTAGAGTAGAGTTATTGTGTTTTTAGGCAAAAGCCGAGCGAGCCGCGAGTCACGGGTGTGCTGTATGAGGTTGCTCGGAGGATGTGTGCCCAAATGCATTGTGGGTCATTGCGACTTTGCTGAATATCGGACGCTGGATGTCGGACGTTCATGCGCGCGTGGAATGTGTAGTTTCAAGCGGAGTGCTCGAATTGCAGATATAAACTTGAAAAACATTAATTATATAATCATAGCGGCGCCTGAATTCTAATAAACATGCTTCAGTTTGTGTTTAAAATGAGGTCATGCTGGACAATGGTATACGTGTGCTTTTTTCGAGGCTGGTCATAAAACCACGCCCACATGCGCTTGTTTTTGCGTAATGCTAGTAGAATGACATGAACCTATCGTTAACTATATATATTTTGTTTTAATCTCAGCAACGCATGACTCTGTATAAACATGCTTTGGATTACTCATGTACACAAACCCATAAAATATATGGGTTTGTTTGGCTAAGCATACACTCTTCTCTTTGTGAGTTACAGTTCTGTTTTCTCGGAGCCCAGAGAAACAATTGGTCCAAATGATAAGGAAAGGCTGACTCCCCCGAATGATAACGGTGGGAGGGACTCTCGCCAGTCGCTTCGTTCTCTCGGAGATTTTCTGATAAATCGTATTCGTATATAAGTGAATGAGAATCAATGCGTTTTCAGGAAGGCTTGACTTGTCATGTTCTTGCTGTAGCTTGCTGTAGACGTCGGTCTCCTCCGGATCCGTATAAGTTGGCTTTAATAAAAAACTGCGTCATTTTTCAGGCTATTTGTGGACTTCTTTGCAAACGAAGAGCTGATTCTTCACAGATGGTACCAGGAGTGGGGTGTCAACAGACGCGGAGGACGGGAAGCGGAACCCGGGCGACGGAAGGAAGGCTGCTCAAGGCCGGGACGCTGGCACTCTAATTTGATTAAGGTGAGCAATTGTCTTATACCAGAGGGCTATCTTTCCAAATTTGTACCTTGCTTCTTCGAACGGGTTCAGTCCGCTTCCCTGTCATCCGCGCTGTCTGCACTCGAACAGAATTGTAAGTAAGGGCTCATTTAGGCCTCAGAATGACGTGGTTTTGTTAAAGCCAGGATAAACAAGTAAGGATAAACAAGTAAGGACTTAACAGTAAGCTTAAAGTTACAGTTAGCACCAGGAGGGGAAAGTGAGGTCGGACAGCCGTAAAGGTTGAGCCAAGCCAAGAACTTTCCAGGAAGGATCAGCCCAGAGCAATAAGATGGGAAGCAAGCTAACGAAAGAAAGGGAACCCCTTAAGGGAACCCCGGCATCTTTCATGTTTAAGAGGCATCATTTTGCCGCGGTAAGACCATTAAAGGACTGGGCTGTGTTAACTAAAGATTTAAGTAGTCCCTGGCCAGAGGAGGGATCGTTTGCACTTGACAAGTTGGAAGTGTTGTACGGAGCTTTGGATAAGCTACAAAGGGAAAAGAAACACTTCCCACCCGATTACTGGAAAGTGTATGGCTGGTGGGAAAAGGAAGGAATGAAGCGACTGGCAGCCTCAAGACAGGCTAGCTTGGCAGGGGAAGTACTGAAGCTTCAGGGCCAAAAGAAACAAGCTGACAGGGTTCAGCAGGACAAAACAATTAAGGAGGTAGTTAAGCTAGCAAATCAGCGGCTAATGCCGCTCGTCCATAATCCGGACCAAGACCCCGCGACAGGGGAGGTAGCCACCATGCCCCCACCCCCCCAAGCCCTGAGCCCTGTCCCCGGGCTACAGGCGCCACCTCTCCCACCCCCGCCCCTGTTCCCCCAGGGGTTAGACCCCCATAAAACTAGACCAGCCGCCCCTCAGGTTCACCTTAGCCCGGGCAATCCTTTTAGAGGACAAGAAATTAATGGGGCGGACAGCGGGTTCACGGCCCCAGAGGGGCCAGGAGAACTGTACCCCTCATTGGAAGGGTGCACGGAATCAGAGAACCCACAACCTGCAATTGGGATGTGTCCTTTAAAAACAATAGGACTGAACAGGGGGGCACCCATTAACATCAGGATACCCTGGAGGGAATCAGATTTGGCGTCTATGCAGGAGCGGGTGAGAACCCTGCTGGCTGAACATCCCGGTCAGATACCAGAATTTATGCGGTTGTGGATACAAAATACAGGCGCAGATTGGCGAGACGTCTGCCACATGGGGAAGGCTGTATTGCCAGCGCGGGTGTGGGACCAGGCCAAAGTACACGCACGCTGGCCAAATGTAGCACCGCCCCCGGCCCAAACCGCGGCCCAGACCCTCGCCGATTGGGAGGCCCTGGTCGACTTATTGTTGGCCGGGGTACACACCGCACTGATGCCAGCCGCGGGGCCAGATTGGAATAAAATATACGGCCTAAAACAGAAGCATGGCGAGGCAGCCCTCGATTGGAAAGAGAGGGTAGAACGAGCAGTGTTAAGGT
Source organism: Myxine glutinosa (assembly GCF_964187855.1). Classification (NCBI taxonomy): domain Eukaryota; kingdom Metazoa; phylum Chordata; class Myxini; order Myxiniformes; family Myxinidae; genus Myxine; species Myxine glutinosa. The sequence goes on from NC_136268.1 coordinate 155,866,894, forward strand.
GGGGAGGACTGGGCCAGGTGCGGGCACAAGATCTCCCTCACGCTGTAGTGAACAACTTTTTTGTAGAAGGAATGAGACCGACAGTTAAGAAGCGCATTCAAACGGCTATGATAGGATGGAGAAACACCCCAACCGACCAACTAGTCGAAGCGGCCGAACAATGTGGCGAGGGCGACGAGAAGAAGGCCGATGTTAAGGACGACATGTTGCAAATGCTCGTCCAGGAGAAACGGGACCGACTCAACCAAAATAAGAAGGGAAATCAAGGCCAAGGACGGGCCCAGAATCGGGACACCAGGTTAGAGCCCAACGAAGAGTGGGGGCGCGACGACGAAAACGAAAATGACGCTGATGACAACGACAATGGACGAGTCGACATGCGGACACAAGGGCCCCCTCCCCAAAATTGGAACCCACAAGGGCCCCCTCCCCAAAATTGGAACCCACAAGGGCCCCCTCCCCAAAATTGGAACCCACAAGGGCCCCCTCCACCGCAAAACTGGAACATGCAGGGGCCCCCTCCACCGCCGCAGAGCTGGGCCATGCAACCACCCCCTCCACAGACCTGGGCAGTACAAACGCCCCCTCCCCAGAACGGGTATCCACAGGGACCCCCTCCCCAAATCGATGGGCCTCCCCCAAGTTATTGGACCCCAAGCGGAGCAAACGGGAATGGGCCGCCACAATGGGGACAGCGGAACCAACAGCCTGCGAGGCGTCCGACGCAACAGGGTCAGCGCAACAGTAACAGGCATCCCGCATCCACCGCTCCACAAGGGGCGTGCTTCCGTTGCGGACAGATGGGACATTGGAAACGTGATTGCCGGGGGCCCCGCCAGGGATACCCGCCACAGAGAAATCAAGTAGCCTATTGACGGGATGCCGGCGGGCCGCCCGTAGAATGCCCCCTCTTGACTATGACACCAACCGAGGAGCCGACCTGGACACTAGACGTGGATGGGCAACCGGTAGATTTTCTCGTAGATACGGGCGCGACTCACAGTACTATTAACGAAGGGCAGCTACCATCTTTGCGCCCCACTGATAGAGATGTTCAGATAGTGGGAGTTTCAGGCTTGCCCCAAGCGCTTCCCATTTCAGAAGAGGTAAGAGTGGTGTGCGGCCCATTAGAGGCTAGACACGCTTTCTTGATGACTACCACCGCCCCGACTAACTTGTTGGGACGGGATTTACTTTGCCGTTTAGGCTGCCAAATTTCATGTACGGAGCAGGGAGTTTTTGTAGACGTCGCGGAATCCAAACGCGATCTGTTAATGACGGCATTGTATCGGCCCGGCCCCACCGCATACTGGTGGAGCCTGGAAAAGGGGGCTTTGGCCTCTTGGGCACACGTCCTAGACACAGTATGCTCCCAGAGTGACGGGTTGCGAGATTGGCTGCACGTACACCAAATTACAACAGACATAAAGGACAACCCTCCCCATTGCACGGCCTACTACGATGCTAGGGGCGATGACGACGAGTACCGAGGAAAGATAAAGGGGTCAATAGGTAAGAATTCGGACCTAATATTGTCAAATATATGGGTTGGACGGGAGGGAATAGGCGTCGAGGTAACCCTAACCGCGGAACAGCGGGCGTTGTCTCAGTACCCCGCAGGGTTGGACGCCCATGTTACCCTCACCACCGCCAAAGGATGGCCGGCGGAAAGTATAGGATGGATGATGGGGCGTTTGCGAGAAATTCCGTGCAGCGCCATTTATGAAGTGGACCACTGGACAGTGACGATGCTCGACAATGACGAAGGGTATTTGATCACCCTTGAGGAGCAGAGTATAGAAGGAAAATTTGAAGAGACAGACCTGCCCCCAAAGGGCAACCACGTTGTACGAACGGTGTCTCAGGGCCCGGGCGAGTCCGATGACCTCTTGGAGGAGGTTCCGGCCGATTTGTGGTCCCAACACGACAACGATGTCGGGCGAATTCGCGATGCCAAGCCTCTGGTAATACCGGTCCAACCAGGAATGTCCCTCCCAAACGTGAGACAATATAAATTGCGGCACGAGGCCGATGCGGGCATAGAGCCAGTGATTCAATCTTTGGTGAAACAGAAAATAATTGTAGAAACTAACAGCCAATGCAACACACCAATTTTGCCCGTAAAGAAACCAATGCAGGATAAATGGAGGTTCGTGCAGGATTTGAGGGAAGTGAACAAAGTCATACAAGGCATACACCCAGTGGTACCGAACGCGGAAGGCCTTATGACATCTATTCCACCGGACGCAACACATTTTACCGTCATTGACTTATGCTCGGCCTTTTTCTCCGTACCCATCGCACCCGAGTCACAATACTTGTTCGCCTTCACCTTTAGGGGGCGCCAGTTCACCTGGACGGTGTTACCCCAAGGGTTCTCCGACAGCCCCACCCTGTTCTCCCGAGCGTTGCACCGCGATTTGGCAGACGTGGAACTAAAAGGGGGTTCGGTGTTGTTGCAATACATTGACGACTTGTTGATTTGTTCCCCTTCCAAGGAAGCCTGTGAAGTGGACTCCATGGCCCTGCTAAGAGCCTTGGCGGCCAAGGGCCACAAGGTGGGACGGAGAAAGCTCCAATTTGTACGGAAGGTAGTAACCTATTTGGGTCATGCCATTTCACACGGGAAACGGGAACTGCATGTTGGACGGGTGACCGCCATCATGGAATCGCCACGGCCAAGTACGCAACGACAGATGTTGCGCTTCCTAGGTATGACGGGTTACTGCCGCTCTTGGATAATTGACTACGCGCTACTTGCTAAACCGCTGTACGAAGCCACTAGAGTAGGAGAACCAAACTACTTGGTTTGGACGGACGAATTGATGCGCTGTTTCGAGGGGCTGAAAAAGGCATTGGTAACGGCACCGACTTTAGGACTCCCCGATTATGCGAAACCATTCACCCTTTACACTCATGCAATAAGGGGTTTTGCTCAGTCCGTTTTGACACAGACTCATGGAGATAAGGAACGACCGGTAGCCTACTTTAGTAAAAAGCTGGAACCGGTCGAGCAAGGGTTTCCGGTGTGCCTGCAAGCCGTGGCAGCGGCTAGGTACGCTGTGGAAAGGACAGCGGACATTGTGATGGGGCACCCGGTAACGCTACAGGTACCGCACTGCGTCACTTCACTGTTACTACAGCGGACAACACAACATTTGTCGACCACTAGATTAATGCATTACGAAACAGCACTGATTACGGCCGCCAACGTCACCATTAAACGTTGCACTACACTCAACCCGGCCTCACTGATGCCCACCCCAGAGGAGGGCGAACCCCACGTATGTGTCGATGTAGTACAGCAAGTCTCCACGGTACGTCCGGACCTGAAGGACGTTCCCCTCAACGACCCCGATCGTGTGTACTACGTCGATGGGTCGGCTAAACGCGGATGGGACGGCTCTTTGCTATCTGGATACGCGGTGTGTTCAGATAGCGAGACGGTAGAAAGTGGGCGCCTTCCGCCCACATTTTCCGCCCAGCAGGCGGAGCTGTGCGCCTTGACTAGAGCATGCAGCTTGGCGGCGGACCTGGCCGTCAACATTTATACAGATTCAGCATACGCGCACGGGGTAGTTCACGACAAAGGGGCAATCTGGAAGATGCGAGGCTTTCTCACATCCGCGGGTTCGGTCATAAAGAACGGCGAACTGGTTGAAGGGCTACTCCAAAGCATCTTGCTTCCCCGCGCTATCGCGGTAATTAAATGTCGCGGCCACCAAAGGACAGACTCTGACGTCGCCCGAGGCAACGCCAGAGCAGACGCAGCGGCAGGAAAAGCGGCCAACCAACAAATAGGACAGAACATGCCGATGGTAACGCGAGCAAAGGGGGCACACACGCAAACTGCCAACGTACCGACCTCAGGACCTACCCCCTCCCCGCAAATTGGGTGCACCATCATCACCGCCTCACCAACTAATGAGGACGTTATAAAACTTCAAAACGCAGCAACAGCAGCCGAACACAATGACTGGGTAAAAAGAGGGGCCACACGCCCCGGACCAAATGCGATGTGGACCCTCCACGGAAAACCGATAGCACCCAAGGAACTACTGCCTTGGCTGGCACGTATGGGACATCAAAATGGCCATGTGTGCCAGAGGGGGGTGATGGAACAGATAAACTATACCTGGGCGGCACCGGGACTGTCGCGAATCGCATCAGAGGTGTGCCGGTCATGCGCGGTTTGCCAGCAACACAACAGGGGGGCACCCCCTAGGCACCCACATAATGCGGGCCATCCTCGGCCAATCGGGCCCTTCTGTCATGTCCAGTTCGATTTTATTAACATGGAACCAAGTATGTCGTTCCGATATGTCCTGGTAATCGTGGACATGTTCACAAAATGGGTCGAGGCCTATCCATGCGTCAAGTCAGACGCCCCGACAGTAGCCAAGCGCCTCGTGCGGGATTTCATGTGCAGATTCGGCATCCCTCAGAAAATTTCGTCAGACAAAGGGGGCCACTTCACGGGAGAGGTGATTAAGGGTATCCTAAAGGCACTGGGCGTGAAACAATCTTTCCATTGCGCTTATCACCCACAATCAGCGGGACTTGTGGAACGCACCAATGGGACGCTGAAACTCAAGGTAGCCAAGATCTGTGCAGACACAGGTTTGAAGTGGCCGGAAGCACTCCCGCTGGCGTTAATGAGTATCCGGTCCACCCCGGGCTGCACCACGGGCCTTTCCCCCCACGAGATATTAATGGGACGACCTATGAGTTTGCCTGTTTCGGCACCGATGGACATGTCCAAACTTGACTTGCCTGTGATGGATGACATGCTTTTAAAGTTTTGCAGAGGATTGTCCAACGTGGCACGCAGAATTCACGCCCGGGTACGAGAGGCGTTGCCTGAACCAACAAGCCACGCCATCCACGACTTCCAGACCGGCGATTACGTGCTCGTAAAACACTTCACCCGCAAGAACGCCTTGGAACCAAGGTGGAAGGGACCAGTCCAGGTGTTGCTGACTACACCAACGGCAGTCTTTTGCGAGGGCAAGACTTCGTGGATCCACGCCACGCACTGTAAGTTGGCCATACAAGCACCAGACACTACACCACAGCAACCACAGTAAGGATGGGCCTAATCATAGGTACAATACTATTGATAGCGACAGCAGCTAGGGGAAACTCCGATTCCAATAGATGCGAAAACGAAACCCGACACCTCACCGTAACATGGGGACAAAGAGTATCACTACCATGTTTCGAACAGAAAGCCCTGCACACAAATTGGGTGAACATAAATTGGCTAGCACTGTCGGCAGGGCCTGGACGCGTTGGCATGGTACTACAAAAGCAACGAGAGTTCCGGGAAGACGGGCAAGCTAGCATTAAGACCTTGGCCCAACCAGGATACCAATGGGGAACCCCTGATTTTAAGCTACAAACACGCACACGCCTAGGGAAAGACATGACCATGCAGGTCCGGTGCAGCGTCTGGACCCCTGGCGCGGCCGGTGGCGAAAGGAACTACATACCATGCATCGAATACATACTCACGCCACAACCCCAGAATAAGGCCCCAAAGAAGGGTGAAAACACATATTGGAAAGTGGCCAGGGAGGTGGCAACAATTCAAAATAGGACACACTGCTGGTCGTGCATGCGCTTTCCCCAAGCAGGCACCACAGGAATACACATGATAGTGCTACCTCTGTCCCTCAATGACCTCTGCTCACAACCTATCGATTCCCCATGTTTAGTCACCACGCTGGAAAGAGAAGGGGTTGACAACGGCAAGAGTTGCAATCGACAATTTAATTATCGCCCGTCAATGATTGCCCATGTGGCCGAGAGGCCTGCCCCCGTCTGGGTCAAACCACAGAAAGGGAGGGTCTGCCTCCAGGGTTCCGGCCACTTGCGTATGGGAGAATCAGAATGCGCCTACACTCTCCCCGGGAAGCTGGGACAAGGGAGCTCGGGGATTACATTACGAATAGTACTGCAAGATAAACGCAACCACAACATAACGGCTATAACATTCTCTAGGGGGGTTAGTAGGATTAATGGGGTGGTAAAGGGACTCCAGTGCTTATCCACCCACCTGGTCCCACCCCATGGGACAATGTTTATATGCGGCGACAAGGCTTACCCCTATTTACCAAATAATTGGGGGGGCACATGTTATCTGGGTTCAGTCCTTCCTGACGTTGAGATACTGGATGAGCTAGACCCAAAGTCCTTGGACAGGCGTAATAAGAGGTCAGTCATGAATGAAGATGGAACCACTAAACTACACGGGAGTCTATGGGAAAAGGTGTTTGGTTTCTTCTTCCCAGGAGCGGGCACAGTCATGGATAGTTTCCGAATAGACAAATTGGCTTTGACCCTAGAAAAGGTGGCAAACGACACCGCTACGGCTCATGACATACTATTGGACACGGTAATTCACATGCGTACAATGGTGATGCAGAATCGGGTGGCTTTGGACATGCTCCTGGCAGAGAAAGGAGGGGTATGCGGAATTATAGAGGGAAAATGTTGCACTTACATACCCGATCCATCTGAAGGAGTGTCAGCCGCAATAGTGAGACTAAGGGAAACTAGCCACGCCCTGACGATCGATCGGATCGCGCGCGAAAATTCTTATACATTTAGCTGGCTCACTGACTGGTTCCAGGGATGGACGGGCACCATAGTGAAGTGGTTATTGACCGCACTGGCTGTGATAATCGGGGTAGTAATTTGGGGGGCACTAATGAAATCTCTAGTCCTCCTCTGTATGAGAAAGTATTTTACAGGATGGAAAGTGAAAAAGCCGCCGACAACGACTATGGCTCTGACCACTGAGGCCGTCGACCTGAACGGGTCCTTCAACAAGGCAGTTGCGACCGGCGCTCCAGAAAATTGCATTGAATTTTGTAATGACTGTGATACTTGTGTGGATCCCATGTGGGAACGGGCTGCTGCCTGTAACGGTGTATGTGATGACTGTGATACTTGTGCTATAAACCCCTTGCGTGTACTGGCTAACGCTGCTTATGTACTACAAGCTGACAGCTGCACGCCCCCTTCCGACCCAACTATGGATCTGATTGCGACACTGGGTCTGGCGGTCGAGGGACCCGACGTGGATATCCTAGACCCGCAAGCCGACCAGGCGCTCATGGGAGACTTTGACATAAAGGAAGTTCCTCTCTTTTCTCTAAATGTTTTAAGTTCAAATGCTTCAAGTGAATCGGATTTTTACGCTCTGTACCCTGACCAGGAAATTGAGACACAAGATACTGACAATACTATGTATTCCCCAGAACAGCAACACGTGAGGGACCTCATGGGCATGATCGTTGATTAACTTCGAAGATCTGCAAGGACTGGGTCTGCAAAGGGTGGGGGGAGCAAGTTCCGCAGGGGAGGTGATGGGCCCTCTGGCGGAGCAGAACCTCATCTGGACCAGACACCTTCGTTGTGGATCCGAAACGTTAATGGACTTTCATGTTCTGAGCCCTCAGGTTCCAAGCACGCACCGCACGACACGCTCGCCAAATCGCCAGGCGAAGCGCTTTGGGCGCACGATATGCCCTTGGGAGATACCCGCATTACAATTATTTTTTCAATACCCGCATTACACAATTATTTTTCAATAAAGCCCGATGTGGCACGTTGTCTCTTAAGATACTTTGTCTCGACGAGACAAGAGGAAGGAATGTCAAGTCGTAGATTCTTTATTGACAATTCTCTGTTATGACAGCCGACTGCATGTCCCAAGTGAGGTAAACCCCGCCGGGAACGCGAATAGAGCGGCGTGCAGGGAGTGTTGAGATTCGTGCGGAGGCACGAGGGTGCGCGCCAAGACGGGGGGGGCGGCGTGGCGTCATCGCGTTAAGATGGTTGTGCCAGGTCGATCGGCGATCTCTGAATTTAAATCGGATTTTTGTCATGTGTGTTGTGAAATTAAACGTCTATCCGAGAATCCTGGCAATGTTCGTTTTATTAAAATGTAGTACAAACCTGCGTTTCCGCCGTGCGGCTCCGTGGAAGTTAGAGTAGAGTTATTGTGTTTTTAGGCAAAAGCCGAGCGAGCCGCGAGTCACGGGTGTGCTGTATGAGGTTGCTCGGAGGATGTGTGCCCAAATGCATTGTGGGTCATTGCGACTTTGCTGAATATCGGACGCTGGATGTCGGACGTTCATGCGCGCGTGGAATGTGTAGTTTCAAGCGGAGTGCTCGAATTGCAGATATAAACTTGAAAAACATTAATTATATAATCATAGCGGCGCCTGAATTCTAATAAACATGCTTCAGTTTGTGTTTAAAATGAGGTCATGCTGGACAATGGTATACGTGTGCTTTTTTCGAGGCTGGTCATAAAACCACGCCCACATGCGCTTGTTTTTGCGTAATGCTAGTAGAATGACATGAACCTATCGTTAACTATATATATTTTGTTTTAATCTCAGCAACGCATGACTCTGTATAAACATGCTTTGGATTACTCATGTACACAAACCCATAAAATATATGGGTTTGTTTGGCTAAGCATACACTCTTCTCTTTGTGAGTTACAGTTCTGTTTTCTCGGAGCCCAGAGAAACAATTGGTCCAAATGATAAGGAAAGGCTGACTCCCCCGAATGATAACGGTGGGAGGGACTCTCGCCAGTCGCTTCGTTCTCTCGGAGATTTTCTGATAAATCGTATTCGTATATAAGTGAATGAGAATCAATGCGTTTTCAGGAAGGCTTGACTTGTCATGTTCTTGCTGTAGCTTGCTGTAGACGTCGGTCTCCTCCGGATCCGTATAAGTTGGCTTTAATAAAAAACTGCGTCATTTTTCAGGCTATTTGTGGACTTCTTTGCAAACGAAGAGCTGATTCTTCACATATATATATACGTATATATATATATATATATATATATATACGTATATATATATATATATATACGTGTATATATATATATATATATATATATATATATATATATATATATATATATATATATATATTGTTGCGGATATGGGATTGGCATCCATCCATATCCGCTTGTAAATATTCCCCTATTTCCTCCATACTTCCCAACTATCCCCAATCCCCCATTCCCTAGTCCCATTTTCTGTAAACAACACTCTGTAGACCCGACCTCCCCCTATTTCCCCCATTAAATGTCGCATCCAGGTCCACCGCATCTCACGTAGACAACTATAGGACATCTTGCTAGTTATTCTTAGTCTATGTCAGTTAAGGACTCGTTTCCATTAATTCTGACTCTTCGTTGCACCAGAATGTGATTGTATGGCACCGTTAGGAAGTTTAGGACCTCCCAATACCTCCCCGCAGCTCTTCCTCACGGTTCAACAACAACAACAACAACAACAACGGCGGCGGCGCGGGGAGTGTGCGTCCTCACTCCGGCTTGGTTGGTAGGGGGTGTTGGGAGTGCACCAGGCCTTTCCAACGAGCCGCCATCGAGCATGTGCTCGACGGGGTTACCAAGTAGGGGCTCGCTGTCAGCTCCTCGTCAAGGGCGGAGCCCGGTAACCCCCGCACCCAATAGAAGCGGCGGACCAGTCCCATCTGGGGCGGAGCCAACGAGCCGAGGGCGTGTGACTCCCCGCTGAGCATGCGCAGGAAGAGGGAGGTGACGTCAGATGCGCGCTGAGCTTGGAGAGAGAAGGACGCCACCTCCGAGCGCTGTGACACCTCCCCGCATCTCTGGACTGGACCGTGCTTTATCCTGTCCCTGAGCCAAGGTGCACCTTGTGCTATCGACTGCCTGTCCTTCCCTGCCATCAATCCCTGTGTAAGTCAGTCTTGTCCCGTTTGTCTGTGGTCTGTCGGGGATAGATAAGATTGTATCTAAGTGCCTATCTCTTCTGTGTCTTTACCTCATTACCTTGTAATCTACCTCTTTTCTCCACCACTAATTATATCCTTCTCCGGAGGTCTTGAGAACTGTACCCCTTGCGTCGTTTCATTTATCCCAGTCGTTGTGTCCTTTCCATCATTGATTTAGCGTAGCGCGATTTGGCCAACATTCGAGTGGAATCGGGTGAGTTGGGGGTAATCGGGTAAACTGTGCGAACATGGCGGCCATTCCGCTCGGTCAAGCAACATCTGAAGCCGTGTCCGTAACAATTGGTGTCAGGAAGTGAGATTGGACCCGAAGCGCGCTTAACGCGCTCAAAATTACAAGTAACCGAAATTTGTTTTGTTTTAAAATAAAAACCCGAATTTTGAAAGTCGCGCTATGGCAGATCAATACGGCTGGGTTCCGGTAGAGGAGAGTGAGGCAGGGTCGATCCAGGACCAAATTGAGGGACAAGAGGAGAGCGAAGCAGTGAGGGCGGCAGGTTCGCAAAATGGCGCCTCGCACATGGCTACGGCGGCCGCACCCGCTGCACAAGTGGGAGGGATGGCCCAAATGCAGGCCCTCATGGAGCAATTTATGGTACAAATGCAGGCGTCCCTCAACCTGCAGAAGGACGATATGAGGGCTAATAGTCAGCAATTGGGGAATCGGATGGATGCTCAGAGTGAGCAAATGAGGGCTGATAGTGAGCAAATGAGGGCTAATAGTCAGCAATTGGGGAATCGGATGGATGCTCAGAGTGAGCAAATGAGGGCTGATAGTGAGCAAATGAGGGCTGATAGTGAGCGATTGGGTGAGCGATTGGAGGGCCAAATGGGGGTAATGAGGGACGAAGCGAGGGGTACCGGTGAGGGATTAGACAAGAAATTAGAGGGGTTAGACAATGGGATAGAAGGGGTGAAACATGGGTTAATGGGGGTAGAAAACAGAATGGCCGCTCAAGAGAATCAAATGGAAGGGATGAAAAGGGGGTTAGAGGGGTTAGAAAACAGTATGGAAGGCAAATTGAGGGACATAAGGGACCAAGCGGAAAGGGAAGTTTAAAAAATGGGGCAGCAGATAGAGGGGGTCAGAATGGGGGTAGAAACTAAATTGGATGCTCACAGGGAGGAAATGGAGCAGATGAGGGTGGCATCTGGGCAGGAGATGCAAGTGATGGGAGAAGAGATCAGAAGAGGGGTGAGTGAGGAGGTCGGAGGAGTGCGCGAGGAGGTGAGGCACTGTAAGGAGCGCATGGAGAAGGAGGTGAGAAAGGGGACTGTAAAATTGCAAGGTGGTATAGAGGAGTTGACGCTGGGAGTAGAACAACTGACAGTGGGACAAAAGGAGTTGGGGGACCAGGTAAAGAAGAACACAGCGGTAATAGAGGGTTTAAAATCGACACAGAAGGAGATAAAAAAGGACATAGGGGTAATTAAAAAAGAGTGTCAGACGGTACATGAGGACCTGACGAGGAAAATGAACAAGGTGGTAGAGGTGATGGAGGTTAAAGAGCGGGAGGTGCGGGAGCACATAGAAAAAAATAAGGTGGAGTTAGAGGAAGAACTTAAGGGGGCGCACGAGGAGATGAAGGAGGTGAAGCAGAAATTAGAAGGAGTGGAAGAAGGGGTGAGCGAAATTAAGAAGCGACGGAGAGAGGATAAGAAAGAGATAAAGGAGGAAGTAAAAGAATTGGTCCAAAGTCTGTGTTCGGATCGTGGTGATGTGCTCATTAACCGGATGAGGGATTCGCAGGTGATGGAGGAGAAGCGAAGAGAAAGAGGACCCGGTGTAAGTGGTGACCAATATGGTCGTGCGTATGATGCGCCAGGTGATTTAATAAGCTTGGGGGTCGAGATGGACCCAGGTGTTCGTGAGAGGCCGTGGGTGAAGTGTGCGACAGGTCTGGTGTGCGAAAAAGGAGGTGTGCGAGAAAGTCCGACTCTGGGGTGTGTGAGGAAAAAGTGCGTGCCAAGGAGTGAGGGTGCTGTCGAGAGTGAGTCGGTCATAGCGCGTGTGCGAGGGAGTACATGGAAGCGCGTAGTGAGGAGTGTTACAGAGGATGTAACGGAAGAATGCATGCCTGTGGTGAGTGTTACAGAGGATGTAACGGGAGAGGGTGTGCGAGAAAGATGTGTGACGGACAGGTGCATGGGGAAAGAGTGCGCTGTCAAAAGTAAGGAAGAGTGTACACCTGTGGTGAGTGTTACAGAGGGTGTAATGGGAGAGTGTGCGCGAGAAAGGTGTGTAACGGACGGGTGCATGAGGAAAGAGTGCGCTGTCGAGAGTAAGGGTGAGTGCGCTGTCAAGAATGGAGGTGAAAGTAGTGAGAGTGACACGGAGCGTGAGTTGGTTGTGACAGGTGAGCGAGGATGTACACCTGGAATGGAAGGATGCACACCTGGAATGGTAGAGCGTGTGTGGGAATGCACACTTGAGTTGGTCGTGAGGCACGTGGTTGGGTGTGCGAGTGAAAGCACACCTGTGATTGTCACAGAGGAGGTGACTGAGGAAGGGGTGCGAAGAGGTGTGTTGGTGAGGTGTGCGAACAACGAATGTGTGCCAAAGTGTTCGGTGGTCAGGTGTGTGACCAAGGCTGTGAGTGGAATGAGTGTACCGAGGTGTGTAAGGAAAGGTACGAGGAGCATGGGAACAGCTGGAGGTATGAGCAAGAAAGGGGTAGCGTATGCGTGTAAGCATGCAGGTGAGGCATCAACGGTAACCGGGTTAGCGGTTAGAGCGACCTTTAGCCGAATCGGGCCCTCGGTGCGTGCCGGGCTTCGTGTGCCGCGAGAACCAGCGGGGATCCGAGCCACGGCGGGTTCGAAAGGACCGCCGTACGCGATCCACGCTGGGCCTCGCTTTGAACGGCCGCGTCCATGCTCCACTAGGCGGAGCGGGCAGCCCGATAGGAAGGGTCGTCATGGCGACCACTTTTTGTTGAGGCATTCCGGCAGGTCGAGATCGGGCCATGGGATGGCTCCGTGCCGAGATGGTGCGTGGGGTCTCGGGCCGGGTAAGCTCCCGTCCCTGCACCGAATGTCGGACGTATCCAGCCGCTGGCACAAAACAACCCGCATTCATTGCTCGGCTGTACGAAGCCGAGCTTTAGAAGGGAATTGGCGCACCGAGAGGATCTAATAAGTAGACGGATGATGATAATAGTGATAGTGGTTTTGATCCAAAATTTAGAAAAGTGAATAGAATTGGCAGTAAATAGAAAATTTTTGATTTGTTGAAATTTGATGTGCAAAATTGGTAGTGGGAGATGCCCGATGTGGTGGGATGGCAACTCTGTCATCCCTCACAAAAAGGGGCAAATGCGCTATAGATTATGGGGTGTATGACAGTGAAAACTAGCCTGGGTGGGTTAGGATATTGTGTGTATGGATCTAGCGAAGATGACATTAGGTAACGTTAAGGTTTAGGTAGTGACTGATACCTGTAGTGGGGACGCAGGTAGATTAGAGTGGATGATAATGACGAGGGAGCGCAATAGTTTAAAGGGACGACTGGGAAGCGCAAGTTTCAGAGGGGAGTAGTTAGATGAGATGATGCTGTGTGAGAACTGGACAGGTGTGTGGAGCAGTGTGTGAGTAGTGAGTGTTGTGGATCAGCGCGAATGCGCTTGGGGGAGAGAAGGGTGCAGGCGGCACCAAGTATGAGAGCACAGGTGTGCAAGTGCAGGTGTGTGGAATATATGGAGCAGAGAATGAGTGGTGTGGAGAGAGTTGGAGTAAGTGGTACGGAGTGGTGTGCATGGTGCGAAGGTGTGGATGGGGGAAGAGTGGACCCCTTTTCACGAGTACCCGGGGAGGGTAGTTTAAAGAATAGTTAGAAGGTATAGGTAAATTGTGGTTGGATATTGGCATTTGTGGTGCGGTTGCAGAATGGTATTGTGGATGGGTGCATTGGTGTGGTGAAATTGGCTGGTCGTGTGGCCTGTTAGTATGAGTGTGAATGGTTGGGCACTCCGCCACTGTTAGATGTCGGCCAGGTGAGCTCTGGGAGCCGTTAGTGTCAGTGGGTGCCTGAGGATCCTGGGTGTGGATCGGGCAGCCCGTGCCAGAGAGGGCACTGAGGGGGTGCGAGTGCGAGAGGGCCTTCCCCAGTTAGTTAGGTTAGGGTGAGGAGCAGGTGAGCTCGGTAGGCAACAACAGTGGTGGAGGTGTGCAGGTGGGCGGACCAGCTAGGAGCGTCACATGACCCAGCCACCGAAATTGTGCGGGGGCACCGAGTGATGAATCGGGGGAGTGAGACCACAAATTGAGAAGCACCACAGTTTGGACAATGGGAATTGGTTTTTAGAACCCAGAGTGTAAGTTGGCCAATGGATTGGCAGGGAAAGACCCCGGGTAATGTAAAGTTGTTAAAGTCATTTAGGAAATAGTTAGGATTGATGAACCTGTCGCACCATACGCAGCCACTTACCTGAGGTGATGATGATGACTCCACACCTGTGTTTTCTTTGTTCTGTGTTGCAGGAAGGGAGAATTGCTGTGTGGATATGTGAGACGCATCACAACGTGGATGAGACATTGGGGTGATTCCATCTCTCCCTCCTTAGGAGGGACTGATGATGAATTGGTGATGGCAAATTTTGATGTTGAGTTGGAGATGGCAAATTTTGATGAGAGTTGGAAATGGCAAATTTGATTGGTTAGGAGGGAGAGAAGACGAATTTGGTTTATGGGAGGAACGGGGAAGACAGTAGGGACGTTTGTTGATGTGTAAAGTAGATGTTTATGGGTAGCGTTGTGTTTTGTGGATACCGTAAGGGGTAAGGGAGGGGCAATGTAGGTTACCTGGTGGGGGGGGGGGGGCGTACGGTAGGAACGTACCTGTCTCACCTGGTGCCCATGTGCCCCCAGTGTGCATTACCTTATATTGCATGCACTTTTGCGCCCTTACCACCTTACTCACTTGTCTTCTTTTGTCTCCCACCTCCGAGGATCTGGCTTTGGGGCGGAGAGAGAGGAGAGAGAGGTGCTGGCTCCGCAGTTGTGGGCCTGTACTTTCGCTGCTTGCTGCCTGGATCGATACACCATATGGACCGCAATTTTTGTGGCCGCCCACAATGGACCGCAGTTCTTTTGCGGGCAAGCACCACCCGTTGATGGACCTCTGGGTCAACGTGGCACCTATGCCATACAGGTGAACCACTTTTAGTTGGCCCCCCTGACGGCCACAATTCAGAAATGGACGCGGTTGGCACCTTTCTTTATTTCTAAAGAAGCCAGAAGGCCAAGTGCACTCCATGAAGGCAAGACCAGCGGCAGAACATCGGCCGGCTGCGACACCACCAGTGACCATGGACACTTGATTGTGCATTTATTGTTGAACACTTTATTGGTGCACCGGATGGTGCTGACTGTGTGTATGGGGTGGTGCTTTTGGTGCTTGGACGGGGTGCTCTGCACATTATTAAAGGCCGTAGGGCCACAGGGCACTCGTGGGTTGGTGTATCGATGCTGGCATGCGTGCTCTCTCTATGCATAACATCTGCATGTGTTCCTCAAAGAACAGGTCCTGGATCGTAGTGTAAATATCAGTCTTGTGTAAATAATGCTCCCTACCGGCTGTATGTTTAGTTTGAGAATGCTTTCCGCGATTCGGTTATCCTGTGGGTGTGTTTCTGTTAGGAGAAGGGTGCAACGTCGCAGGGGGACATATTTACTCATTTGTGAACATCTGTAAAACTGTCGCACTCAGGGTTGAGTTAATAGTAGAGGGAACTACATCTGAGTGCCACACTAACGTAGGTAAAAATTTATCGGGTCGGGACGCCCCGAGGTAGAGAAGGGTGCAATGTTGCGGATATGGGATTGGCATCCATCCATATCCGCTTGTAAATATTCCCCTATTTCCTCCATACTTCCCAACTATCCCCAATCCCCCATTCCCTAGTCCCATTTTCTGTAAACAACACTCTGTAGACCCGACCTCCCCCTATTTCCCCCATTAAATGTCGCATCCAGGTCCACCGCATCTCACGTAGACAACTATAGGACATCTTGCTAGTTATTCTTAGTCTATGTCAGTTAAGGACTCGTTTCCATTAATTCTGACTCTTCGTTGCACCAGAATGTGATTGTATGGCACCGTTAGGAAGTTTAGGACCTCCCAATACCTCCCCGCAGCTCTTCCTCACGGTTCAACAACAACAACAACAACAACAACAACAACAACGGTGGCGGCGCGGGGAGTGTGCGTCCTCACTCCGGCTTGGTTGGTAGGGGGTGTTGGGAGTGCACCAGGCCTTTCCAACGAGCCGCCATCGAGCATGTGCTCGACGGGGTTACCAAGTAGGGGCTCGCTGTCAGCTCCTCGTCAAGGGCGGAGCCCGGTAACCCCCGCACCCAATAGAAGCGGCGGACCGGTCCCATCTGGGGCGGAGCCAACGAGCCGAGGGCGTGTGACTCCCCGCTGAGCATGCGCAGGAAGAGGGAGGTGACGTCAGATGCGCGCTGAGCTTGGAGAGAGAAGGACGCCACCTCCGAGCGCTGTGACACCTCCCCGCATCTCTGGACTGGACCGTGCTTTATCCTGTCCCTGAGCCAAGGTGCACCTTGTGCTATCGACTGCCTGTCCTTCCCTGCCATCAATCCCTGTGTAAGTCAGTCTTGTCCCGTTTGTCTGTGGTCTGTCGGGAATAGATAAGATTGTATCTAAGTGCCTATCTCTTCTGTGTCTTTACCTCATTACCTTGTAATCTACCCCTTTTCTCCACCACTAATTATATCCTCCTCCGGAGGTCTTGAGAACTGTACCCCTTGCGTCGTTTCATTTATCCCAGTCGTTGTGTCCTTTCCATCATTGATTTAGCGTAGCGCGATTTGGCCAACGTTCGAGTGGAATCGGGTGAGTTGGGGGTAATCGGGTAAACTGTGCGAACACGGCGGCCATTCCGCTCGGTCAAGCAACATCTGAAGCCGTGTCCGTAACAATATATATATATATATATATATATATATATATATATATATATATATATACAGTCACGTGAAAAAGTAAGTACACCCCATGTAAAGTTTTGACTTTTTAAACATATTTCAACATACAGCTATTTCATCTTCATTACGGAGGAAGTGTTACGGATTCGTCACTTCCGTTGTTGTGGTTTTCATCCACTGTAAACATTTTTGATTCCATGTACTATTATTGTTGTCGTTTAAGGGAAAGAGAGATTACTATTTTCAAAAGGTAAAAAAGTTAATGTTTTAAATGAAACCGGAACCGGATGACGACTAAGAGGAAGAGGAGGAAGAGAAGGCGGAGCGAGTGAGTCGGACAAGAAGCCGAGCTGCTTCAAGATCCCGAGCGAACGTTGGTGAACGAGAGTCACGAGTGAACTTTGGGTTTCCCGGGAAAGGGATTCCTGTGACAGAGTTATTATCGCTGAGACAAATAAACCTGCGTGACAGGTTTTGTGGTTGATTCCGACGAGAATCATCGGAGTGCCGTTACGCCACGAGAACGGGCCGTCGGCCATTTTGACTCGCGTGCTTTGCGCATTGATCAAGGTTTTTCACGTCGCTTCAACCATTCTCACCGAAACCAGACGTTAATTTGGTGTGTGTGTGCAACGTGGCTTTTGAGTGGGAAATCTGCGGTTCGCCGATTGAGAGCCATCAAACGTCCATACCTGAAGGTGTGATTTCCCCGTCACTTCTCGAGGACACCTTCGCCCATCTTTGGCAGTGTAACTGCCAACCCAACGGGATACTGGTCTCGATACGACATCGTACAGACGATCACTGGAGTGGATCAACTTTGGCTTGAAGCCGGAACCAAGTTTGGCTTGAAGCCGGGAAAGAGACATTGGGGATGTTCTTTTCACTCACTTGGAGCACAGTGAGTTATATATTACGAAACTGATGGTACCATCATAGGAATGATAAATATTGATTGTACTTTTGATTAATATTGTTACTGTACCGTTATTCTTGTGTGACCTTAATACAATACTTGTTTGTTGGTAACAACTGGTGTGGTTTCACCATTCATCCTTGGCATACAGAATAACACATCTTTCTGCCAAGACTCCTCTCGGGGCTCGGAGGTACACCGTGACCGGGGTCTGGGGAGGAGCACGTAACAATATATATATATATATATATGTGTTGGTGCGGTTTTAGAACCCACACCTTCTGGTAAATATCCCAGTATTAAAAGGTTAAAGGTTGCACCCCCTAGTTAGTCCACAAGCAACACGTAAGCCACCATAGGACCTCAGTTATTTCATTAGTATGTGTTTTAGATGAGGCCATGTTTCCAATAGTTGAATCTGCATTGTGTCGATTAAATAAGATTAGGCCCTTTCATTCATTTTGCGACCTCCCTCTCCAAGCGGCGCCATTACGCGCCCCTACAGTCGGTGCCTCATGGCTCTCCCAATTTGTTACGTGCCTTTGTTAGCAGCGTTCGCTGCCTTGGCGCTCGCTCAACGCCGCCATAAGACACGCGGTGACGCCCGAGAAAGGAGGCGGAGCACCAGGAAGAAGGTGTGGCCACGTCATCCAGCCATCAAAGGCGTGGCCGGTAAGCCATCACCAGCCTACCAGGGCTAAGGTAACATCACCGACAGGTGTGGCTTTGGGGCCCGCGGAGTGATCGCGTGGAGAGATATAAAAAGTGAGCGCAAAGCCCTTTCACGGACTTTGAGGGGAGAGCGCTGGTTGTACGAGACTTGTTGGAGGCGCGCGCGCATTGTGAGAGGACTCTTTGGGAAATGCGCATTGAACAGGACTGAGAAGAAGATGGGCGCGCTTGATTAAGAGAACATTGGAGAGAGGGCGTTTGGCACAAGCGTGCACATATTATGTACGCCGTAGGACACCAGCTTCCCCCCGCTATATAACTGTCCGGTCGCGTTCAACTATACGTGGAGCTGCCTGCCGGGTTTCGCCCGCTGGACCGGAGCCTGGACCCCATTGCCGGACCCTCTACAATCCCTCTACAATCCATCTACAATCCAGCTACAATCCCCGTGTGAGTGTGTACGTTTGTCTGGGATATTAGAATAAGACTGTTTTGAGACTGCCATGTGTTCTGCTTCTTCCTCTTCCTATCTTGTACACCCTTTCGTTTCCTCTTCTTCTTGTAAATTGTAATAAACCCATCTTTGTTCTTCCTACTTTCTTGGTTTCCTCTTGTCCGATCGCATCCGTCCTTTCTATCATTGGGTAAACGTGGCACGATTGAAACCGCTAGAATCGGGTTTAGACCCTGTTAACGGCCCGGATCGCGGCTCGCTATCCGCTCGGTGTTTCCACCATTAGCCGTGGTTCGGGCGGGAGTTATTTCCCTGCTTTACGGTCGGGTTAGTAATTAGGTATTTGGGACTAAATTGACCAATCACCCTACCTAATACCGACCGGAAGGAGCGTATAACTTCCAGGACTCGGGTCGGCCAGATACCAAGACAAGGGGATTAACCCCCCTTTGATAGGGGGAGCGCCGACGGCCGAGATCAGTAACAATTGGTGTCGAGGAGTGGGATTTGGACCCGAACCAAATTTTTATATTTTTGGACAAAAATTTGGTCGAAATTACGAGCGGCCGAAATTTTTATTAACACCCAAATTGAATCGTGCCATGGATAACCAAGGCGGTCGGATGCCGGTGGGGGAAATAGAAGAGGATTTAGAGGCAACCCAGGACCCCAGGGAACAATTGGGTGTGGTGGAGAAGGCAAATGAAGAAGGTGCGGTAGTGGGGGTTGCAGGTGCACAAAATGGCGGCGCCTCGCACATGGCGACGAGGGCCGCGCCCGCTGTGCAAATGGGGGTGGTCGAAATGCAAGCCTTCATAGCCCAATTCATGGCGGAAATTCAGTAAAAGAACGACAGTATGGACAAGGTGGGAGAACAATTGGAACGAATGGGAAACAAAATTGGCGGATTGAGAAACGAATTGGGAAGCCAAATTGGGGGATTGAGTAAGGAGATGGGAGAAATGAGGGCCAATATTGAGCAATTGGGAAGTCAATTTGGGGGGTTAGATGAGATAGGGCAGATGGGGAGAGACAGGGACCGCAGATCGGGCAGAAAGGTTGCGGGGGTGCGCGATGAGGTAGCGCGGCTTGAGGAGCACGGGTTAAGCAAGGCTGAGCAAAGCGCAGATACGTGGACCGGGGTAGAAATCGCGACTCGGTGTGTGAAAAACCCGACGGCGGCCGAATTGGACAGGGCAAATTCATATGTGCCGGTGGTCGTCGAGGACAAAGAGAATGTAATGGTGATAGTGGAAATTGGGGTTGGAGAGACGGCAGGTATGGAGGATATATCGCAGAGTGGGATGGAATGCATGCAAAGTCTGTATTCGCATCGTGATGCCGTGCTTAATCACCAAAATGAAAGTTTGCAGGTGGTGGAGGAGCGAAGAAGAGGAAGCGCCAAGGTGAGTCCGGCTGTATATGGCACGAAAAGGTTTGGCGCGAAAGGATTTTTTGTGCGCTTGGGATCCAGACGGCACCCGGGCGTTCATGGAAGGTCCTTTGTGCGCTGTGTAAAAGTGAGATGTACGAGAGAAAATGGCACGCATGTGAGAGAAAAGTGGGTGCTGGAGCGAGAGTGTGATACCGAGTGCGAGAGCGAGTGCACATCGGAGTGTATGTGTGATGAATGTGACACAGAGAGTGTGACACAGAGAGAGAGTGGAGTGTGTGTGTGCGACACAGAGAGTGTGTGGGAGTGCACACCAGAGCACGTGATTGGGTGTGAAACAGAGTGCACACCCATGGGTAAGGGTGCGCTGAGTGGGTGTGTACCGAGAGAGTGCACACCCATGGTGAATGTTACAGAGGATGTAACCAAGGAGTGTGCGCCAAGGTGTGCGCAGAGGTGTGCGGTGGTCAAGTGCATAACGAAGTCTGTGAGCGAAATGAGTGTGCCTGGGTGGTGTGCACGAGAGAGTGCGGTGGCGGAATTGACGGAGTGTATGGGATGTGTGAGTAAAGAAAGGAGCGCGTGGTGTGAGCATGCGAGTCGAGCATCGACCCAGACTGGGGGGTTAGCGTTTAGGCTGACGTATAGCCGACGTGAGCTCTCGGGGCGTGGTGTTCTTTGTGTGCTGTGGGGGCCGGCGGGGATCGTTGCCGCGTCGCTCCTGCAAGGAGCGCCGTGCACGATTCGGGCCGGGCCCAGCCCTGCACGGTCGGTGCCGCGTTTTGCCAGGCAAGGCGACTGGCCTGGTTCGAGGAGAGGTTGGAGGGTTCGGAGTGGCGCCCCCTTGCGGTGGCGGCGCTCCGGCCGGGGAAGGTTGGGTCATCGGGCCGGAGACCAAAAGGCCCTGCGTAGGGATGGTGCTTGGAGCCTTGGTCCGAGTATGCCTCCTCCCCAGAGTCGAAAATGCCGGACGGACCCAACCTACAGGAAACTGACCATCCGCACGCATAGCCGGCTTTTCGAAGCCGATCTGTGAAAAATGTATTCCCGCACGAGAAGATCAGAGTAGTGGACAAATAGAAATAGTGAGGAATGGTAGTTGTACCATTCTTCATTTTTGGGCAGAGGAGCTATAGTTTTATGTGGTGGCAGTACAAACTAGCCCGGGAGGGTTAGGATAATGGTTAGGGACCTAGAAATGACTTTAGGGGACCAAGATTTAAGTAGTGACATTGTACCTGTAGGGGGGACATAGAGTAGAGTAGTTGGATTATAATGATGAGGGAGTGCTTAGTATAAGGGATGACGGGGAGCACTAGTATTAGAAGGGAGTAGTTAGATTAAATGATGCAGTGTGTTTGTGGTGTAGTTTATTCAATAAGGAATTGAATGAGAATCTTTGTGGTGAGCATGATGAAATGAGGAATTGAGCGTGGGAAGATTTGAGAGCGCGAGGCAATGGTTTGGAGAGGTGATGTATTGTGAGCGTATTGTGGATGAATGTAATGAAGTTGGTTGAATGAATTGCTTGCTTCGTGTGCAAATAGAGACTTGGTGAGTGGTAATAAATGGTGTGAAGTAAATGGAGTGTGGAATGAGTGGAGCGTAGTGTATGGTGCGAAGGAGTGGATGGGGGAAGGATGGACCCCTTCACGAGTACCCGGGGAGGGTAGTTTAAAAGTATGTAGAGGGAATAGGTAAATTGTGGTTGGATATTGACATCTGTGGTGCGGAAAGTAGCGGGGTGCTGCTTGGATGGGTGCATAAGTGTTTGGAATGGCTGGGCGTGTGGCCTGTTAGTGCGTATGGTTGGTTGAGCACTCCGCCACTGGTAGTCTGTCGGCCAAGTGAGGCCGCAGGTAGGCTCTGGGAGCCGGGTTAGAGTTCAGTAGAGTTCAGCGGGGCCCGAGGGTCCTAGGAGAGGACCTGGGTAGCCCAGTGCCATGGAGGGCAGTAGTGGGGTGAGAGAGCCAGGAGGGCCTTCCCCAAGGTCGGTTCGGGTGAGGAGCTAGGCAAGCTCGGGTGGCGATGTTCAGTGGCGGAGATGCGCAGGTAAGTAGGACCTGCTAGGGGAGCCACACGACCCAGCCCCGGGATTGTGCAAGGGCACAGTATATAAAAATCGGGGGAGTGAGACCCCAAATTGGAGAGCACCACAGTATGTGCAATGGGAATTGGTTTCTAGAACCACAGAGTGTAAAGTGGCCAATGGATTGGCAGGGCAAGACCCCGGGTAGCTAAAAGTGTTAATGTCAATTAGAAGATAGTTAGGAGAAAATCTCTTCGCATCATCCTCATCTGCTCACCTAGGGTGATAGGACTCCACACCATGTTTTGCAAACATTTGGAATGAAAGACGCATTTTGACGTGGGGGAGACATTGTGTTGATATTCCATCTCTTCCTCCTTAGGAGGGATTGATGACGAATTTGGATTAGGGGACGGGAAAGACAAGACGTAGAGACGAATTGTAAATTGTGTAAATACGGGGTAGGGGCAAGGGTAGAGTAGGTGACATGGGGGGGGGGGCACAAACGCTAGGGACGAGCTTTCTCAGCTCGCTCTCCTGCGCCCCTCATTTTGCATTGCCTTGTATTTATGTGTACCCTTGCGCCCTTGCCCCCGCTAATCTGCTTTGTCTTCCTTCCCCACTCATGGACCATGTTCTTTTGTGCCCGAGGGGAGTGTGCAGGTGTCCGCAATTGTGTGCCCGCACCCTTGCTGCCTCCTGCCTGCACTGATGCACCATATGGACCACACGTTCTGTGGCCTGGCACCACTTATGGACCACACGTTCTGTGGCCTGGCACCTCTGCTGGGACCGACCCTTGTTGCCAGCGGTATCTGGCTTGCGGACCACTGTTTTAAGTGGCATCTATGTCCAGCAGTGGACCACCTGAGTTGGCCCTGCTGGCCATATAAATAATAAAAAGCGGACGCTGTGTGTGCCGTTTTTATTAATAAAAACATCAAGCAAGAAGACAGCCAGAAACATCGGCCCAGCAGAGCAAGCGCAAGAAGAAGACATCATTTTTATTATTTTAAAAATGTTTGTTTTTGTGGATTTTGGTGCCTTTCTTTATTGGTGCATATTGGTGCATATGTGTATGGTGTATCGGTGCAGTGCATTGCAGTGGCATTTCCCCTTTTCAAAAGTTCTTCTCTTTTCCCACAAAAGACAGGTCCTGGATTGCAGTGTAAATAATTAGTAGTGTACTGTAAATAACATGCTCCCCACCGGCTAAATGTGTAGTTTGAAAATAATTCCGTAATTCGGTTAATTGTGGGCGTGAGTCAGTTAGGTAGGATGCAACGCAGCAGGTGGGACATATCTAGTGTTAAAACTGTCGCACTCAGGGTGAGGTTAATAGTAGAGGGCAACCACACCTAAGTGTCACATTAATTTAAAAGACAGTCCTTTTGTTTCGGCTCGGGTCGAGCCTGGAAAAAGGGGGGGGGGGGGGAGGTGCAGTGTTGCGGTTTTAGAACCCACACTTTCTTGTAAATATCCCATTATTAAAAGGTTAAAGGTTGCACCCCCTAGTTAGTCCACAAGCAACACGTAGGCCACCATAGGACTTCAGTTATTTTATTAGTATGTGTTTTAGATAAGGCCATGTTTCCAATAGTTGAATCTGCGTTGTGTAGATTAAATAAGATTAGGCCCTTTCATTCATTTTGCGACCTCCCTCTCCAAACGACGCCATTACGCTCCCCTATAGTCGGTGCCTAATGGCTCTCCCAATTTGTTACGCGCCTTTGTTACCAGCGTTCACTGCCTTGGCGCTCGCTCAACGCCACCATAAGACATGTGGTGAGGCCCGAGAAAGGAGGCGGAGTGCCAGGAAGAAGGTGTGGCCACGTCATCCAGCCGTCAAAGGCGTGGCTGGTAAGCCATCACCAGCCAACCAGGGCTGAGGTAACATCACCGACAGGCGTGGCTTTGGGGCCTGCGGAGTGATCGCGCGGAGAGATATAAAAAGCGAGTGCAAAGCCCTTTCACTGACTTTGAGGGGAGAGCGCTGGTTGTACGAGACTTGTTGGAGGCGTGCGCGCGTTGCGAGAGGACTCTTTGGGAAATGCGCATTGAACAGAACTGAGAAGAAGAAGGGCGCACTTGATTAAGAGAACATTGGAGAGTGGGCGTTTGGCACAAGCGTGCACATATTACGTATGCCGTAGGACACCAGCTTCCCCCCCGCTATATAACTGTCCGGTCGCATTCAACTATACGTGGAGCTGCCTGCCGGGTTTCGCCCACTGGACCGGAGCCTGGACCCCATCGCCGGACCTTCTACAATCCCTCCACAATCCATCTACAATCCATCTACATTCCAGCTACAATCCCCATGTGAGTGTGTACGTTTGTCTGGGGTATTAGAATAAGACTGTTTTAAGACTGCCCTGTGTTCTGCTTCTTCCTCTTCCTATGTTGACTATCTTGTACACCCTTTCGTTTCCTCTTCTTCTTGTAAATTGTAATAAACCCATCTTTGTTCTTCCTACTTTCTTGGTTTCCTCTTGTCCGATCGCATCCGTGCTTTCTATCATTGGGTAAACGTGGCACGATTGAAACCGCTAGAATTGGGTTTAGTCCTTGTTAACGGCCCGGATCGCGGCTCGCTATCCGCTCGGCGTTTCCACCAATAGCCATGGTTCGGGTGGGAGTTATTTCCCTGCTTTACGGTCGGGTTAGTAATTATGTATTTGGGACTAAATTGACCAATCACCCTACCTAATACCGACCGGAAGGAGCGTATAACTTCCAGGACTCGGGTCGGCCAGATAACAAGACAAGGGGATTAACCCCCCCCCCCCCTTGATATGGGGAGCACTGACGGCCGAGATCCGTACCAATATATATATGTATATATAGTTACAGAACTGGAGTTGGGTGTTACCATGAGGCAGTTTCTCGGACCGTACCTCCTCATACCTGAGGGAGGTGGTGGTCGCGGTCGTGCCAGTCCATCCGAGGACAGGCTTGGCCCTAACCTACCCGTCCCCTCTCTTTAATCCCACGGGCCTATCCTCGTCACTGTTCATTCTCCTCTGTCCCTATATGTGCCTCCTCTAACTCTGACCCCACTCTTTAAAATGTGACTGTGTCTCCTTACTGTGATGTCTCTCTCTTGGATTCCCCTCAGTCGGTGCCAAATTTCTAATAAAAGCAGGCTAACCCCCCTAGGAATCCCTTAGAAAGAAAAGGTGGATCTCTGGGAACCTCACCGCAAGTTTGAGATACGTCTGCAGGTCCCATGGCTTCTTCATGTGGGCAAATCCAGTGGCCATTTATTACCTGAGGACTGGATGGTGCGAAGGGGCATACACAACATTCCTAACTACCCTATCCATTACCACATCGGCAATTAAACTGCCCCAGAACTTACCGATGTGTTACTTTAAACTACGTGTTTCTGACAACCTAATTCACCCGTCACTTCCCCTGTTGGTGCTCACACTGTTCTTGCCTTGCCTTCAGCTTTACATCCATGCTTCCACACAATTTCCTGGCGAGGCAGCGTGGTTCCACTTGCAGGCGCACACACTTGCATACACTCACACACGGCATCCCTGGGATGCTTAGACAACCACCGAGCTTACCTGCTCCATTATGAATTGGGGAGGGGGGGGGGCTAAGCCTTCCTTTTCTATTAACAAAAAGGTTTTTTTTTAAACCATCAAAACGACAAACTAGAAATCTGAAGCCATAATCGAAACCAAATAAATAACAATAAATCAAGAACAATAATCAAACAAGCAAATGAACAATAAATCAAAAACAATAATCAAACAAGCAAATTAACAATAACTCAAAAACAATAATCAAACAAGTAAATAATAAAAATAACCAAAAATCCGCCATAAGTCCATTTCCTCCAAAGAAAAAACAAAATCCCAAAGTTCACCCCTTCCCACCCGCAGCAGGGGGGCCAGGGCTGGGGCCCGGGCGGCATCCTCATGCAGAGCGAGAGCAGGACCAGGAGTGGACAGGGGAGAGTGTGGAAGGAGGCTCACACAGCCATCTCTGGATATCTGCCTTCAAGGTTACTTGAGGGCCTGGGCAGCCTTTCCTCGCCTCCTTGAGGTCCTTCTCCTTTCCCCTCAGTCGTTTGGCCTTATAAATGGGCCAGGGGCCTTTGCTCACTGGAGCCTTCCCCTTGTTACCACCCCTCCTCCCGCATTTCTTCACCTCCCAACTACTTGTCAATATCCTTATAGTCCGAGGAGGAGCCATTACCCTACCTTCCCCCTCCTCGTCGAGGGATCGGCCTCCAGTGATCCAGTGATTCCATGTCAACATGCCTTGCAGCCATGCCATGTCAACCATGTCATGTCATGTCAACATGCCATGTCAACATGCCGTGCTGCAGCACTCTCCTTTCTCTCCTCCCTCTCCAGTGTTTGGGAAGAGGCGAAGGAGGACAATGCCTCCACCATCTGGCTGTGCTCTCCCTGGGCCAAGGGGACCACAGCGGCCAGCACTTTCTCTCCCTCCTCCTTCATTCTCTCATCCTCCTTTACTACGGGGGGAGAGGGAACCAGCACACCAACTACCATACTTCTTCCAGTCCCGGGGTCAACACCCACACCTGCAGATGCACGCATGCATCTGGTTCACGTAGCTCTGCTGGCAGGAGCGGAAGGTGTGCCCCATTGCACTGCAATGGTTGCACCGAACTTCAGAGGTGCATTGCTCCCTCAACTGTTCCAACTAGCCACACTGTGAGCAAAACGGTTCTTTACACGCAGATACAAAGTGGTCCAATGGTCCGCACCTGCGGCATACTTTCGGCTGACCCACATAAAACACTTCTAGGGTGGTCCAAAAACAACGGAGTTAGTCGAATCGTTCCTCCACATATGTTGTTTTTGTCCACTAGGGTCGATTTACTTGTGTGTGAAATTTGAGTTTGATTGGTGAATATTTAGAGGTTGCCCCATAATAAAAATTTCATTGTCAAGAATTTTTGCAGCTGTCTCTCTTATTCCTTGGTGGAGGAAGTGGAAACTATTCATTTCGAGCTCCTGGACCAACACACCGAGCTTAATGGATGGGGAAAGGGATTTATGCATTGAAGATATTTTTTTTTCCAAGATCAATTCAAGCTGACACCACGTAAAGCCAGGAGCATAACTGATTTGGCTCTGTTCGTGAGTCTCATTTACATAAGGCAGTGGAATGAAGCACCCCTTGGAATTCGAGCCCCCTATAACGACATACAACTTCTGTCTGTCCTCAAGACCTACTCCATTCAGATTGTGACCAGCAAAGCGTCCGCAGCCTTTTGCAGACATCTTGGGTTTCTCTCCGAGCACCTAGTTGCCCTAGCCTTTTTCGATGACTGACCCACATAGTGTGAGTGACCACAACATTCTCAGTCCGGAAGGATGAAAGGAAAGGATGGTCCGGAACCTACAACATTCTCAGTTACCCGGCCTTCCTCGACGTCTAGAGATCACAAGTGAAGTGGAAGACCTGAAGTTGGAAGACATTGTGACAAAAAGGACCAGTTCCTTCTTTGATGTCTTGATGGAAGGGGGAAAAGCGAAATCTCAATCTTTTTAAAGAAACCCCCCAGACAGTGGACTGACGATACTTTTTCCAACGAACTTCGGGATCGGTCCTCTCGAATGAAAGTAGTAAACAACATGGCGGAACGGGGGCATCAACCTGATCCAAAATTATGAGACACTGATGAAAGACGAAGAACAGAAACAGTTCCTTCTTCGATGGGTGGCAAGTTTTTCTGGTGGCAACTCTGTCATAGTTTTTCAAGTCAATGATTGTTTTATGCTACATGGGACCTCTGATTTATGAGTGCAACATGGGGTGACCCCTAAATATTGTTTTTTTTTGTGAAATTTTTTTTTGTGTGCTTTTCATTTACGTATAAAGGAATAAAAATAACCTTGTGGAAAAAGGAAATTTGTTCCTTTGTTTTTTTGGACCACCCTATTCCCTACGGTCTATCCTAATTACAATGCCATTAGGGATGTGGGTGACCGAACCATAATCGTTGACCCGAAACTTAACACGATATTGCCGTCCCGGTCCATATTCGCAAACCATTCCGGATAAACCGTGGTGGGGATTTAACATCAACAAAATGAGACAACCAAAACTTATCATAATCAGAGACACTTTTATTGTAGAAGCAGACCGTCATGTCCTTCTTATGGTCAGAGAGAGCCTCGACCGTCCAGTCAGCCAGAGACCTAGCTCACCAAGCGGCAGTCCACCTCACCCAGAACTCGGCAAGTCCCCCAGCTGTCTGGAAGGACACATCAAAACCCCGGGCCAAGGAGATGAGGCAGAAAATAACCTCAGGCTTGAACCTCAGCTCGTCAAACAAAACAGACCGACCAAATACCTCACTTGACGGTACAGCTCCCTCCTTCGCCAGCACGAACCGGGCGCAATTATGGCACCTGCTCGCTTTGTCGAGGTCCTGGGGAGAGGGAGGACAACACTAGGAATGAGGGGAGGAGGAAAGGGAGGGAGGGAGGTGGTGGCAGGGAGGCATGAGAATACTTACCTGCCTGTAGGGCAAGGCCGCCAGACAAGGAGGAAAGCCATGGAAGAGCAGGGAGGGAAAAGACGAATGAAAATGCAGGACAAATAAAGACAAAAAGGATAATATAAACACAGACGAGTTGGGGAAATAAAAACGCGCAGGACAAACACAACAATCGCCAAAAAAAAACAAAAAAAACTTCTGGCCTGTGAATGCACGACCCCGCAGAGGAAACCTACAGGTACAGCTGATTTTATTCTGAAGTTATCAGAATCACTACAAATTAACACAGGTGGAGGCCAATTAACTTGGTGTGTGATTTTGAAGGTGATTGGTTGCACCTGAGCTAACTTACAATTGCTATTATAATGGGGTGTGCACTTATCCAACCAAAATATTATATTTTTGTGTTTTTAATTAATTTTCTGAAATTTGGAGGATTTGTTTTTTACTTGCAAGTTGTTGGTTACGATTTGTAAATAAAGGTGGAAAAAGTCTAATTTAATGCATTTTAATTCCAGACTATAAGGCAACAAACAAATGGTGAAAATTTTGAGAGGGGGTGTGACTTTCTATAGGCACTGCATATATAAATATATATATATAAAACCACCGTTTAGAGGCCATTTTTCCCCGCAAAGCGGGGGTTGGCCTTTTCGGGGACCGTGGTAGTTGTTGTTTTTTGGTCCCCTTTTTGAAGCAATGTTTTACGGCCGGATGCCCTTCCTGACGCCAACCCTTTTTGCCGCCTTCAACGACAACCAGGGAATTACCAGTGAACTGGTACTCAATTAGCCGACCTCGGAAGGATTGAGCAGGTTGAAGTCAACCCCCCTGGCATTAATTCGGCAATCGACCGAGATTCGAACCCAGGATCCTAGGTTATAATCCTAAGCCAGCACCCTAGCCGCTAGCCCAACACCAGGGATCATATGTATATATACATACATACATATATATATATATATATACATACATACATACATACATACATACATACATACATACATACATACATACATACATACATACATACATACATACATACATACATACATACATACATACATATATATATATATATATATATATATATATATATTTGCGGATATGAGGCCTGTATTTTTTTGATTGTGTTGTATTGTGGTAAATTGGTGATGATTATTGTTTATTCTGCGCCCCCCTGCCTCCGGAGCTGTGTAAAGGTGAAAGGGCATCCCATAATTAGTCCACAAGCATACACGTCAGCCAAGTAATAGAATACCCCTGTTGATAGTTATCTCTTATTCTGTGTTTTAGGGTAAGGCTGTGTCTCCCATTAATTGAAGTACTCCATTGCACCAGTGAAAGAGAATAGATCCCCTTTCATTCCCATCCCCAAAATCTCCATTTCCTATTACATCCCCTCTCGTCATTGCCAACCCTCGATTACCATATTACCTCCCCTCCAAAACCACCATTGAACATGTGCTCTCGTCGGAGGAGAAAGGCGTGTCTCCACCTCGTCATAGAGGGGAAGAGGGGCGTGCCCGCCCGTCGTCATCAAGGGCGGAGCGAGAGGGTCGCGTGACCAACCAGGGCCGAGGTGAGCACACCGATGGGCGTGTCAGGAAGGCCGGCGGCTTAATCGCCGGAGGCGCTATAAAAGGCGCGCACGCACGAAGCGAGTGAGTTGGTCGTCAAGAGAGGGTCGGTGAAGAGAGTCGTGAGGAGTCAGTCAGTGGAGTCGGTGGTCAGTTGGTTGCGTTGGTTGCGGTGAGGAGTCGGTGGTGGTGGTCAGTTGGTTGCGTTGGTTGCGGTGAGGAGTCGGTGGTAAAGAGTGAGTGGGCCAAGAAAGAGTTGAGGGTTGGACCAGACGAGTCGGACAAGGCCTGGCAAAGCACGCGACGTCCACAGCAGCCACAACAGCAGCTTGGGGGCCTGAACGGCGGTTTGAGCAAGGCCGTGAAGGAACGGCGGCGGCTAAACGCGCCGGTTGTGCTGCAGGACCCCCTTGGACCTTCCGCTCCCTCCAGCCATCCACCTCCTGCCATTCCATCCTTCTTGTGTACGTGAGTTTGTTCTGTTTGTTCTGTCCTGGGTTAATTAAGCTTGTATAAGTTAATAATTTCACTGTGTCACCTGCGTCTTATGTGCTTGTAAATAAACGTGACTGCTTTCTTTTTGCTTGTGTGTGTAAATAGTCAATAAATTCAGTAGTATTTCCAAACCTTTCTTTGCCTTCGTTTTCCTCTTTGCATTCGTCGTTTTAGTCTTTTCCCTCATTGAGCAGCCGCGGTGCGATCTGGTCAACGTCGGGTGGAATCGGGTTCTAATCGGGGAGTAACTGTTCGGTCGCGGTTGGACCATCCGCTCGGCCCATCATACCATCTAAACCGCGATCAGTAACAATTGGTGTCTGGGAGTGAGATTCGGGGCCCGAACCAAATTTTTAAAACATCTAAAAAAAAAAAAAAAAATTTGGTCAAAATTTGGAGCGGCCGAAATTTGTTTTGTTTTACAAAACCTGAACTTTGAAATCGCGCCATGGCTGGTCAAGGCGACGGGATGCCGGTGGGAGAGATAGAGGGGTTAGGAGTAACCCAGGATCAAATGGAGGGGAGCAATGAGGAGGCGGTTGAGGGAGTATCAGGCGCGCAAAATGGCGTCCTCGCGCACGTGGGTGTAGCGGCACCAAATTTTGCCGCGCCCGCGACAGTAGCAGCGCTGCCGTTGGATTCGGACCTTTTGTTGCTACAAATCGGGGCCCTTATGGACAAAATGAGGGACGAAGCAAGGGCTGATAGTGCAAAAATGGAAAGCAGAATGATGGGGGTAATGAGGGACGAAGTAAGGGGTACCGGTGAGGCGTTAGACAATGGGATAAAAGAGGTAAAGAATGGGTTAACGGGGGTAGAAAACAGAATGGCCGCTCAAGAGAATCAAATGGAAGGGATGAAAAAGGGGTTAGAGGGGTTAGAAAACAGGATGGAAGGCAAATTGCGGGAGATAGGGGAGCAATCCGCCCGAGAAATTAAACAAATGGGAGAGCAGATGGAGGAGGTAAAAATCGGGGTAGAAACCTAATTGGATGCTCAGAGGGATGAATTGGGACAGATGAGGGCGGCATCTACAAAAGAAAGGGAGGAGATGAAAGAGGAGATACGACGAGGTGTGAGTGAGGAGGTTTCGGGGCTACGCGAGGAGGTAAAGCGAGGTGAGAAGTGTATAGAGAAAGAGGTGAGAAATAATACGGCTAGGTTACAGGGGGGAATAGAGGGTCTGACGAAGGGAGTAGAACAGCTGACAGTCGGACAAAGGGAACTAGCGGACCAAGTGGAAAAGAACACTGCAATCATCGGGGGTTTAAAAGCGACACAAAAGGACATTAAAAACGAATTAATAGCAACACAAAAGGAATGTCAGATGGTACATGAGGGGTTGACGAAGAAGTTGGAGGAGGTGACAGAAGTAATGGAGACGAAGGACAGAGAGGTGAGGACGCACATAGAAACGGTTAAGGTGGCGTTAGAGGAAGAGATAGAGGAGGCGCACCGGGAGATGAAGGAGGTAAAGGAAAAATTAGAGGAGGTGGAAGAGGGGGTGAGTGAAATTAAGAAGAGACGGAGGGAAACTAAGAGGGAGATAAAGGAGGAAGTCATGGATTATGTACAAGGTCTGTGTTCAAATCATGATGAGGTGCTCACTAACCAAATAAAAAGTTTGCAGGTGGCAGAGGAGGCGCGACGACGAGGTACGGAGGTGAGGGGCAATGTATATGATGTGAGGGGAGATTCAGTCGGCTTGGGGGGTGGTGTAGACCCGGGTGTTCGTGAGGGACCAATGGTAAGATGTATGACTGGTCCGGAGTGGATGGACAGGGGAGGTGTGCAAGGAGGTTTGGCTATGGGGAATGAGGGGGGTGCTGGTGAGCAAGGATGTGGGGGTATGGCGTGGGTAGCGGGTTGCGGAGGGGCGACCCAGGCATCGACACCAGGAGGGGTAGTGTTTGGAGGGACGGGGGACGCGCGGGAGCCCCCCGGGAATAACGTACTGTGGGAGCCCGAACGGGTTGGTCCCGCGTTGATCCCGCAAGGAGTGACGCGCGGGGTCCGACCTTCGGGCGCCCACAAGGTCCCACTCGCGCCGTATGACGGCAAGAGTGATTTGAGGGCGTACCTGGCGCAGTTTGAGTACGTGTGTAAAGGCAACGGTTGGAACCCGGACGAAGGTGGAGTACACCTGGTGGGGGCACTGCGCGGTGCGGCGGCGGAGGTGCTGACGGCTTTACCACCGGGTGCTCTCACCCTGCCAGCTCTCCGTGCGGCATTAATTAATCGGTTCGGCATTGAACAGCAAAGCGAGCTTGTTAAAGCCCAACTTGCGCAGCGAAAACGCAAGCCCCAGGAGACCATCGGGGAACTTGCTCACGATATTCGCCGCGCGGTCGGGATTGCACACGCGGACATGGCAGCGAGTTCCCAGGAAAGCCTGGCGCTGGATCACTTTATTCAGGCCCTTCCGGATCTGGAGCTCCGACAACAGCTCGCCATGTGGCGCCCGCAAACCATGAGTCAGGCGGCCGACGCTGCAGCCCGTTGGGAAGCAGAGAGGCCCCTGGCCCGGGGAGGCGAGCGCCACGCAGTGGCGGTGCGTCAGATGGGGCCCGTGATGGGGGGCGGCCCCCCAAGGGGGCCCACCCCCGACGGGGGCCCTGACCTGGAGAGCATGGTCCGGAGGTTAGTGGATCGGCGCCTGGCGGGACCTGGACCATGGCAGGCAGCCCCAGCGGTGGCACCCGGTAGTCCCCGACAGAGTACCCCAATTCGGACATACAGGGGGGGGAATTTGGAATACCGGAGGCAAGCACCTTACCAGGTGAGGTGCTATAATTGTGCTCGGATGGGTCACCGTGCATGGGAGTGTCGAGCTCCGCGCCGGGACGTTTCCCGCCAACCGATGCCCTCAACTCCGCCCCGTATAGATCGGCCTAGCCGACCTCAGACACCCCCCCCGCCAAGGCCCGGGAAACTAGAACGTGCCGGGCATGCAGGGCGGTGTTCGGCAGTAGGGGATGGGGAGAAGCCCTCGTTGACGCGACAGGTCATTCATTGTGGCCGAATTGGGACGGGTAGTTTGACAATTCGGTGCAAAATTGCCGGCGTGGGGGTGGACGCCGTGGTGGACACGGGAGCCAGCGCCACGATCATCAGCCCCGTGGTCCTTAATTCGAGTGCAGACGGCTGGGGTAAAATCCAGCGTCTGGAAAATCATAGTTTGCAGTTGGCTACCGGGGCAACGGCTCCGATCATAGGGCGTGGTTTTGTGACCCTCAAGTTGGGATCGGTAAGGAAAGAGATAGAGGTTTGGGTGGCGGAGGTGTGCGACCCATGCTTAATAGGGTTGGATTTGTTGACTGCCAGCGGTTGTAAAATCGACTTGAGTCGGGGGATCCTGCGATGGGGAGTGGAAGAGCTACCATTGGAGGGGGTGAGCACGGCCGAGAGGGTGGAGCTGGAGGCTCCTGAGGCCGTGACCATTCCTCCGGGGGCCGAGGCCATCGTGCCGGCCCGATGGTCAGCTCGCCCGACATGGCAGGAGTCCTGCGGCCTGGTCGAACCGGTGGCAGCGCTATCCATACCTGGTTTAATCGTGGGCCGCACCCTTGTAAAAACGGACGGGCCGGTGGTGGCCGTCCGAGTAATTAATATTAGCACAGAACCACGCACTATAGTGAGGGGCACGAAGGTAGCTGGCTGCACCCCAGTTAGAGAAGTCGCGTCAGTGAGGGGCGAGAACGTCCAGCCGAGCCGGCCCCAGGGGGAGCCTTCAATAAGTTCTAGGAATTGGCCCGATCCCATTTGCGAGATGGTAAATCGTAGTAGTGTAGAGTTGGGAGGTACCCAGAGGGAGGCCTTACACAAACTGGTTGGGTCCCATTTGGACCTCTTCTCCTTGTCCACCGAGGATATTGGACGTACGGGCCTGGTGAAACATCAGATCCACACCGGTGAGGCCCGGCCTATTCGTCAGGCCGCCCGACGGCTCCCTTGGAGCAAGAGGGCGGAAGCTGACGAGCAGGTTGAAAAAATGCTCGACGCAGGTGTGATCGAGCCCTCGGGAAGTCCTTGGATGTCACCTGTTGTGCTGGTCAAAAAGAAGGATGGGACCACGCGGTTCTGCGTGGACTATCGCCAGCTAAACAACGTGACACTCAAGGACTCATATCCCCTGCCAAGGATTGATGACACCCTCGATGCCGTTGCGGGCTCAAATTGGTTCTCAACTTTGGACCTCAAGAGTGGGTATTGGCAGGTGGAGATGGATAGGGCAGGGAAGGAGAAAACGGCATTTTCCACAGGTAAGGGACTGTATCAGTTTACTGTGATGCCGTTTGGTTTGTGTAACGCCCCCGCCACCTTTGAAAGATTGATGGAACATGTACTAGGCGGCATGCCATGGCAATCATGCCTGGTGTACCTGGATGACGTCCTAGTACATGCCAAAACGTTCCCCCAGGCAGTAGCTAATTTGGACCAGGTGTTCGGGTGCCTCAGACAGGCAGGGTTGAAGCTGAACCCGAGTAAGTGCACTTTGTTTGCAAGAGAGGTGGCCTATCTAGGTCACGTGATCGGCCGCGAGGGGGTAAAAACGGACCCAGACAAAATTAAAGCGGTAGAGGAGTGGCCCGCACCACGTACCATCAAGGAGGTGCGGGGATTTTTGGGACTCTGCTCCTACTACCGGCGCTTTGTGGCGAAATTTGCGGAGTTGGCCCGTCCCCTCCACCGGCTTACGGAGAAGGGGACGCGATTTAATTGGACACGGGAGTGCCACGAGGCCTTCCAAAAATTGAAGGGGTGTCTAACATCCGCACCCCTTCTAGCTTACCCCACTAGCAACGGGGCATTTACCCTGGACACGGATGCGAGCCAGGAAGGATTGGGCGCAGTTTTGTCTCAGACACAGGAGGGCATGGAGAGAGTGATTGGTTACTATAGTCGGGCCTTAAGTAGGCCCGAGCGAAATTATTGTGTCACTCGCAAAGAGTTATTGGCTATGCTGGCTGCCATGAACCATTTCCACCCGTACCTGTACGGGCGGAAATTTTTGGTTAGAACTGACCATTCCTCCTTGCAATGGCTCCTTCGGTTCAAGGAACCGGAGGGCCAAATTGCAAGGTGGTTGGAAAAGTTGCAGCAGTACGATTTTGATGTGGCCCATAGGGCCGGGAAGGCCCATGGTAATGCGGACGCACTCTCTCGGCGTCCTTGTCTGGGGGAAAACTGTAAATTTTGTGCGAGACACGAGGAGAGGGAGCAATTGGGCGATTCTGCCCCGATTCTCGTCGTCCGGGCAACCCGGGTGAGAGGGCCAATTTTGCCACTAACCGCGGACGAGGAATTTGGAGATTTGGCATGGAGCACGGCCCAGCAGGAGGATCCTGTCCTGGGGCCGGTGTTCAATTGGGTCAAATTGGGGCAAAGACCAAAGGGGGAAGAGGTCACCCCCCTCGGGGCGCAAACAAAGGCGTATTGGGCTCAGTGGCAGACCCTGGAATTGAAAGGCAACATCTTGTATCGCAAGTGGGTGGAGGTTCCCTCTGATAGAACTTCCTGGCTGGTGATAGTCCCTGACAAATTCAAGAACGTCATATTGCAACAGGTGCATGGTACCCGCTCCGGCGGCCATTTGGGCAGGACAAAGACAATATCTCGGGTCCGCCGGAGGTTCTATTGGGTGAATATGGGGCGCGACATACAGGACTGGTGTCGGAGATGCGACGCCTGTTCTGCCAAAAAGGGACCAGCACGGAGGATGAGGGCCCCCCTTGAATTACATCAGGTGGGGGCCCCCCTTGAGCGGGTGGCTATGGATATTCTAGGACCGCTGCCCCGCACCCGCCAAGGTAATAAGTATATCCTCGTTGTAATGGACTATTTCACCAAGTGGCCGGAGGCCTATGCCCTCCCCAACCAAGAAGCAGGGGTGGTAGCACAGGCCTTCGTAGAAGGATTTGTATGTCGGCACGGGATTCCACAGGAGCTGCACACCGATCAGGGTCGAAATTTTGAAAGTCAATTGCTAAAAGATGTGTGCAGACTCCTGTCAATTCGGAAAACCAGGACCACGCCCTTGCGGCCACAATCTGACGGGATGGTGGAGAGATTCAATCGAACATTGATCCAACAACTGGCATTGTTCACCACCACCCGTCAGGATGACTGGGACGAACATCTCCCGTACCTGTTGATGGCCTACCGAACTAGCCAGCACGGGGCCACCGCATGCAGTCCAGCGTTGCTTATGTATGGGCGGGAGTTACGGGCTCCCGCCGACTTGCTATGCGGTCCCGTGCCAGACACCACGGATACACCGCCGAGGGAGGGTTACGCACGTCACCTGGAGGAAGGCATGGAGCGGGTCCATGCCTTCGCCCGCCGCCAGCTCCATCTGGCGGGGGCCAAGATGAAGCGTAGGTACGACGACCGGAGCCAGGGGAGTCAATACGCTCCGGGGATGAAGATTTGGTTCTTTAATCCCCGGAGGCGGAAGGGCAGGTGCCCAAAACTCACATCCCCCTGGCAAGGCCCGGGAGTCGTCCTGTCGCAAATCTGTGACGTGGTCATTAAAATCAAAATGGGGCCACAGGCCCCCCCTCGGATCGTCCATGCCGACCGAATAAGACCTTATGCCGGCGAGCAGGCGCCCTCATGGATCGCCTCGGCTCTAGATGCCGAGGCAGGACCCAGTACCTCTTGCGACGGGGGCTCGTAGCGTCAGAGGACTGGGGGGGATGATAGTGGGGGCAAATGCGCAATAGTTTATGGGGTGGCTATGACAACCGAGCCAGGGAGGGCTTGGATAAATGATAGGGATCTAGAAGAGATTGACATTAGGTAACGTTAAGGTTTAGTTAGTGACTGATACCTGTAGTGGGGACGCAGGTAGTTTAGTGTGGATGATAATGACGTGGGAGCGCAATAGTTTAAAGGGACGACTGGGAAGCGCAAGTTTCAGAGGGGAGTAAGATGAGATGATGCCGTGTGTTTGAAGATTGAACAGGTGTGAGGATTGAACAGGTGTGATTGCACAGGTGTGCAACTGAACAGGTGTATGTGGCTATGTGGAATAAATGGTAGTGTGGAATATCTGGAGTATTGGAATGGATGGTAGTGGAGTGAGTATGGTGGAAATTGTGGAGTGGAGTGGATGGTGCGGAGGTGTGAATGGGGGAAGAGTGGACCCCCATCACGGATACCCGGGGCGGGTAGTGTAAGTGTTAGGTAGAGGGTACAGGTAAATTGTGGTTGGATATTGGCATCTGTGGTGCGGGTGAAAGAATGGTCTTTGGATGGGTGCATTAGTGTTGTGGAAATGGCTGGGCGTGTAGCCTGTTAGTGTGTGTAGTTGGTTTGGGCACTCCACCACTGTGAGGATGTCGGCCAGGTGAGGCCGCAGGTGGGCTCTGGGAGCCGGTAGTAGTTGTGTGGATGGGGCCCGAGGATCCGGAGGACGGACCCGGGTAGCCCAGTGCCAGAGGGCACTGAGTGGGGTGACAGAGCCAGGAGGGGCTTTCCCCAGTTAGTTAGGTTAGGGTGAGGAGCTAGGTAAGCTCGGGTGGCAACTCCAGTGGTGGAGGTGTGCAGGTGGGTAGACCTGCTGGGAGAGCTACACGTCGCAGCCCAGAAATTGTGCGAGGGCACCGGGAGATGAATCGGGGGAGTGAGACCCCAAATTGAGAAGCACCACAGTTTGGTCAATGGGAATTGGTTTTTAGAACCCATAGTGTAAGTGGCCAATGGATTGGCAGGGAAAGACCGCGGGTAGTGTAAAGTGTGTTAAAATCATTGAGAGGATAGTTAGGATGAAGGATCTCCTCGCACCATCCGCATCCACTCACCTGAGGTGACAGGTACTCCACACCATGCCATGTTTTGATTATTTTTATGATGCAAATGTTTGGATTGTGAGACGCATCATGACGTGGGTGTGACATTGTGCTTTGATGTTCCATCTCTGCCTCCTTATGAGGATTGATGATGAATTTGGTGATGGCAAATTTTGAAGTAGAGGGATTGTGGAGACGAATTTGGTATAGAGGAAATATGGGGAAGACGTGACAGTAGTGACGAATTTGTAAATGGGTAGATTTTGTAAATATGGGGTAAGGGCAACGGTAGTGTAGGTGACAGGGGGGTGACGTACGGTAGGGACGAGCTTTCTCACTTCGCCCTCCGTACGCATTTTGCCTTGCATTGCCTTATTGATGTGTACCCTTGTGACCTTACCCCTCGCTCAATTGTCTCTCTTTTGTCTCCCACATGACCTGTGCGCCATTGGGTGCCGAGGGGAGCGTGCGTGGGTCGGCCATTGTGCGCCCGAAATTCCCAGAACCAGCTGTCTGCATCGATGCACCACATTATGGACCACATGCCTGTGGCCGAGCACCACTGATGGACCCCATGGGTTGGGGCATGGCCCCTCTGCTGGAACCGGCCATGAGGGCCCGAAATCTTGCTGGCGGACCTTGGCCACAGGGCACCGATGCCACACAGGTGAAGCACACGTAGTCGGCCCTGTGGGCCATAAATAAAGAAAATAAAAAGGACACATTGGGCACAGTTTATTGAAAATAGGCCGCCAGTAAGCAAAGCAAAAGAATGACAACATCTGGAAGACCAAATAATAATAACCAGCAGAGGGAGCCGAAGAGCAAGAGATCACCTGCAGGGTTAGGGGTTGTTGATTTATTTTTTATGATTGAACACTGATGAACTATGGTGACTGCACCGATTGGTGCTTGTGGGTGCTTTAATGGTGCATTGATGCAGAGCAGACTGTCTCCCCCCCAGAAAGAACAATCACAGGTCCTGGGTTAGTCTTGTAAATAAAAAATAGCGTCATTGTAAATAATGCTCCCCACCGTCAGTGTGTAGTTTGAAGACCATTCCGCAATTCGGTTAACTGTGGGCGTAAGTCTGTTAGGCAGGGTGCAATGGAGCAGCGGGACACATTTATTTATGTTTTAAAACTGTCGCACTCAGGGTCAGGTTAAAAGTAGAGGGAACTACACCTACGTGTCACACTAAATAAAAGTTGTAGGCCCGGGACATGCCTAAGAGGAGGAGGGTGCAGTGTTGCGGATATGAGGCCTGTATTTTTTTGATTGTGTTGTATTGTGGTAAATTGGTGATGATTATTGTTTATTCTGCGCCCCCCTGCCTCCGGAGCTGTGTAAAGGTGAAAGGGCATCCCATAATTAGTCCACAAGCATACACGTCAGCCAAGTAATAGAATACCCCTGTTGATAGTTATCTCTTATTCTGTGTTTTAGGGTAAGGCTGTGTCTCCCATTAATTGAAGTACTCCATTGCACCAGTGAAAGAGAATAGATCCCCTTTCATTCCCATCCCCAAAATCTCCATTTCCTATTACATCCCCTCTCGTCATTGCCAACCCTCGATTACCATATTACCTCCCCTCCAAAACCACCATTGAACATGTGCTCTCGTCGGAGGAGAAAGGCGTGTCTCCACCTCGTCATAAAGGGGAAGAGGGGCGTGCCCGCCCGTCGTCATCAAGGGCGGAGCGAGAGGGTCGCATGACCAACCAGGGCCGAGGTGAGCACACCGATGGGCGTGTCAGGAAGGCCGGCGGCTTAATCGCCGGAGGCGCTATAAAAGGCGCGCACGCACGAAGCGAGTGAGTTGGTCGTCAAGAGAGGGTCGGTGAAGAGAGTCGTGAGGAGTCAGTCAGTGGAGTCGGTGGTCAGTTGGTTGCGTTGGTTGCGGTGAGGAGTCGGTGGTGGTGGTCAGTTGGTTGCGTTGGTTGCGGTGAGGAGTCGGTGGTAAAGAGTGAGTGGGCCAAGAAAGAGTTGAGGGTTGGACCAGACGAGTCGGACAAGGCCTGGCAAAGCACGCGACGTCCACAGCAGCCACAACAGCAGCTTGGGGGCCTGAACGGCGGTTTGAGCAAGGCCGTGAAGGAACGGCGGCGGCTAAACGCGCCGGTTGTGCTGCAGGACCTCCTTGGACCTTCCGCTCCCTCCAGCCATCCACCTCCTGCCATTCCATCCTTCTTGTGTACGTGAGTTTGTTCTGTTTGTTCTGTCCTGGGTTAATTAAGCTTGTATAAGTTAATAATTTCACTGTGTCACCTGCGTCTTATGTGCTTGTAAATAAACGTGACTGCTTTCTTTTTGCTTGTGTGTGTAAATAGTCAATAAATTCAGTAGTATTTCCAAACCTTTCTTTGCCTTCGTTTTCCTCTTTGCATTCGTCATTTTAGTCTTTTCCCTCATTGAGCAGCCGCGGTGCGATCTGGTCAACGTCGGGTGGAATCGGGTTCTAATCGGGGAGTAACTGTTCGGTCGCGGTTGGACCATCCGCTCGGCCCATCATACCATCTAAACCGCGATCAGTAACAATATATATATATATATATATACAGATATACAGATATACAGTATATATACAGATATACAGTATATATACAGATATACAGTATATATACAGATATACAGTATATATACAGTTATACAGTATATATACAGATATACAGTATATATACAGATATACAGTATATATACAGATATACAGTATATATACAGATATACAGTATATATACAGTTATACAGTATATATCCAGATATACAGTATATATACAGTTATACAGTATATATATATATATATATATATATATATATATATATATATATATATATGTATATATGTATATATGTATATATATATATGTATATATGTATATATATATATATATATATATATATATATATATATATATATGTATATATATATATATATATATATATATATATATATATATATATATATATATATATATATATATACATATATACATATATATATATATATATATATATATATATATATATATATATACTAGCTTGGCTCGGCTCACTGCGCTCGCCTCACCAAGCGTCGTTACTGAGGAACGGGCTTATTTTAGCTGAGGCTAATGACTGTACCTGAGTTGCTGTGTTGTCATGATTTACACCAATCATAATACAAACAATTACTTTGCACAAATGTATTTGTTGTGTTTGTGATATTACATTTTTATAGGCAATTTAGGTTGAAGATTTAGGTTGAATGTTTTTTTTTCAAGAAAGAACCCCTCAGCACACACATAGGGGAGGGGTAGGTGCAGAATGGAAGTTTGGGACGATTACACCTCACCACCACGTAATTCAAAACACCGCACCACCACGTAATTCAAAACACCTCACCACCAAGTAATTCAAAACATCGCACCACCACATAATTCAAAACACCGCACCACCACGTAATTCAAAACACCTCACCACCAAGTAATTCAAAACATCGCACCACCACGTAATTCAAAACACCTCACCACCACGTAATTCAAAACACCTCACCACCACGTAATTCAAAACACCTCACCACCAAGTAATTCAAAACATCTCACCACCAAGTAATTCAAAACACCTCACCACCAAATAATTCAAAACATCGCACCACCACGTAATTCAAAACACCTCACCACCAAGTAATTCAAAACATCGCACCACCACGTAATTCAAAACACCTCACCACCAAGTAATTCAAAACATCGCACCACCACGTAATTCAAAACACCTCACCACCAAGTAATTTAAAACACCTCACCACCAAGTAATTCAAAACACCTCACCACCAAGTAATTCAAAACACCTCACCACCACGTAATTCAAAACACCTCACCACCAAGTAATTCAAAACACCTCACCACCAAGTAATTCAAAACACCTCACCACCAAGTAATTCAAAACACCTCACCACCACGTAATTCAAAACACCGCACCACCACATATTTCAAAACACCTCACCACCAAGTAATTCAAAACATCGCACCACCACGTAATTCAAAACACCGCACCACCACGTAATTCAAAACACCTCACCACCAAGTAATTCAAAACATCGCACCACCACGTAATTCAAAACACCGCACCACCACGTAATTCAAAACACCTCACCACCACGTAATTCAAAACACCTCACCACCAAGTAATTCAAAACACCTCACCACCAAGTAATTCAAAACACCTCACCACCACGTAATTCAAAACATCGCACCACCACGTAATTCAAAACACCTCACCACCAAGTAATTCAAAACATCACACCACCACGTAATTCAAAACACCTCACCACCAAGTAATTCAAAACATCGCACCACCACGTAATTCAAAACACCTCACCACCAAGTAATTTAAAACACCTCACCACCAAGTAATTCAAAACACCTCACCACCAAGTAATTCAAAACACCTCACCACCAAGTAATTCAAAACACCTCACCACCACGTAATTCAAAACACCT
Organism: Myxine glutinosa; assembly: GCF_964187855.1. NCBI lineage: Eukaryota > Metazoa > Chordata > Myxini > Myxiniformes > Myxinidae > Myxine > Myxine glutinosa. The sequence goes on from NC_136268.1 coordinate 155,909,953, forward strand.
CACCACCAAGTAATTCAAAACACCTCACCACCAAGTAATTCAAAACACCTCACCACCACGTAATTCAAAACACCTCACCACCAAGTAATTCAAAACACCTCACCACCAAGTAATTCAAAACACCTCACCACCAAGTAATTAAAAACACCTCACCACGAAGTAATTCAAAACACCGCACCACCACGTAATTCAAAACACCTCACCACCAAGTAATTCAAAACATCGCACCACCACGTAATTCAAAACACCGCACCACCACGTAATTCAAAACACCTCACCACCAAGTAATTCAAAACATCGCACCACCACGTAATTCAAAACACCTCACCACCACGTAATTCAAAACACCTCACCACCACGTAATTCAAAACACCTCACCACCAAGTAATTTAAAACACCTCACAGCCATAAAACACGTAATGAAAACACCTCACCACCACAAAATTAAAAACACCTCACCACCACGAAATTGAAAACACCTCACAGCCATCAAACACGTAATAAAAACACCTCACAGCCATAAAACACGTAACAAAAACACCTCACAGCCATAAAACACGTGACAAAAATACCTCACAGCCATAAAACATGGAATAAAAACACCTCAAAGCCATAAAACACATAATAAAAACACACCACCACAAAATTAAAAACACCTCACAGACATAAAACACGTAATAAAAACACCTCACCACCACGAAATTAAAAACACCTCACAGCCATAAAACATGTCATAAAAACACCTCACCAGCACAAAATTAAAAACACCTCACAGCCATAAAACATGTAATAAAAACACCTCACCACCACGAAATTAAAAACACCTCACCTCCACGTCATTTAAAAACACCTCACCACCAAGTAATTCAAAACACCTCACCACCACGTAATTCAAAACACCTCATCACCAACTAATTCAAAACACCTCACCACCACGTAATTAAAAACACCTCACCACCACGTCATTTAAAAACACCTCACCACCACTTAATTCAAAATACCTCACCACCACGTGATTCAAAACCACCACAACGTTATTAAAAACACTTCACAACCACGGAAACAAAAGTTTGAGGGAGTCGTTAAGTGACAACACAGACACTGACCAGATGTGTAGACATGTCGATAAATGACTGCACCCGAGTTGCCGTTTTGTCATGGTTTAAACCAATCATAATTCAAACAATTATTTTGCACAAATGTATTTGTAATATACGTGATATCACATTTTATAAACAATTGAAGTTGAAAAAAAAAAAATTCCCCAAAAAATTCCAAAATAAAAGATTTGAATTTTTTTCAAAAAAAATACCCTTAGGACATACCGACGGGAGAGATATGTGCATACCAGAAGTTTGGTACGATTTCACAAAAGTTTGAGAAAGTAGTTCAGTGACAACACAGGACAGACGCTGCACAGATATATATATATATATATATATATATATATATATATATATATATATATATATATATATATATATATATATATATATATATATATAGATATATATATATATATATAGTCGTGTGACCACCCTGCGGTGAACACTGCAGGGCGACACGGATAACCAAACGAGCTTTAACTCCAAGGCGTTCAATCCAAAAATGACGGTATTCTTTGCACGCGAGGGAAAGGAGGATGACTCAGTCACCTGGACGGATTATACCCGACGCCTTCACACCTGGATAAATTAATTTAACGACACAGGATTTACTGTACAAAAATACCGGCTTTATTGAAGAAATGCTGGTAGCCAAATGATGCACTATAAAATAAAGTCCTAACTGTAGCACCCCCATACAAACTCAAATACAAACAATGGGAAAAATAACTGTGAAAAAAATTATGTTTGCGTGGCACTTAGCTCTTATCGGCTCTTGAACCTTGTCAGAAATCGTCCTGGGCCCCGGGCCCTTACGCGTGAAAATACACTCGTTAGCGCATAGTCTGTACGCGGGAACGACATTGGTGCGCAGCTCGCTCTTCCAGCCGCCGAGCTTAAGGCAATCAGGCCGTGCTCGTCCACTCGCCGTCTGCTCCACACCAGCACCCACGTCTCCAAGCGCAAGAGCACTATGAACTCCGACCACTCGAAGTCGAACCCCGAAAATCAGAGAAAGACGAGAGAGAAACCACGAGCCAAGAAGAAGAGGAAAATGTCTGGACATGACCGTTTGTTGTTGAAGCCAGGACTCAAGAGGACGAAGAAGAGCGTTCCTTTATACTCAAGGCTCTTACATCATCTCACGACCTCTTCGTGTCCACTCCTATCAGCGAGTGACATCTTAGCAGTCCTTACTTGGACCAAATTCCGGACCAATCACTGCTATTCGTGGCGTGGCCTCACGGACCTCCTGTGCCTGTGTGCTCACCAGTTCAGTGTTATCAGCGGTAGTGCTCAATGTACTGCTTCCGGTTGGTTTTTATTTAGTGTGGTAAATGCGCGATTTCCTGCCTAGGTTTGTGTGCTGCTGATGTCATAAGGAACAGAGGAAAAATAACAGAGGCCATTATATACAGGGGATTTACCATTATTCCCTAACTAATTAACATAACCCCACCCCTCATGATGAGAACGAAGATACGCTCTTCCATGACATACAGTCTACCGGAATCCTACTTAAGATACATGAGGGTTTCTTCTTCTTCATGACAGTCGGAGCACACTACCCATACAATTCTACCTGGACTAAGGTATTGCCTACCCCCCACAAATGTAACGATATATATATATATATATCGTATATATATATATATATATATATATATATATATATATATATATATATATATATATATATATATATATATATATATATATATATATACACACACACAGGGTGTTTCAAAGATATTGATACAACTTTACACGTTTATTTACAAAGAAACAGGAACCTCAGGAACGTTAACCAAACATTTATTGAAAGCTTATGACATGGTATTTTCTATCACTGATTGCTATTGCAGTAAGTCACTGCTGGAGTTAGTGAGCAGCCAAGGTCTGAAATTGGCATTTAAGCAAAATCCTTGTAATTGACGTTCTCGATGTGTGCCCCTCCGCGGTTCAGACAGGCATTGATCCTGACTCCAAAGTTATGTCCAACTTTCCTGTAGGTCTCATGTGGCACTGCCTGGAGGTAGTCGGACACCTCCTGCTTCAAATCATCCAGTGTGGCAGGGCAGTTGATGTAGACAGAGCGGTACCCAGGGAAACGAAGCGGTTTCTGAAGAGCTGCTGCAGGAAAGTGATGGTGTCACCAGCGGTATGTGGGAGTGCACCATCCTGCATAAACCAGGTCATGCTGAGCTGGTTTGTGGTGATGTTTTGGGCTCAATCATTATGGAACTTCTGGAGCACGGCCTGGTAGCGCTCACCATTGATCGTCACCGTCCTGCTGTTGTCATTCTCAAACCAGTAAGGCCCTAGCATTCCCCACCTGGCATTGAAGGCGCAGAAGCATGTGACCTTAGGTCCTTTCAGGTACCTCTCAGTGATCTCCTCAGGTGGTTCTGCCCCCCAGAAAATGTTGTTGTGGTTGTTGATTTAGTCTCATACCACAGAGCCTCCACTTTTGTCTTCTGCTCCACTGTCAATGGCATAGTTGAGCTACGGAGATAGAAATCCCAGGGAACAAATACCACGATAACACCACCAAACCCTGAAAAGAGAAACGGTATCGGTCAAAAAACAAAGAAATGGCAGGAAGTCAAAGTTGAATAAATCTTTTTGAAACACCCTGTATATATGCCTATTTGTCTATAGAATCAGCAATATTCAAGTCTTGCCACAGATTTTCGATTGGATTTATGTCGGGGCTCTGACTGGAGCCACTCAAGGACATTTATCTTTTTGTTTTTTGTTTACGAAAGGACATTTATCCTTAGCCACTCCAGTGTAGCTTTGGCTGTGTGCTTTGGGTCGTTGTCATGCTGAAAGGTGAACTTCCTTGCAAATTTAAGCTTTATTGCAGAGGGCAGCAGGTTTTCCTCTAGGATTTTTCTGTATTTTGCTCCATCCATTTTGCCTTGTATCCTGACAAGTGCCCTAATCCCTGCTGATGTGAAACATCCCCATGGCATGATGCTGCCGCACCATGCTTCACAGTAGGGATGGTGTTGGATGGCGATGAGCTGTGCTCGGCTTCCGTCAGACGTGACACTTTGCATTCAGGCCAAAGCATTGAATTTTCGTCTCATCAGACCACAGAATCATTTGCCTCATGCTCCCAGAGTCTTTCATAAGCCCTTTTGCAAACTCCAGGTGTGCTGTCATGTGCCTTTTTCTCAGGAGTGGCTTCCGTCTTGCCATTCTCCCATAAAACCTCGATTTGTGAAGTGCTGCAGAGACTGTTGTCCTTCTGGCAGGTTCTCCCATCTCAGCCAAAGAACTCTGTAGTTCTGTCAGAGTGGTCATTGGGTTCTTCGTCACCTCTCTGACCAAGGTCCTTCTTATCCGGTTGCTCTGTTTGGTCAGACGCCAGCTCTATGAAAAGTCGGGGTCGCTCCATAGTCTTTCCATTTTCTAATGATGGAGCATGCATATATATGACAATGCACCATGACATAAGAGTTCATATTGTGACGCACACCAAACCTTAATTCATCGATTAATGTTTTATTTCATATAAAGGCATGGATGAATTCAATGCATCGGTAGAATTAATATGAAAAGCAAAGAACGATAAGTAAATAAACAAGTAAATAGGCAATCATAAAGTTAATATTTTAAACATTTAATTGCAGCTGGTCCAATGTCGTGTGACCTCCACCGCTACATTTGCTGTAAACGCACACCAAATTGGCTACCTAAGCCCACAACAGGTATTGGGTATCGGATCCAACAGCATATGGCTCTTTGTTCTGCATGCCAGCAGGGCTTCGGCCTTTAACGCACATACAGATCGACCACTCGCAATGCTCCCAAAGGCAAGCAGGCAATGCATATATGACAGGCGTGTAGTGAGCCATTGTATCATGATGTTGGTAGTCGTGTTTCTCCTGGGATGAAGAACCTGATACGTTCCGTTGGGGAGACGTGGACACAGTGAGGTTGACTTGCGCACTCCAGAAAATTGCAAGTTGAAGCGGATATTGCGAGAGCGGTTGCATGCGGAGGTTTGTTATGTTATGCTAATGGCAGATAGGACTGGCAGGTTGGGCCTATACTCCGAGACCTAGAGGAATGTATACTCACCTCGAAGCTGTCTAGCCTGGGTTAGATTTCTCACCTGTTTCAACCCAGCGTTTCACAGGCAGGATGGACGTTAAACTGGGCGTCCCATCTGCCGACATTAGTTGGTGGACGTTAAAGATCCCATGAAGAGTCGACCCTGACTAAATTTCAAATGGAGGATAAACCGACCTCAAATAACAAAATGAGCCCATTTCGTTCATCATTGCCTTGATGCACTGCATCTTTAAACATTAATCTTATTGAAGTTTTACTAAAGTCTAAATAACCCGATTTCGATCTTTGCTTGAGTAAAATATCCATGACTTCCCGAGTCAGAGTAGCGACCCGACCAGGATTGTAGCCCAGTAACTATTTGGGCAACACCAACACTCTGCATAGGTAATGGTACATGATGATGATGATGATGATTATGATGATGAATGGCAGATATGGTAGGTCATTATTATTGCAAAAGGTGACCTTGTGTTTTCCTTATGACGATATAAAAGTTACGATGATATAAATCCTGTATAAAACTGTGCAGTATGTGTGTGTAAAATTTTTATATTTGGGAATAGATAGACATACATTGCCAATAGAAAGTCTACGCACCCTTTCAAAAATTTCACCTTTTGATGCCATATATCCTGGAATTAAATTGCATTAAATCAGACTTTGTCCAACTTTGTTTACTCATCGTAACCCCCAACTTCCAAGTGAAAAACAAATTCTACAAATTTCAGAAAATTTATTTAAAAAACAACACTAGAATATCTTGGAGGATAAATCCAAGTGTCCACACATAAGTGTCCACCCCTCTGAGTTAATACTTGGTGGAAGCACCTTTGACAGCAATTACAGCTGTGAGTCTATTGCAATAGGTCTCTACCGACTTTGCACACCTTGATTGGGCAATATTTGCCCATTCTTCTGCACAAAACTGTTCCAGCTCAGTCAAGTTGTGTGTGGAACGTTGATGGACAGCAATCTTCAAGTCAGGCCACAGATTTTCGATTGGATATATGTCGGGGCTCGGACTGGGCCTCTCAAGGACATTTATCTTTTTGTTCCTTAGCCACTCCAGTGTCGCTTTGGCTGCGTGCTTTGGTTCGTTGTCATGCTGAAAGGTGAACTTCCTTGCAAATTTAAGCTTTATTGCAGAGGGCAGCAGGTTTTCCTCTAGGATTTTTCTGTATTTTGCTCCATCCATTTTGCCTTGTATCCTGACAAGTGCCCTAATCCCTGCTGATGTGAAACATCCCCATGGCATGATGCTGCCGCACCATGCTCCACAGTAGGGATGGTGTTGGATGGCGATGAGCTGTGCTCGGCTTCCGTCAGACGTGACACTTTGCATTCAGGCCAAAGCATTGAATTTTCGTCTCATCAGACCACAGAATCATTTGCCTCATGCTCCCAGAGTCTTTCATAAGCCCTTTTGCAAACTCCAGGTGTGCTGTCATGTGCCTTTTTCTCAGGAGTGGCTTCCGTCTTGCCATTCTCCCATAAAACCTCGATTTGTGAAGTGCTGCAGAGACTGTTGTCCTTCTGGCAGGTTCTCCCATCTCAGCCAAAGAACTCTGTAGTTCTGTCAGAGTGGTCATTGGGTTCTTCGTCACCTCTCTGACCAAGGTCCTTCTTATCCGGTTGCTCTGTTTGGTCAGACGCCAGCTCTATGAAAAGTCGGGGTCGCTCCATAGTCTTTCCATTTTCTAATGATGGAGCATGCATATATATGACAATGCACCATGACATAAGAGTTCATATTGTGACGCACACCAAACCTTAATTCATCGATTAATGTTTTATTTCATATAAAGGCATGGATGAATTCAATGCATCGGTAGAATTAATATGAAAAGCAAAGAACGATAAGTAAATAAACAAGTAAATAGGCAATCATAAAGTTAATATTTTAAACATTTAATTGCAGCTGGTCCAATGTCGTGTGACCTCCACCGCTACATTTGCTGTAAACGCACACCAAATTGGCTACCTAAGCCCACAACAGGTATTGGGTATCGGATCCAACAGCATATGGCTCTTTGTTCTGCATGCCAGCAGGGCTTCGGCCTTTAACGCACATACAGATCGACCACTCGCAATGCTCCCAAAGGCAAGCAGGCAATGCATATATGACAGGCGTGTAGTGAGCCATTGTATCATGATGTTGGTAGTCGTGTTTCTCCTGGGATGAAGAACCTGATACGTTCCGTTGGGGAGACATGGACACAGTGAGGTTGACTTGCGCACTCCAGAAAATTGCAAGTTGAAGCGGATATTGCGAGAGCGGTTGCATGCGGAGGTTTGTTATGTTATGCTAATGGCAGATAGGACTGGCAGGTTGGGCCTATACTCCGAGACCTAGAGGAATGTATACTCTCCTCGAAGCTGTCTAGCCTGGGTTAGATTTCTGACCTGTTTCAACCCAGCGTTTCACAGGCAGGATGGACGTTAAACTGGGCGTCCCATCTGCCGACATTAGTTGGTGGACGTTAAAGATCCCATGAAGAGTCGACCCTGACTAAATTTCAAATGGAGGATAAACCGACCTCAAATAACAAAATGAGCCCATTTCGTTCATCATTGCCTTGATGCACTGCATCTTTAAACATTAATCTTATTGAAGTTTTACTAAAGTCTAAATAACCCGATTTCGATCTTTGCTTGAGTAAAATATCCATGACTTCCCGAGTCAGAGTAGCGACCCGACCAGGATTGTAGCCCAGTAACTATTTGGGCAACACCAACACTCTGCATAGGTAATGGTACATGATGATGATGATGATGATGATTATGATGATGAATGGCAGATATGGTAGGTCATTATTATTGCAAAAGGTGACCTTGTGTTTTCCTTATGACGATATAAAAGTTACGATGATATAAATCCTGTATAAAACTGTGCAGTATGTGTGTGTAAAATTTTTATATTTGGGAATAGATAGACATACATTGCCAATAGAAAGTCTACGCACCCTTTCAAAAATTTCAGCTTTTTATGCCATATATCCTGGAATTAAATTGCATTAAATCAGACTTTGTCCAACTTTGTTTACTCATCGTAACCCCCAACTTCCAAGTGAAAAACAAATTCTACAAATTTCAGAAAATTTATTTAAAAAACAACACTAGAATATCTTGGAGGATAAATCCAAGTGTCCACACATAAGTGTCCACCCCTCTGAGTTAATACTTGGTGGAAGCACCTTTGACAGCAATTACAGCTGTGAGTCTATTGCAATAGGTCTCTACCGACTTTGCACACCTTGATTGGGCAATATTTGCCCATTCTTCTGCACAAAACTGTTCCAGCTCAGTCAAGTTGTGTGTGGAACGTTGATGGACAGCAATCTTCAAGTCAGGCCACAGATTTTCGATTGGATATATGTCGGGGCTCGGACTGGGCCTCTCAAGGACATTTATCTTTTTGTTCCTTAGCCACTCCAGTGTCGCTTTGGCTGCGTGCTTTGGTTCGTTGTCATGCTGAAAGGTGAACTTCCGTCCCAATTTCAGCTTTCTTGCAGACGGCAGCAGGTTTTCCTCTAGGATTTCTCTGTATTTTGCTCCATCCATTTTCCCTTCTAACCTGGCAAGTGCCCCAGTCCTTGCTGATGAGAAACATCCCCATAACATGATGCTGCCATCACCATGCTTCACAGTAGGGATGGTGTTTTTGGGTGATGTGCTGTGTTGGGTTTGCGCCAAATATAATGTTTTGCATTTAGGCCAAAAAGTTCCATCTTGGTTTCGTGAGACCACAAAACTTTTTGTCACATGGCTTCAGAATCTCCAGAGTGGTTTTTTGCATACCTCAAATGGGACTCAAGGTTGGCTTTTTTGAGTAATGGCTTCCTTCTTTCCACCCTACCATACAGGCCAGACTTGTGGAGTGCTTGGGATGTTGTTGTCACATGCACACAGCGACCAGTCTTTGCCATAAAGGCCTGTAGCACTTTTAAAGTTGCCATTGGCCTCTTTGTGGCCTCTCTGATCAGTCTCCTCCTTGATTGGTCATCCAGTTTGGAGGGACAGCTTGATCTAGGTTGGGTCTTGGTGGTACGATACGCCTTCCACTTCTTAATGATTGTCTTGACTGTGCTTCATGGGAATTCCAAGGCCTTTGAAATATTTCATACCCATTCCCTGATCTGTGACTTTCCACAACTTTATCCTGGATGTCGTTTGTAAGCTCCTTGGTGCTCATGGTTGAGTCTTTGCTGTGAAATGCACTACCCAGCAGAGGAAACATACAGGAACAGCTGATTTATTCTGAAATAATCAGAATCACTACAATTTAACACAAGTGGAGTCAAATTAACTTGGTGTATGATTTTGACGTTGATTGGTTACACCTGAGCTAATTTACAATTGCTACAATAAGGGGTGAGGGGTGGGGGGAGGGTGGGTGAACACCAAGATAATCTAGTTTTGTATTTTTAAATAATTTTCTGAAATTTGTAGAATTAGTTTTTCACCTGGAAGTTGTGGGTTACGATGTGTAAATGAAAGTGGAAAAAATCTGATTTAATGCATTTTAATTCCAGGCTAAATGGTAACAAAAGGTGACAATTTTGAAAGGGGGTGTAAACTTTGTCTAGGCACTGTATACAGTCGTGGCCAAATATATTGGCACCCTTGCACTTTTTTTCAAATAATGCACCATTTCTTCCAGGAAATTTTTGAAATTAAAAAATATTTTGGTATCCACATTTGTATTTGCAGTGGAACAAAAAAGAAAATCTGCAAAAATGACTAAATCTTAGCTTATTCCACACATAAATCTTAAAATATCCCGGACAATATTATTGGCACCTTTTAGAAGTTGTTAGAAATAATTACATTTCAAGCAGGTGATTCTCCTTTACTTTGGAATTGAACTCACCTGTGGTGAGTTGCAGGTGCCTACAATATAGAAATCACTCATTCAACGAGTTTTAATGGAGAAAAGGGGTCATTCTGCTGTTTTGTGTCACTGTGTGAACCGCAATGAGCATGGAGAAAAGAAGAAAACCAGAGAATTGTCTGAGGAGGTCAGACATAAGATTGTAGCCAAGCATGGATAATCTCAAGGCTACAAATCCATCTCCAGGGACCTTGATGTTGCTGTGTCCACCACACGCAATGCTATCAGGAAGTTTAAGGTCCATGGCACTTTAACCAATACCGCCGGACGTGGCCGCAAGAGAAAACTTCATTGAAGATTGCAGCGAAGGATAATATGAATGGTGGAGAAAGTACCTCGATCAACTGCCAAACTGATTCAAACTGACCTGCAAACACAAGGTACGACAGTTTCAACTCACACCATCAGTCGCCAACTTAATGAAAGGGGGTTCTATGGTAGGAGATCTAGGAGGACCCCACTGCTGAGAGAGAGACATAAGAAAGCCTGACTACAGTTTTCCAAAACACACTTGAACAAGCCAAAATCCTTCTGGAAGAATGTTCTGTGGACAGATGAGACCAAATTAGAGCTTTTTGGTAAAGCACATCATCTCTATGTTTACAGAAAACAAAATGAAGCCTTGAAAGAAAAGAACATCTTCCCTAAAGTCAAACATGGAGAAGGTTCAGTGATGTTTTGGGGTTGCTGTGCTGCCTCTGGCACTGGGTGCCTTGAATGTGTGCATCGCATCATGAAATCAGGAGATTACCAAGACATTTTGGAGCAAAATGTTCAACCCAGTGTCAGGAAGCGGGTCTCCGTCAAAGGTCAAGGGTCTTGCAGCACGACAATGGCCCCAAACACAGTTCAAAAAACACCCAGGATTGGTTCAATACAAAACGCTGGACTGTGCTGAAGTGGCCAGCAATGAGTCCAGATCTAAATCGCATTGAACACCTGTGGGGAGATCTGAAAACAGCAGTTGGGAGAAGGCACCCTTAAAATCTGGGAGAACTGGAGCAGTTTGCACAAGAAGAGTGGCCCAAACTGCCAGTAGAGAGGTGGAGGAAGCTCATTCATGGCTACAGGAAGCGCTTCCCTGCAGTTATTTTGTCCAATGGCTGTGCTACCAAATATTAAGTCTATGGTGTCAATAATTTTGTCAATGCCATTTCTTTTTATTTTCTGATTGAAAAGGATATATTAAGTTCTAAATAAAAAAAAGCAAAGGTTCTGGAATATTATCAGTCAAATAAAGAATTGTGGAGACCAAATACTTTTGTCAATTTCAACTTATTTTCGAGAAAATTGTGAGTTATTTGAAAAAAGTGCAAGGGTGCCAGTATTTTTGGCCACGACTGTATATATATGTGTGTGTGTGTGTGTAGTATAATTTATGCACATGAGGTCAGCGTCATGTCATAAGGTGTGTGCTTCTTTGGTTGAAATATATATATACACATATTTATATAAGCCCTTCTCGTGATCAGGCCGTTGGTGCTCCTATGTTTGGCAGGATGTGCCCCGGAAGCAGTGGATGAAAGAGAGTGGCAATTGTATATGTGGGAAAATTACGTGCTTCTTCAGGGATCGCCCAGATAGCTCAGATGCTAAATCACTGGTATGGTTCACCAGAGGACATGGGTTTGATTCCTGGGCCCTCTGGGCACGTAAATATATGAATATATATATATATATATATATATATATACATGTTCTTTTAAATATCTGGGAAGAGAATGACAAACCATCCAACATAACCTGTGCCAAGGAATTGCTTTGGCAGTGGCAACCCTCTGGACAGATCATCATATTCATTTCCAAATGATGATATATAGACTATAGTATTATCTGGTAAAGCTGCATTGGTGAAGTATATGTGCACAATAATTAATTATACTTGAAAGAAGTATATAAATATATAAGTGAAGGAAACCCTCTTCCTCTGGATGCACGTCGAGCCACCATATCGAAAGGCTTTGGAAACTCAGATGGAATTTTGTTCCTTAATTTTAACAGCACCAAAGCGTTAATTTGTATCATCGGAAAGATTACAAATTCTACGCAGTCTATTCACAAAGAGCCCCCGAAAGCGCCTCGTCGCATAAAGGCGGAGAAAACGTGGAGAAACTTTAAACAGGCGCCACGAAGCGCACAGGTCCCCGCAGGACTCCTCGAGCTCATTGGCGGAACGACGTCCCGCGGCCTTGGACGAGCCGACAAAAGGCGGCGTCAGGAACAGCGGCACAGCGGGCGATCCACACTTAGCTGCGCGCACCCCCACCCACCCGCCCACGTCCCCAACCCACTTTTTCCCTTCGACAAACCATTCCCCCAATCTGCAGATAATTCACGCTTCGGCTCTAATGGACCGGGTGGTTACCCTGCTCGTTTTTGTTGGCCGCATTCTCGCCATTTTCTTCCATTCTTTGTTGCTTTATCTCCGCCGGTCCCAGAGAGCTGTTCTTCAACCTATTCTTTAAAGTGTTGCTTTCATCTTTTCCGCTGTCCTCGCGTGTCTGTCTGTCTGTCTAGATGCGTCTCTGTCTGTGCTTGTCGATCACAGTGACTGTGGAAACCATAGACAAAAAGCGTCCTTAGACTATGAGAAAAAGAGTTGTGAAATATCCATAGAGCTTTCTGATAATGTCGTGCTACATGGGCCTCTGTCATGTTTTATGACGTAGTGCGTAAATAGGTTTGTGGGTGTTCGTGCATGACATCTTTCACAGCAGGAAGTTTTATTACGATCTCAACAAAGCCGATCAACCACTGACTGGTGTCGCAGTGAATGCCAACAGGATATCATGATCTTTTGCTCACGATACCAGGAAGTGGATAACATGGACCAGTTCCAGCACTCAACCAAGTACAGGACATTACTTTATAACTTCAATTACCACTTGCAAACACCTTGGAAAACAAGTTTCGCCTTCACTGTATTTATAAAGTACTAGGTGTGCTTATATATTCTTTCTTTTTTCTTTTTCTTTTGTATACAAGATCGAGGCTCGTTGAAGAGCGAGCACATCAAACACAAAAAACATAAACGGACACAAAAAACAATAAAGGGAGGGGGAGACAAGATGGGGGAGAGAGAGGGAAGTACACATGGCACAACAGTAGAGAACAGGGACATCGGGAGATCTGTTCGAAGGGAGAGGGCTGGGGGGGGGGGTGGAGTGAAGGGAAGGGGTACACGGTACAAAACAAATTGACACTACAAGGAATTTCAGGAATGAAGTCGGAGATTGAAAGATGTGGATCTGGGGTGTATTAACGGGGGTAGAAAAGAACAAGGTTGTGGATGGGGGAGGATAAGAGATGATGGTGAACAGCTGTTTTAAAGACCTGGAGGGAGGAGTGGGATTGAAGAGAGTGTGGGATTTTGTTCCAGAGACGGGGAAAAAGAGGAATAAAAGAGCGAAGGTGAGCAGAGAGTCTTAATATTGTCAGTTTCACCAGAAGAGGGTTGCTGGCAGTTCTTGTGAGTCCTGCAGGAATATTTGGGGGGCAGAGCACAAACAGAGCTGGGGGAGGTAGGCCGGAGAGGAGTCGGTAGAAGACAGAAAGACCACCAACCTGCCTGTGGTGAGTGAGTGAAAGGCCCTCGGAGTTAGCTTCATCACGGGAGATTCCAATGATTCTGAAAGCTTTGGTTTCTACAGCGTGAAGCCGAGCTCGGTGTGAGGCAGGAGCACCGGCACAGAAGGGGGAACAGTATTCCATTGAGCTGCGGATGAAAGCCTTGTATGTGGTGAGGAGCTCAGGTGTGCCAAGGAAGGACTTCACATGACGGAGGATGCCCAGTCGGTGACTGGCTTTGGAGGCCAGCTTGGAAATGTGGTTTTCCCAGGAAAGATAATGGCTGATAGTGAGACCCAAAAGCTTGAGTGGCAGAACTTCTTCAAGAGGATTGTTGAGAAAGTAGATGGGAGAGAGGGTTTTCAAGACGGTCTTTTTGAAGAGACATCGTGAGAGTGTGAGATTTGTCAGGATTGAAAAGACATGTTCCCACTTGTTTTTGGGGGGGGGCGGGGGGGTTTGTATGCAAGATCGAGGCTCGTGAAAGATCTAACATTAATCACACAAAAAGTGAAACGGACACATAAAACACAAAATAAGGGGAGCGTTAGACAAGATGGGGAGAGAGGGCGAAGGACACAAAACAACATTTGAGAGCAGGGACATCGAGAGAACTGTGGGAGAGAGAGGGCTTGGGGGGAGGTGGGAGAGGTATAAAACATATGGACACTGCAAGGACTTCCACGAGAGATGTTCGAATTTCAAAAAAGTGGATCTGGGGTGAATTAGCGGGGGTAGAAAAGATCAAGGTTTTGTATGGGGGAAGATAAGAGATGGTGGTGAACAGCTGTTTTAAAGACCTGGAGGGAGGAGTGGGGGAGTTTGTTCCAGAGGTGGGAGAAAAGGGGAATGAAAGAGTGAAGGTGAGCAGAGAGCCTAGATTTTGGCAGTTTAACCATAAGAGGGTTGCTGGCAGATCTTGTGCGACCTGTAGGAATATTTGGGGGACAGAGCACAGAGAGAGCTGGGGGAGCAAGGCCGGAGAGGAGTCGGTAGAAGACCGAAAGACCACCAACCTGCCTGCGGTGAGCGAGTGAAAGGCCCTCGGAGTTAGCTTGATCGCTGGAGATTCCATTGATTCTGAAAGCTTTGGTTTCAACAGCATGAAGCCGAGCTAGGTGTGAGGCAGGCGCACCGGCCCAGAGGGGGAACAGTATTCCATTGAGATGCGGATGAAAGCCTTGTACAGTCACGTGAAAAAGTAAGTACACCCCACGTAAAGTTTTGACTTTTTCAACATATTTCAACATACAGCTATTTGATATTCATTTCAACAATATTGAAAGATAAAGACGATATAATATAACAAATATCATGAAACATTTACATTTTGCAGTCCATTGTATAATTTAAATAAACATAAATGCAAATTTCGCATGTGGAAAAAGTAAGTGCACACTTGGCTCTAATAGGTGGTATTACAGGTCAGCGTCATGCCTGCCCTTTGGCAGAAACAACCTCAAGTAGGCGTTTCTTATAACTGTCTACCAGTCTCTGACATCGACTGGGAGAAATTTTTGCCGACTCCTCCATGCAGAATTCTTTCAGCTGTGCGATGTATGAGGGGTTTCTTGCATGCACAGCTCGTTTCAAATCCCCCCACAACATCTCGATGGGATTTAGACCCGGGCTTTGACTTGGCCATTCCAGAACCCTCCATTTCTTTCTTTTCAGCCATTCCTTGGTGGATTTACTGGTATGTTTAGGGTCATTGTCATGTTGCAAGGTCCACCTTTGGTTGAGCTTCAACTTTCCGACAGATGGCCTCACATTATCCTCAAGCACCCTCTGGTACAATGAAGAATTCATAGTGGATTCTATGATGGTGAGCTGCCCAGGCCCTGATGCAGCAAAGCTGCCCCAAACCATAATATTTCCACCACCATGCTTTACAGTTGGTATCAGGTTCTTGTGGTCAAATGCTGTCTTTGGTTTTTGCCAAACATGACTTCTGGTACTGTGGCCAAATAGCTCTACCTTTGACTCATCTGTCCAGAGCACATTGTTCCAGAAGTGCTGGTCTTTGCCTAGGTGTTCATTGGCAAACTTTAGTCTTGCCCTGATGTTCTTTCTGGACCAGCAAAGGTTTCCTCCTGGCACACCTCCCATGTAGATCAGATTTGTGCAGCCTCTTTCTAATGGTAGATTCGTGTACTTTGACATCAACAGTGGCAAGAGCTACCTGTAGGTCCCATGATGACATTCTGGGGTTCTTCGAGACTTCTTTCAGCATCTTGCCGTCTGCTCTCGGGCTGAACTTGCTGGGGCGGCCTGGCTTGAACAAGTTGGCAGTTGTTTGGAATCTTATCCACTTGTAGATGATCTTCCGGACAGTTGAATGATTGATTTCAAATTGTTTGGAGATCTTTTAAAATCCCTTCCCAGACTCGCAGGCATCTATAACCTTCTTTTTGAAGGCCCCATAGAGCTCTTTTGATCTAGGCCTGGTGACGCTGCACACTTCAACAACAAAGAGCAAACCAAACTAAATGTCTGAGGTTTAAATAAGACAGGTTCCTCTAAGATCCTATCTAATGATGTTCTAATCATTTGCACCTGAGCTGGTGCACCTGATTCTAATTTTCGGTGTTTGAAATAGTGATAAATGTAGGGGTGTACTTACTTTTTACACATGCGAAATTTGCATTTATGTATATTTAAATTATACAATGGACTACAAAATGTAAAGGTTTCATGATATTTGTTATATTATATCACCTTTATCTGTCAATATTGTTGAAATGAAGATCAAATAGCTGTATGATGAAATACGTTGAAAAAGTCAAAACTTTACATGGGGTGCACTTACTTTTTCACGTGACTGTATGTGGTGAGGAGCTCATGTGTGCCAAGGAAGGACTTCGCACGATGGAGGATGCCCAGTCGGCGACTGGCTTTGGAGGCCAGATTGGAAATGTGGTTTTCCCAAGAAAGATCATGGCAGATAGTGGGACCCAAAAGATTGAGAGACAGAACTTATTGGAGAGGATTGTTGAGAAAGTAGATGGGAGGGTTTTCCAGTCTGTCTTTTCGGAGAGACATAGTAAGAGTGTGAGATTTGTCAGGATTGAAAGACATGTTCCACTTGTTTGACCAGTCTGATTTTGTCCAGGTCTACAGAGAGTGAGGAGGCTGCAGACTACCGATTTGAGGGATGAGGAATGGAGTGGCAGAGAGTGGAGTCATCAGCCAAGAGATAGAGAGGATTTTCCAGAGAGTCGGAGAGATCATTGATGAAGACCAGAAAAAGCACTTGCCCCAGAACACGACCTTGGGGAACTCCAGCCAGAACATTCTCAGGAAAATCCATTCATGATCCGTTCAGGAAAAGATTCCATTCAGGGCCATTCAGAGAAATCCATTCAGGGCCACACGTTGACTACGACCAGGGAGGAAGTCCGCAAGCCATGCGTGGAGATTTCCATGGTCACCATTGGAGGAGAGTTTGGTGAGCAGAGCTGGGTGCCAGACCGTATCGAAGGCACGTGATATGTCAAGGGAGACAGCTCTGATTTCCTGTTTGGCATTGAGGACCTCCATCCATTGTTGAGACAGCAGAAGCAACATGTCCAGAGTAGAATGACCTGGTCTGAATCCAAATTGATGATCGGAGATCAAGCCATTGGAGAAGAGGAAGGATTTGATATCCGAAACAATGATGGATTTTGACCAGTTTGAGCTTTGGTTTGATTTTGACCAGACCACTTTGACCAGTTTGACTTGTTTGACCAGTTTTTGATTTTGTCCTGGTCTGCAGAGAGTGAAGAGGCTGCTGCCTGCCGATCTGAGGGTTGGGATATGGAGCGGCAGAGAGTGTAGTCATCAGCAAAGCGAAAGAGTGGATTTTCCAGAGAGTCGGAAAGATCATTGACGAATACCATAAAAGGGGCCCGGAACACTTCCTTGAGGAACTCCAGCCTGAACAGGAAGGGGAGATGAGAGAATTCCATTCAGGGCCACACGTTAACTGCGACCAGAAAGGAAGTCCGCAAGCCATGCATCGAGATTTCCATGGATACCATTGGAGCAGAGTTTGGTGAACAGAGCAGGGTGCCAGACCGTATCGAAGGCACGAGATAAGTCAAGAGAGACAACTCTAATTTCCTGTTTGGCATTGAGGACCTCCATCCATTGTTGAGGCAGCAGAAGCAGCCTGTCAGAGTAGAATGACCTGGTCTGAATCCAAATTGATGATCAGAGATCAAGCCATTGGAGAAGTGGAAGGATTTAATATCAGAAGCGATGATGGATTCCATGACTTTGCTGATAATTGGGAGCAGGCTGATTGGTCTGTAGTTGCAAGGATCTGTTTTTGCACCTTTTTGTATTAAGCGGTAATGTTTGTTGATTTCCAAGCAGATGGCAGATGACCTTGAGCAAAAGAGAGGGTGAAGAGACCAAGGAGAGAGGGTGTGAAAGAGTGGCAGAGCAGGATTTTAGGACCGGTGGACTGATGCCATCTGGTCCAGTTGTAGAATCAGAGATGAGGTTTGACAGAAACTTCTCCACCTTGTCAGGAGAGAAGGACACAGAGTCCAGGAGCAGCTGGATTCGACTTGGTAAGGTGGGTACAGAGAGAGATAGGTTTGGGACGCAACATTTTGAGGCAAACACAGAGTTGAGGCATTTAGCTTTTTCACGTGCGGAGTCGTTTGAGGTAGCCGTTTGAGGTAAGGGAGAGGATGGAGGGGGAACAAACACCAGAAACAGATTTGACAAGACGCCACCTTAATTTGGAAGAGGGAGACAGGTTTGAGAGTTCAGTCTTGAGATTAGAGAGATATTGTTTCCTGGCTCACCTGAGTGTAGACACACACTTGTTCCGGGCTATGTGAAAGGAACTGAGATTGCCTTCAGTTTGATTTGCCTTCCAAGAGGCAAAGGCAAGTTGTTTCAGGGCAACGGCCTCACCACAAGATTATGTGTACCATGGACCGGAGGAAGGGTATGACAACTGAAGACGAGATGGGATAAATCTGTGCATGAGAGAGAGCAATTTTCTTTGGAAGAATTCCCAGGATGAGTTTATGTCAGAGGCAGTAGAGATGGGAGACCAGTCCAGATGATTGATGGCTGCTTGAAGACCGTGCCAGTTGGCCTGAGTGAAATGCCTGAGTCGTCGACACTGAGGAGGCTTTCTGAGAATGGCCAGAGAGATGTCCACTTTTACAAGCAGATTATCAGAAGAACCGATTGGAGCAGAAGAAGAACAGCAGACATCACAATTCAGTGATTCGGACAAAAAATATATTGCACGATATCTCAAAAAGTTGTTGACGGATTCGAACAAAATTAGGTGGATGAGTTGGGTAAGTGACAAGAACAAGCCGATTAGATTTTAGTTCAGGTCCGAATGCACATCCGACCTATCAGTGGGATACAAAACGTAACCTGTTCGGGCTGGCGGAGTTATTCGCTCTACCGAGTGGCGTTCTTGTTTTCTTTGTAATGACGTGCAGGACTTTTAAGGGCTCCATCTAAACTGATGGTGCATGATGTTCGGAACCCAAGTTCAAATCACGTGTACTGCCTTTTGTTTGTTCATTGTCTACTGATGTCATTGGAATTAAAGTATCAGTGAACTGAGATCCACTAATGTCTTTGTCTTGCATCTAATATACAATGTGTACAAACTTCTGCACAAGTTTGAGAACACTGAAAAAAAATATATAAATAATATTACATTTGTTACATCACAACCAATCCTGAAACCTCCTGACATCCTTGCGATATTCTGCAGGTGTGATACAGTTAAAGTATTGAACAGAATTATGCAGCCATGCACGCTAGGGGGAGAAAATCAATATGCAGACTATTTCCTGTTCACCAGAGTTTACAAGTTTCCAACAACTGGTGAATCGATTTCCAGCTGGACTTTGAGCTGTTTTTGAATGGTGTTTCGCGAACTGGGAATTGCATCAATG
The DNA here is from genome assembly GCF_964187855.1 of Myxine glutinosa. NCBI lineage: Eukaryota > Metazoa > Chordata > Myxini > Myxiniformes > Myxinidae > Myxine > Myxine glutinosa. Next base: position 155,929,527 of record NC_136268.1, read on the forward strand.
TGTCTTGTGTCTGTGTGTCATCATCCCTAAGATTGACGTGATGCAGCATGTCCCATCTGTTTGCATTCGTTGGTAGATATTAGCGATCCTGCGGTGTTCACTGAAAAGATCACAAATTCCTGCAAAAAACTTCACTTTCAATCAGACATCAGACTTGGTCAACCAGTTCGTGCAAGAGAGGACAATATGCCCGGCCGACCCCATAAAAAGGAGGGATTCTTTTGGGCCGTCGTGGTAATTGATATATATTATTCTGCACATGTGTCTTTACTATAAGAGAGCCGTTTATCTGTCTGTCTGTGTGTTTGTCTGTGTCGCCATTTTTTTCAGAGATGGCGGAACGCATTTTTGTCAAACTTTCCGAGGTTCGCCAGTGAGTGCCGGGGAAATTTTAGGGGGGGGGGGGGGAATTTAAAACAATTCTGAAAATATCTCCGATCAGTGGGTGTGTGTCATAATATTAAATATACATTTTCCTTAGTAGGTGCAGGGAAGTGTTTTAGACACCGACAAAAAATAGGGAAAAAAACCCCAAATGGATGCCAGGCAATGCCAGGTACTCCTGCTAGCTCTTTATAAAACTATTTTTTCCCAACAACTATCAAGGATAACACAATTTCAAAATGTAAACTTGATTTCACTGAACATTGATCAGGGGTTTCTAATTTTATCCTCATGGTGAAATCAAATTGTGACATACACATTCTCCAAGCACCAGCAGATCACCATCTTTTTACAGGGTGGCCTGAAAGTTGCTTTTCCCCTCCCAAGTAAGGCATTCGTTCTTAAACTCCATTAATATATACGCATTGTACGGTGCAGTACTTACAATTATTACTCAGCCATTGTATCTGCGCTCCATCTTGCAACCACCGAATTAATCACCAAGTCCTCTTTGACATATTGTGTCGGTAGAATTTGTGGAGCCACCTGTGAAAAAGAGTCCACGACTGCAGCACAAAATTCTTCAATCGTCCTATATCAACTTGCCGACACTTTACCCTTGATGAATCTCACAAAGACATGTCTGGAGTCGTTAGATCTGAGCTCGGTGGTGCCCACCGTACAGGAGCTTTGTTAGAGAATGTTTTGTTTAAATCGTGTAGTGGATATGAAATTATCACCATGTGTTATATAACCCCAGCATTATTATTATTATTATTATTATTTCCAAAGTGTTCCGTGGAAGACTGCTGCACTTGATGAATTGTTTGGACTGCGTGCACCCTTTAATGCATCCAAACACAAGGAACCAACCCGCCAACCAGACTTAGACACAAACAACTTCTGTTCGCCATGCCGTATAACTTTCTATTGATTCCCTCGTAAGTACCACGTGTTGTTATTACCACGTGTTATTGATCAGTGTTGTCACTTACCACGCTGGTGGAGGTTGGAGGGGATGGGAAGAAGGGAGGGAGTTGTAAGAAAATTATCAGGGGTAACCTGACTTTCAGGCCAACCTGTACCAGGACCACCGTCAATTGTAATACTGTCACAAGGACAAGGCCTATCTACAGTGCATTCAGAAAGTATTCAGACCCCTTCACTTTTTTACATTTTGTTATGTTGCAGCCTTGTGCTGAAATCGTTTAAATTCATGGTTTCCCTCAGCAATCTCCACTCAATACCCCGTAATAACAAAGAGAAAACAGGATTTTAGAAAGTTTTGCAAATTTATTAAAAAGAAAAAACTGAAATATCACATTTTGTCAATATGCTACAGAACCTAGTTTCTCACAGTCTGAGAGTCCTTTAGGTGCTTTTTTGCAAACTCCAATCGGGCTTTCATGTGTCTTTCACTGAGGAGAGGCTTCCGTCTGGCCACTCTGCCATAAAGCCCAGATCGGTGGAGTGTTGCAGTGATGGTTGTCCTTCTGGAGGTTTCTCCCATCTCCACACAGGATCTCTAGAGCTCAGCCAGAGTGACCATCGGGTTCTTGGTCACCTCTCTTACCAAGGCCCTTCTCTCCCGATTGCCCAGTTTGGCCTGGCGACCAGCTCTAGGAAGAGTCCTGGTTGTTCCAAACTTCTTCCATTTAAGAATTATGGAGGCCGCTGTGCTCTTGGGAACCTTCAATGCAGCAGAATTTTTTTTTGTTAGCTTCCCCAGATCTGTGCCTCGACACAATCCTGTCTCTGAGCTCTGCAAGCAGTTCCTTCGACCTCATGGCTTGGTTTTTGCTCTGATATGCAATGTCAGCTGTGAGACCTTATATAGACAGGTGTGTGCCTTTCCAAATCATGTCCAATCAATTGAATTTACCACAGGTCGACTCCAATGAAGGTGTAGAAACATCTCAAAGATGATGAAGAGAAATGGGAGGCACCTGAGCTAAATTTCAAGTGTCATAGCAAAGGGTCTGAATACTTATGTCAATGTGATATTTCAGTTTTTTCTTTTTAATAAATTTGCAAAACTTTCTAAAAGCCTGTTTTGTCTTTGTCATTATGGGGTATTGAGTTTAGATTGATGAGGAAAAAAATGAATTTAAACGATTTCAGCATAAGGCTGCAACATAACAAAATGTGAAAAAAGTGAAGGGGTCTGAATACTTTCTGAATGCACTGTATACATCCTTATTTTCTCTTGGAGATAGTGATGTAAAGTTTTCGACATCGAGATGTAACAATGTAGATATCTCAATGAAACGATTCAGAGACCACAATGTAAAGATTTAGAGATAGTGGTGTCAATATGTGGAAATCACGATGTAAAGATTTAGATATCATCGTGTAAAGATTTAAAGATCACGGTGTAAACATTTAGAGATTGCAGTGTAAAGATGTAGAGATCGTACTAAAAAGATTTAGAGATTGCGGTGTAAAGATTTAGAGATTGCAGTGTAAAGATTTCGAGATTGCGATGTAAAGATATAAAGATAACGATGTAAATATTTAGAGATTATGATGCAAATATCGCAAGGATCGCAATATTGATGCAAATACCGCAATATTGAGATCGCACGGTCAAGATTTAGAAATCATTATACAAAGATTTGGAGATAGTGGTGTCAAGATTTAGAGATTGCGATGTAAAGATTTAGGGATCACAATGTAACGATTTAAAAATAGTGGTGTCAATATTTAGAGATTGCGGTGTAAAGATTTAAAGATTGCGGTGTAAAGATTTAGAGATTGCGGTGTAAAGATTTAGAGATTTCGTTGTAAAGATTTCGAGATTGCGGTGTAAAGATTTAGAGATTGCGGTGGAAAGATTTAGAGATCGCGGTGTAAAGATTTAGAGATTGCGGTGTAAAGATTAAGAGATTTCGGTGTAAAGATTTAGAGATTGCAATGTTAAGATTTAGAGATTGCAGTGTAAAGATTTAGAGATTGTGGTGTAAAGATTTAGAGATTGCGGTGTAAAGATTTAGAGATTGCGGTGTAAAGATTTAGAGATTGCAGTGTAAAGATTTAGAGATTGCGGAGTAAAGATTTAGAGATTGCGGTGTAAAGAGTTAGAGATTGCAATGTTAAGATTTAGAGATTGCAGTGTAAAGATTTAGAGATTGCAGTGTAAATATTTAGAGATTGCAATGTTAAGATTTAGAGATTGCGGTGTAAAGATTTAGAGATTGTGGTGTAAAGATTTAGAGATTGCGGTGTCAAGATTTAGAGATTGCAGAGTAAAGATTTAGAGATTGCGGTGTAAAGATTTAGAGATTGCGGTGTAAAGATTTAGAGATTGCGGTGTAAAGATTTAGAGATTGCGGAGTAAAGATTTAGAGATTGCGGTGTAAAGAGTTAGAGATTGCAATGTTAAGATTTAGAGATTGCAGTGTTAAGATTTAGAGATTGCAGTGTAAAGATTTAGAGATTGCAGTGTAAAGATTTAGAGATTGCAATGTTAAGATTTAGAGATTGCGGTGTAAAGATTTAGAGATTGCAGTGTAAAGATTTAGAGATTGCGGTGTAAAGATTTAGAGATTGCAATGTTAAGATTTAGAGATTGCAGTGTAAAGATTTAGAGATTGTGGTGTAAAGATTTAGAGATTGCGGTGTAAAGATTTAGAGATTGCAGTGTAAAGATTTAGAGATTGCGGTGTAAAGATTTAGAGATTGCGGAGTAAAGATTTAGAGATTGCGGTGTAAAGAGTTAGAGATTGCAATGTTAAGATTTAGAGATTGCAGTGTAAAGATTTAGAGATTGCAGTGTAAATATTTAGAGATTGCAATGTTAAGATTTAGAGATTGCGGTGTAAAGATTTAGAGATTGTGGTGTAAAGATTTAGAGATTGCGGTGTCAAGATTTAGAGATTGCAGAGTAAAGATTTAGAGATTGCGGTGTAAAGATTTAGAGATTGCGGTGTAAAGATTTAGAGATTGCGGTGTAAAGATTTAGAGATTGCGGAGTAAAGATTTAGAGATTGCGGTGTAAAGAGTTAGAGATTGCAATGTTAAGATTTAGAGATTGCAGTGTTAAGATTTAGAGATTGCAGTGTAAAGATTTAGAGATTGCAGTGTAAATATTTAGAGATTGCAATGTTAAGATTTAGAGATTGCGGTGTAAAGATTTAGAGATTGCAGTGTAAAGATTTAGAGATTGCGGTGTAAAGATTTAGAGATTGCGGTGTAAAGATTTAGAGATTGCGGTGTAAAGTTTAAAGATTGCGGTGTAAAGATTTAGAGATTGCAATGTAAAGATTTAGAGATTGCAATGTAAAGATTTAGAGATTGCAATGTAAAGATTTAGAGATTGTGTTGTAAAGATTTAGAGATTGTGGTGTAAAGATTTAGAGATTGTGGTGTAAAGATTTAGAGATCATGATGTAAAGATTTAGAGATTGCATTGTAAAGATTTAGAGATTGTGGTGTAAAGATTTAGAGATTGCATTGTAAAGATTTAGAGATTGCGGTGTAAAGATTTAGAGATCGTGATGTAAAGATTTGGAGATTGCGTTGTAAAGATTTAGAGATTGTGGTGTCAAGATTTAGAGATTGCGTTGTAAAGATTTAGAGATTGTGGTGTAAAGATTTCGAGATTGCGGTGTAAAGATTTAGAGATTGTGATGTAAAGATTTGGAGATTGCATTGTAAAGATTTAGAGATGGTGGTGTAAAGATTTAGAGATTGCGGTGTAAAGATTTAGAGATCGTGATGTAAAGATTTGGAGATTGCGTTGTAAAGATTTAGAGATGGTGGTGTAAAGATTTAGAGATTGCGGTGTAAAGATTTAGATATCGTGATGTAAAGATTTGGAGATTGCGTTGTAAAGCTTTGGAGATTGCGGTGTAAAGATTTAGAGATTGCGGTGTAAAGATTTAGAGATTGCGGAGTAAAGATTTAGAGATTGCGGTGTAAAGAGTTAGAGATTGCAATGTTAAGATTTAGAGATTGTAGTGTAAAGATTTAGAGATTGCAGTGTAAAGATTTAGAGATTGCAATGTTAAGATTTAGAGATTGTGGTGTAAAGATTTAGAGATTGCGTTGTAAAGATTTAGAGATTGCGGTGTAAAGATTTAGAGATCGTGATGTAAAGATTTAGAGATTGCGTTGTAAAGATTTAGAGATTGTGGTGTAAAGATTTAGAGATTGCGTTGTAAAGATTTAAAGATTGTGGTGTAAAAATTAAGAGATTGTGGTGTCAAGATTTAGAGATTGCGTTGTAAAGATTTAGAGATTGCGTTGTAAAGATTTAGAGATTGTGGTGTAAAGATTTAGAGATTGCGGTGTAAAGATTTAGAGATCGTGATGTAAAGATTTGGAGATTGCGTTGTAAAGATTTAGAGATTGTGGTGTCAAGATTTAGAGATTGCGTTGTAAAGATTTAGAGATTGTGGTGTAAAGATTTAGAGATTGCGGTGTAAAGATTTAGTGATCGTGATGTAGAGATTTTAAGATAATGGTGTCAAGATTTAGAGATGGTGGTGGAAAGATTTAGAGTTAGTGGTATAAAGATTTAGAGTTAGTGGTGTAAAGATTTAGAGTTAGTGGTATAAAGATTTAGAGATTGTGGTGTAAATATTTAGAGATCGTGATGTAAAGATTTAAAGATAATTGTGTCAAGATTTAGAGATGGTGGTGGAAAGATTTAGAGATCGCGATGTAATGATTGAAAGATCTTGATGTCACGATTGAGAGATTGAGATGTAATGATTGAGAAGATCTCATTGTAATGATTTTGAGATTGTGATGTAATGATATAGAGATTATGACGTTAAGATTTTGAGATGTTGATGTAAAGATATAGAGAGTGCATGTAAAGAATTTGACATGATGATGTAATTATTTCCATATCTCTGGTGTAAAGATTTAGGGATCGCGATGTCATGATTTAGAAATCTTGATGTAATTATTTTGAGATCTTGTGAAGATTTAGAGATCACAATGGAAATATATCCGGAGCCCTGTTTCTCGTTTTCAGTGGTGCAGCTTTTGAGATTGCGCCTTTTAACATCGTGAGCACGAACTATCTCGTTCCATTTTGTGACGCAGTGTTATATGGCTAAAGAGAACTGCCTTTTGTGGGAATCCGAAAGAGGGCAACGGGGGGGCTCGCCCAACGCAAGGGGGTTTGTCTCTATACCCACCCCATTGCCTGCAACTCGTCAAAGCGAGGCGGATTTTTTTATGGACTATTGTCTCGGACGCAGTCAGAAGCAAAGCTTGTTTGGCGTCCCGGCTAAGTTTGTTGGACAGAAAAAAGTTGCAGCATCAGCTTTGTAAAGGACTCAATAATTTTGGTAAAGACCCCACAGCAAGGAACTCCCAAAAAGAGTGCCAGCACTTACAATTTTACCGAGCCATTATTAACACTAATATAATGAAAATACATGTTCCATGCCACCGTGACACATGAGGCCCCAAGGTATGCACATGGGTTGAAAAATTATTTAAAATTATTTAAACCTAATGCTGGATCCACTTTTTAAAACTCTTTTCTTCCCCAGCAGAGTGCCCTATAGCATACTCATGAAAATGGCCCAAAGGATTACACAATGGGTTCCAAAATTATTAACAGCAGGGCACAGTTCATTGTGAACTCTTAATCTTTTATTTCCTCTCATGGTCCAATGGCAACGTATTTTTTGGGCGAAACTGATTTCCACCCTCTCCCACCACCCCACCACCCCCACCACCACGTCCTGAATAAGGTATATTATGCTTTGGCTTATAGAACGCAGCGATGCTCAAACACGACAAATGGAGCTTTAAAGATTTTTAAAACGTTGAGAACATAAATTATAGCTTCATTCAGATCATTTAACATCATAATTTACATTTTTATTAATTTAATTTATATTACAACTCAAATCATTCTCCCTGTGATATCGACGACTGTACTAAGGTAGAGTCCCTGTATAAAGACTCTATACATAGGGACTCTATACTAAGTTAGGTGCAGCATTATCATTCAACTTAATGTGTCATATAAATGTATCAATCAATCTCGAGGGAATGTCGGTGCTGCCAAAACACTCTCTTGGAAAATGATTGGGCTGGGTAGTTTGGGTATGCTCCGTGGTTTGGGTATGCTTGCTGGTTTGGGTATGCTTTCTGGTTTGGGTATGCTTGCTGGTTTGGGTATGCTCCATGGTTTGGGTATGCTTGCTGGTTTGGGTATGCTTACTGGTTTGGGTATGCTCCATGGTTTGGATATGCTTGCTGGTTTGGGTATGCTCCGTGATTTGCATAGGCTGGGTGGTTTGGGTATGCTCCGTGGTTTGCATATGCTGGGTGGTTTAGGTATGCTCCGTCGTTTGGATATGCTTGCTGGTTTGGGTATGCTCCGTGGTTTGGATATGCTTGCTGGTTTGGGTATGCTCCGTGGTTTGCATATGCTGGGTGGTTTGAGTATGCTCCATGGTTTGCATATGCTGGGTGGGTGGTTTGGGTATGCTCCGTGGTTTGGGTATGCTTGCTGGTTTGGGTATGCTCCGTGGTTTGGATATGCTTGCTGGTTTGGGTATGCTCCGTGATTTGCATATGCTGGGTGGTTTTGGTATGCTCCGTGGTTTGCATATGCTGGGTGGTTTGGGTATGCTCTGTGGTTTGGATATGCTTGCTTGTTTGGGTATGCTGCGTGGTTTGGGTATTCTTGCTGGTTTGGGTATGCTCGGGTGGTTTGGGTATGCTTGCTGGTTTGGGTATGCTCGGTGTTTGGTATGCTCCGTAGTTTGGATATGGCTTGCTGGTTTGGGTATGCTCCGTGATTTGCATATGCTGGGTGGTTTGGGTATGCTCCGTGGTTTGCATATCCTGGGTGGTTTGGGTATGCTCCGTGTTTTGGATATGCTTGCTGGTTTGGGTATGCTCCGTGGTTTGGATATGCTTGCTAGTTTGGGTATGCTGCGTGGTTTGCATATGCTGGGTGGTTTGGGTATGCTCCATGGTTTGGATTTGCTTGCTGGTTTGGGTATGCTCCATGGTTTGGGTATGCTTACTGGTTTGGGTATGCTCCGTGGTTTGCATGTGCTGGGTGGGTGGTTTGGGTATGCTCCGTGGTTTGGGTATGCTTGCTGGTTTGAGTATGCTCCGTGGTTTGGATATGCTTGCTGGTTTGGGTATGCTCCGTGATTTGCATATGCTGGGTGGTTTGCATATGCTGGGTGGTTTGGGTATGCTCTGTGGTTTGGATATGCTTGCTGGTTTGGGTATGCTGCGTGGTTTGGGTATGCTTGCTGGTTTGGGTATGCTCCATGGTTTGGATATGCTTGCTGGTTTGGGTATGCTCCGTGGTTTGCATATGCTGGGTGGTTTGGGTATGCTCCATGGTTTGGATTTGCTTGCTGGTTTGGGTATGCTGCATGGTTTGGGTCTGCTTGCTGGTTTGGGTATGCTCCGTGGTTTGCATATGCTGGGTGGGTGGTTTGGGTATGCTCCGTGGTTTGCATATGCTGGGTGGTTTGGGTATGCTCCGTGGTTTGCATGTGCTGGGTGGGTGGTTTGGGTATGCTCCGTGGTTTGGGTATGCTTGCTGGTTTGAGTATGCTCCGTGGTTTGGATATGCTTGCTGGTTTGGGTATGCTCCGTGATTTGCATATGCTGGGTGGTTTGCATATGCTGGGTGGTTTGGGTATGCTCTGTGGTTTGGATATGCTTGCTGGTTTGGGTATGCTGCGTGGTTTGGGTATGCTTGCTGGTTTGGGTATGCTCCGTGGTTTGCATATGCTGGGTGGTTTGAGTATGCTCCATGGTTTGCATATGCTGGGTGGGTGGTTTGGGTATGCTCCGTGGTTTGGGTATGCTTGCTGGTTTGGGTATGCTCCGTGGTTTGGATATGCTTGCTGGTTTGGGTATGCTCCGTGATTTGCATATGCTGGGTGGTTTTGGTATGCTCCGTGGTTTGCATATGCTGGGTGGTTTGGGTATGCTCTGTGGTTTGGATATGCTTGCTTGTTTGGGTATGCTGCGTGGTTTGGGTATTCTTGCTGGTTTGGGTATGCTCGGGTGGTTTGGGTATGCTTGCTGGTTTGGGTATGCTCGGTGTTTGGTATGCTCCGTAGTTTGGATATGGCTTGCTGGTTTGGGTATGCTCCGTGATTTGCATATGCTGGGTGGTTTGGGTATGCTCCGTGGTTTGCATATCCTGGGTGGTTTGGGTATGCTCCGTGTTTTGGATATGCTTGCTGGTTTGGGTATGCTCCGTGGTTTGGATATGCTTGCTAGTTTGGGTATGCTGCGTGGTTTGCATATGCTGGGTGGTTTGGGTATGCTCCATGGTTTGGATTTGCTTGCTGGTTTGGGTATGCTCCATGGTTTGGGTATGCTTACTGGTTTGGGTATGCTCCGTGGTTTGCATGTGCTGGGTGGGTGGTTTGGGTATGCTCCGTGGTTTGGGTATGCTTGCTGGTTTGAGTATGCTCCGTGGTTTGGATATGCTTGCTGGTTTGGGTATGCTCCGTGATTTGCATATGCTGGGTGGTTTGCATATGCTGGGTGGTTTGGGTATGCTCTGTGGTTTGGATATGCTTGCTGGTTTGGGTATGCTGCGTGGTTTGGGTATGCTTGCTGGTTTGGGTATGCTCCATGGTTTGGATATGCTTGCTGGTTTGGGTATGCTCCGTGGTTTGCATATGCTGGGTGGTTTGGGTATGCTCCATGGTTTGGATTTGCTTGCTGGTTTGGGTATGCTGCATGGTTTGGGTCTGCTTGCTGGTTTGGGTATGCTCCGTGGTTTGCATATGCTGGGTGGGTGGTTTGGGTATGCTCCGTGGTTTGCATATGCTGGGTGGTTTGGGTATGCTCCGTGGTTTGCATGTGCTGGGTGGGTGGTTTGGGTATGCTCCGTGGTTTGGGTATGCTTGCTGGTTTGAGTATGCTCCGTGGTTTGGATATGCTTGCTGGTTTGGGTATGCTCCGTGATTTGCATATGCTGGGTGGTTTGCATATGCTGGGTGGTTTGGGTATGCTCTGTGGTTTGGATATGCTTGCTGGTTTGGGTATGCTGCGTGGTTTGGGTATGCTTGCTGGTTTGGGTATGCTCCATGGTTTGGATATGCTTGCTGGTTTGGGTATGCTCCGTGGTTTGCATATGCTGGGTGGTTTGGGTATGCTCAATGGTTTGGATTTGCTTGCTGGTTTGGGTATGCTGCATGGTTTGGGTCTGCTTGCTGGTTTGGGTATGCTCCGTGGTTTGCATATGCTGGGTGGGTGGTTTGGGTATGCTCCGTGGTTTGCATATGCTGGGTGGTTTGGGTATGCTCTGTGGTTTGGATATGCTTGCTGGTTTGGGTATGCTGTGTGGTTTGGGTATGCTTGCTGGTTTGGGTATGCTCGGGTGGTTTGTTTATGCTTGCTGGTTTGGGTATGCACGGTGTTTGGTATGCTCCGTAGTTTGGATATGGCTTGCTGGTTTGGGTATGCTCCGTGATTTGCATATGGTGGGTGGTTTGGGTATGCTCCGTGGTTTGCATATCCTGGGTGGTTTGGGTATGCTCCGTGTTTTGGATATGCTTGCTGGTTTGGGTATGCTCCGTGGTTTGGATATGCTTGCTAGTTTGGGTATGCTGCGTGGTTTGCATATGCTGGGTGGTTTGGGTATGCTCCATGGTTTGGATTTGCTTGCTGGTTTGGGTATGCTCCATGGTTTGGGTATGCTTGCTGGTTTGGGTATGCTCCGTGGTTTGCGTATGCTGGGTGGGTGGTTTGGGTATGCTCCGTGGTTTGGGTATGCTTGCAAGTTTGAGTATGCTCCATGGTTTGGATATGCTTGCTGGTTTGGGTATGCTCCGTGATTTGCATATGCTGGGTGGTTTGGGTATGCTCCGTGGTTTGCATATGTTGGGTGGTTTGGGTATGCTCTGTGGTTTGGATATGCTTGCTGGTTTGGGTATGCTGCGTGGTTTGGGTATGCTTGCTGGTTTGGGTATGCTCGGGTGGTATGGGTATGCTTGCTGGTTTGGGTATGCTCGGTGTTTCGTATGCTCCGTAGTTTGGATATGCTTGCTGGTTTGGGTATGCTCCGTGATTTGCATATGCTGGGTGATTTGGGTATGCTCCGTGATTTGCATATGCTGGGTGGTTTAGGTATGCTCCGTGGTTTGCATATGCTGGGTGGTTTGGGTATGCTCTGTGGTTTGGATATGCTTGCTGGTTTGGGTATGCTTGCTGGTTTGGGTATGCTCGGGTGGTTTGGGTATGCTTGCTGGTTTGGGTATGCTCAGTGTTTGGTATGCTCCATAGTTTGGATATGCTTGCTGGTTTGGGTATGCTCCGTGATTTGCATATGCTGGGTGATTTGGGTATGCTCCGTGGTTTGCATATGCTGGGTGATTTGGGTATGCTCGGGTGGTTTGATTTGCTATTGCCTTCCAAAAAGTGACTCCCAGCCTACCCCACAAGAAGGAGGGATTGATCAGGTCGATAAATGCATTAATTGGATAGGTAGACCAACCTCACAAGTAGTGTTAAATTATACTGTATATGGAAAACAATATTACATCTGCCTACAACAATATAAAAGGTTTTGATGGTTACAGCACTTTGAAATTGTATTTTCATTCATTACTAGGCATGCCTACCCATTGCGTTGCTGACAAATTTGATCAAGACGATATGTTGTACCTCACAATCATATTGCATGTCTATCTGTAAGTGTTAATGGGGATGTAAAATGAATTAATACATACGAAAAAAGGTACTTTATCTACGCCACCGAAGGTGGATGGGGGTTATGTTTTCACCGCTGTCTGTCTGTTTGTCTGTTTGTCACTCCCCTACAGGTCACAATTTTAAACCGATTGTCACGAAACTTCACCAGATGGTAGAGTTGGTCATAAGGAAGAAGCCTATTGATTTTGAGGTCAATGTCGTCTTCAGGTCAAATTTCTAAAATTGCCATTTTTCATCCAATTGACTTGAAAATTTAACAGCATTTGCATAGTGCCTCACCGAATTGTGAAACCAACTATTTTTGAGGTCAAAAGGTCAAAGGTCAACCGCCTCAAGGCCAAACTTCCAAAATCATCAATTTTCATCTGAAAAACATCAATTTTCATCCGATTGACTTGAGAATTTAACAGCATTTGCATAGTGCCTTACTGAATGGAGAACCCAACTACTTTTGAGGTCAAAATGTCAAAGGTCAACTCTAGGTCAAACTTCTAAAATCATCAATTTTTCATCTGAAAAATCATCAATTTTCATCTGATTGACTTGAAAATGTAACAGCATTTCCATAGTGCCTCACTGAATTCTGAAACCAACTATTTTAAGGTCAAAAGTCAACTCAAGGTCAAAGTTCCAAAATCATCAATTTTCATCCGATTGACCTGAAAATTTAACAGCATTTGCATAGTGCCTCACTGAATTGGGAAACCAACTATATTTGAGGTCAAAAGGTCAAAGGTCGACTTTAGGTCAAACTTCTAAAATCATCAATTTTCATCTGAAAAATCATCGTCACTTTTCAGCATATTGACCCGAGCTTTGATCAAGATCATCAATTTGAAATCTTGATGAAATGGACAATTTGCTGGATCAATGGAAACCTTTTTGGAGGGGGGATGGGGGATGGATTTTGCAAATACAAATTTTGCAAATTTTATTGTGCTCTGCATGACGTCTTCTTGTTTGTTTGTATTTCAAAAACAAGATATCTCAAATAGTTGTGGACGGATTCGGATGAAATTTGGCATAGAGGTCGTGTGTGCGACAAGGACTAAATGAATAGATTTTGGTGAGGATTCGGATCTGGCTAGTATAATTTTAAAGTGATTTTTCACCATTGGGAGATATGACCAAAAACGATATATATCTCATATCTCAAGCAGGCTATCTCAAAAAGTTATGGACGGATTTGGACGGAACTTGGTAGACCGGTTAGGTGTGTGACAAGGACGAATCGATTCCATTTTGGTGAAGATCTGAATATGGATTTGGATACAATAATTATTTAACAATACAATAATTTTTGAGTAAAATATTTGGATACAATAATTTTGAGTGATTCTTCACCATTGAGAGATCGGGTGAAAAGCGAAAATTAACATATTTTTAAATGTTGTGGACAAGTTATGGCAAAACGGAACCTGTTGAGCCTAGTGGAGATATGTTCACTAACGAGTGCCATTGTTGTTGTTGTTGTTGTTGTTGTTGTTGTTTCCTTCCTTCCATGTACTTTTATAAACAAGAATGACCGCAAAGTGGTCACAACCTGTGACAAAATTAATTCCACATCTCCCATCCATGTCACCTTCCCCACGGTTATATCAGAATAATCTGATTTGCCACACAGTCACAGATTGTTTAACCCCAACATGGGGCCTTTCAAAAATTACGTAACACTATTTTTTTTCGTAATTTGCGTCACATAATGCTTAATTACGTAACTTAACACTTGATTGCCGTGTGTTCTGATGGGCTCGATGAAACCTACTCTTATTCGACCAACTAACCAACTCATTCACCAAGTTTCGAACGAATCCGTCCATAACGTTTTCAGATATGATTTAATGGTGAAGAATCACTCAAATAATTAGCGGATCCAAATACGGATCTTCCCCAAAATCTAATCATTTCGTCCTCACATAACAAACCTCTCCACCAAATTTCGTCCAAATCCGTCCACAACTTTTTCAGATCTCATGTTCATAAACAGGCAGACAGACAGACAAACAGACAATCAAACAGACAGGGGTGAAAATAACCTCCACCCACCTTCGTTGGCAGAGTTATAACCAAAAACGTTATCACCATTATAAACCAAAAATATATAAAAACCCCAAGAACCAAAAAAAGAAAGGGAAAATCTGCAACATACATCGATGCAGTGTGTTATGACATGCCGATATACAGTGCATAGATTTAGCAATTAAACTCAATTACAGTTCAAGAACAAACGGAATACCAGAGAACAGCTTATTATTATTGATATATAAATGTATTACCGATTGACAATGAATAATGTCATCATTCTCACCATCCTGAACAATAAGTGCAATACACACGAACTGTAATTTTTAATTATTTAACATCACAGCTGAAAATATCAGTTGCATTCGAACCCTCATTTCTACAATGGAATTTGCTATAAACCTTTCAAAGTTCAAAATGTAAATAGCGATGACATAGGAGGAATATAGAAACAACATGACAAACGAAGTTCACAATTATAAAATATGAAAATAAAGGTGAGATCGGAACTCGTTTCTTTAACTCATCCCCAGGTGACAAAGTGTCTCCACAACCGCAATCATAGATCACAAGCAAGGACTGACTCGTCTTAATATCAAAACAATTTCCCGGTATCACCAAATAGGGAAATATTCAACAACACTGAAACTCCCAATGAAAAAACACAACTATCGTACAGAATGATCATTAGGATTTTTCCACGGCCGCTACAATGCCAAACATCGTGTTAAATTCCAAGATGGCGTTATACGTAGAGCTTTGTGAAACATAATTACAGCAAATAGCATAATGGGAAACACAATGACACTTGTTTTATAAAAAGGAGGAGAAAAACCACGAAAAGAACTTTCAATATGTAAATTTCAATGATCTATAACAGCAACAATTGTTTCAAGAAAAACTTTCATCCATATATAAAATGCAGTACTTCCGGATCTCCAGAAACCGCCGAAGATTCCAAGCAATTCGGGTATACGATGGATACCACTTTTACAACTTTATTAGATGTCATTGTTGTACACACTGGTGGAAATTAGGTATTCGATTTACTAGTACCCGACTGCAAAGCCGCAATGAGCCGGCGAAGCCAACGCCTCTTGCCACTATTTTACCCCATCACTATGGCATCATTAGGTTAGGTAGTTGGTAGTAGGTAGGTGTAGTAGGTACCGTACCTAATTCAAAATGACACCATTTGCATTCTGGATGAGATTAAAATTTATAAAATTTCCTTCTTGATTAATTCGGTGAATTCCGTCTCAACTTCGGATATTTCCGGCCGTGAAAAACTATCCCCTACGGCTGCCAGATTTCTAAAAAATAATTCTTCGTCAATTTTAGAACATTTGATGCCGTTTTCAGCCTCCGAAACGGTAAAAAGCTTTTTTGAAATATCTTTTCAAATGCTCGAATCTCATTGGTTCCGGTAATTGGTGACGATTTTCGTTGAAGATAACCAGGGCCTGTGTGGGCCCGGGGAACGAGGTTGGTCTTAAAGTATTAGAATTACAAATTAGAGGTGCATTGGATTGTGAATCAAACAAAGACGGGTGAAACAAACTCCTATTGAACTTTTTCGCAATTTTTTTATGCAAACTTCCGCATCCGGTCGATGGCGGCCTCCATTGAGTGATTTGGTTTTTGAAATATTTTTTCAAATGCTCGAATCTCATTGGTGTTTGGTGACGATTTTCGTTGAAGATAACCAGGCCCGTGCGGGCCGAGGTTGGTCTTAAAGTATTTTAATTAAAAATTAGAGGTGCATAAGATTGTGAATCAAAAAAAGACGGGTGAAACAAACTCCTATTGAACTTTTTTCAATTTGTTATGCATACTTCCGCATCCGCAAGATGGCGGCCTCCATTGAGCGATTTGGTGTGTCAAAGCTTCGAAATTTTCAAGGGATCCAGCAAAATCTGGCTTTTCAACATAATACGTACGCGTTCATTCACAACACCGGCTTCGCCGGCTATAATTATATGCTCTATAAAATCTTTTATAAATAAATATGCAACAGCTTGATACACTATATAACAAAATCATTGGGGTATCTAATGGCAGTCATAGCCTGGTGTAGGCTTAGCGGTTAGGGTGCTGGCTTGGGATCCTAGGATCCTGGGTTCGAATCCTGGTTGGTTGCTGAATTAACGCCAGGGGGGCTGACTCAGCGTGTCATCCTTCTGAGGCTGGCAAATTTAGTACCAGCTCACTGGTAATTCCCTGTGTGTCGCAAGAGGCGATCAACAGGATTGGCAGCAGGAAGAGCATCCGGCCGTAAAACATTGTTTCAAAAAGGAGACCACGGTGCCCGAAAAAGGGGAGACCACAGTGCCCGAAAAAGGCCAAACCCTGCCCTGCAGGGAAAAATGGCCTCTAAAGGTGGTTCTTCTTCTTCTTCTTTCTAATGGCAGCCATATCGCTCTCGTGTCTGTTTATATATTTTTTAATGTATTTATTTAACTTATAAAACGAGTTTTCATTTAATACGAGCATGGTGATACCTGCCCTATGGGTGATCTTGTTCTAAGCATGCAACACGTTCTTCTGACACATACCTTTATTTGGGTGGTGTATAGGTAACTGACAGCTCCGTCAATCACTCCCGAAAATAATAGAAAATAAAAAACCCGGTTTACGTGCATGAGCAAAAACATGCCGACTACTTATAATTCAAAATACCTCACTGGACTGGAAAACGTAATACCCTATTGCCTAATGGATTCAGATATGAGAATAATTTATAATTTTTTAAGTGATTCTTCACCATTGGGAGATAGGGCCAAAAACTATACATAGCAGGAAATCTGAAAAAGTTATGGATGGATTTGGACGAAACTTGTTGGACAGGTTGTGTGTGTGACAAGGAAGAATCGATTCAATTTTGGTGAAGATCCGGATCCGGATCCAGCTCATATAACTTTTTAAGTGATTCTTCACCATTGAGTGATATGGCTAAAAACGAGGGAATGAAAAACTGGACCCATGGTGATTCCTGTGATTGATTTTGATTAAATGTGATTCTGTATTGTGATTTTCTGGTCTACTCTGAGATACAAAACGTAAACTGTTCACCAGGTGGAGGTATGCTCTCCACTGAGTGCCGTTCTAGTTCGTTTTCCTATTATCAGTTTGTTGATCCACATCTGGCAACAAAGTACAATCAAAATAATGTTCTTGCACGTTTGATTATTTGGCGCCTTTTCCTGCTTATACACCACTCACTGGTCGAGAACTCCCGTGGGTTCCAATATTTTCTTCAAGTCTGAACAAGAAGCGCCATTACGTGGTTATCAAGGTGAGGCAATGTTTGAGACAAATACACATAATTGGAGGCTTAGATTCGTTCATTTTACAGACAAATGTAGTTATTCCATATAACGTCTGAAAAGGAAGAAGAGTAGTTATTGTCGCGTTGCAGTCGAGGTGTTCATCGAGAGAGCAAAGCGATAGAAGACACGTGTAAAGGTGCAAAACTCATGCAGGTGTATCGCCTTCATTATACTTCGGCAGCCTTGGGTCCCACCCTGGCATCCTTCATGACCTCCTCCGAAGGTTGTGCCGAAAGCATCGAGGGCGTGCCACGTGAAGCCGAAAGCATCCCATGCGGTTATGGAGAGGGAACAGAGTGCTTCTAATGAGCCTGGGCGGAGTTCTGGAACACCTGTTTCAATAGAGAAAACTATTGTGAGCTCTGATGACTGGATTCTTTACAATGCCGTTGAGTATATCAAGTATTCTTTGTCCTGTATCAGTATGCTATACGTAGAGCTAGGTGGACATGTCTTCTTCACTGTATGTATAGCTCCAGCAACGAAATCGCTTCTAACAGGTGGACTCACCCAGCTTTTAGCAACCCAGGATGAGGTTTCACTCAGAGCCTGTACACAAAAACTTGCATACAAAGATCCTTTAAGGTGCGAATAACTGAGCAAGAATAACATTTGTAGAAGTTATTATTTGTTCATGCACAGGATAAAAATAGCCTACTGTACATAACATCATTACTATAACAACAGATATATAGTGCAAGCAGTATTTGGCCACTTTATTTTTTAGAAACTACAGTCGGCCCAATATGAGTTAGTTCAGTACTTAATCTTACTTTGAGGGAACAGCATGTTTGTTACACTGGACATTATGTGTCTCATCACCTCCACCACCAAAGGTGAACAGAGGTTATGTTTTCACCCGCTGTTTGTTTGTTGAAAAATCGAAGATTGGCAAGTACATTTGTTGTTGTTGTTGTGTAGCCCCAGACAGTTCTCTCGAACAAGCCTCAAACAAGACCCCAGACAGTTCTCTTGAACACAGAGACCGCCGATCATCTCGCAGGAGCGACCCAGAGATCCCCCACATCCAGGATGGTGTGCCCCACCTTCACGAGGTCAGGCCGAGACAGAGACAGAGAGAAAAGAGGGAAAGGGCCGTTCCATGGGGACCGATCGACACTGACCGTGACCATGCTGCTCCAACAAATCTGGGCAACAGGGAAGAATGGGGAAGATGTGGGCCCCGATTTGCATTGGGGGGGGGGGGGGGGAGGGAGGAGTAGAACCACTGCGAAGAGGCGTTCTCGATAATTGTAGTACAGTACAGTATGTTGTAAAAATCAGAGATACAACATTGTCTCAGATCATGAGTTTAACCTGCATCGAGTCCAAGCAATACATGTAAAGAGAATCAGCGAACATCATATCAGTACTCAGCATTCATCTGAATCAGTAATGGGTTTACAATCGAGCACAAGCAAGCCTTGAACAAAGTGGTTGTACGTAGTGATGGGCGTAATCGATTAAAAGTAATCGATTACTTTGATTACTGTTAAGAATGGTGGAGTAATCGGTTACTTCTTGAGTAGTCGGTTACTTGGATGAGCCGATGGTCGCCGATGTCCTCGTGATTGACAGATGCCAAATGATATTAAATTGTTATAAAAGCTATTAAATTGTTTTATTTCGATTTATTTAAGATTTAGCTAGTTAAATTGTCATTAATTTTATGTTCTCGCTGCATTGTACACCGAGTTCACTCGCATTTCGTATCTTTGCTTTCATTGCTGACACCGTTTCTCTTTTTCTATCTTTGCTTTCATTGCTGACACCGTTTCTCTTTTTCTATCTTTGCTTTCATTGCTGACACCGTTTCTCTTTTTCTATTTTTCTCATTCTGACACCAAATCTGTTTCTATTTTCTATTCAACAGATTAAAGAGAGCAATGGCTGAAACCACCCGAGCTGTAAAACGACCCCACTCTGATGGCCTGTTTGGGACTACTTTGACAAACTAATCAACGATCCTTCAAAGGCCAAATGCAAACTTTGCGGAGATAAATTTCAGCACTCCAATTGATTTTTTGCATTGCGATTGTAACAATGATTTGAAAAGTAAACTTGAAAAGACACCCCCCTCCCAAAAAAAATCAACTCAAAGATTACAATAAATAACTAGTCCCCATCTCTAACAACAAACAGCAACCCGTCTCGAACCGCCCCCTTCCCCTCCCCACCCCCCCAAAAAACACAAAAAAAAACTGAGTGACAAAAATCAGACCAAGTAGTCGATTACTCTCGATTACTCCTTGCAAAAGTAATCAGTAATCGCGATTACAAAGAATCGATGGTATCGCCCACCACTAGCTTGTACGTACCATCTAATTATGCACCTATGTAACACACAATAAATATCACAGGAATGATCGCTGCGCTGAATGTCCGAGATCTTTATAACTGCCGCGCAGTGGACAGAAGTCGCATGACACCTGGGTTCAGACTTAGACACAATTTCACAACATCTCCCCGGCGTTAAAACTACACTACCCCTAGTCGTGAGAACCAAGCTAGCAAGCTATGTAGCAATATAGGAAACTTCAGTTAGCAGATGGTTACATAAAGCAGCGATTCATGTTAATCCCAGCCGTAGCGATCGGGACGGCAAATTTCTCTTCCGGCGCACGTTCGATACACGTCAGGAGCTTCAACCGTGCATCCGAATTCACCCACGTCAGGATAACCGCCTATCTCGGGTGATGGCGGCGGCACCTCAATGTCGATCGGATCGGGCGCATGGAGGGGCGGGGTTGACGGCGAATTCCCCATCAACGGATTCCCCATGCTGAGCTCCGGCCGAGCGGTATCCCCGCACGGAGCAAGATGATGCACCGAAACTGTAGACTCGCGTCCATTTGGCAGCAGCACCCGAGCGTGCTCGGGATTGGCTTGGAGAATATGAACCTTGTTGACGAGCGGGTCGTATTTACTCAGGCGCGAACCGCGCGTTTGAGGAAAGCCGGTCTGGGCTCAGCAAGCCAACCCGGCAAAGGTCGGACATCACCTGAACGGCGCGAGTAACGAAACAGACAATCGTGAGGAGTTTGATTAGTAGCGGTGCACAATAAAGTCCTGATCGAGTTTAATGCCCTGTGTACCATCCAGGTCCATCGGTCCAGTCCTAGTCCGCGGGTCTTAAGGCCCAGAGTAATGGCCTTCCATATAATGCCATTAAATCTTTCCACCTAACCGTTCGCCTGTGGCCTGTACGGAGTAGTATAGCTAGAAGTGATATTTCACTGGAGCAAAAAGGTTCTCACATCTTGGGACAGAAACACAACACCTCGATCGGTGTGTACATAGGCTGGATTCCCGGACATGGAAAACAAAATCTGCAGACACCGGATAACCATCCCAGTGGACATATCGCTGCATGGGAAAGCAAAAGGGAATCTGGAGAACTCATCAACTATCGTGAGAAGGTAGCGAGAGCTACCCAAAACCAGTAGGCTAGGACTAGCAGGTAGACTCAAAGCCGGTCGGGGCCCTTCAAAGTCCATAGCCAATCGCTCCCACGGCTGAGTAGCCTGGATCAGTGTACCCATCTGTGGTTTGTAGAAACGAGGTTTTAGTTCAGCACAAACGGAACAAGTGTGACATCGCTGACGAATGTCCTCAACCCAAGTAGGGCAAATTGTGACTGCGCACATAATGAGCTAAACGAGTCACACCGGGATGGCACAACGTTTCATGAAGAACACGCATATCCTCAAAGGAGGTGAGACTCGCACAAACCACTGGTCGTGATAATGCGTCCGCTGCGAGATTATCCCGTCCCTGGCGATGCTTGATGCTGTAGCAATAATCTGCTAATTATATTCTCCACCGAGTGATTTTCTCGTTCTTAATGCGCTGGGAATGGCACGTGTCGTACATGAAAGCGACACTTTGCTGATCAGTAATGACCTCAAAACGTTTGCCAAGAAAATATGGCCTCCAATGCCTAATAGACTCAACTTTGGCGTACGCTTCTTTTTCGACAGACAAGTGACGTTTCTCTGCGGAGGAAAGAGTCCTTGAAAAGAAGGCCATAGGTTGCCCCCCTTGAGAGAGCATGGCAGCTATCGCGTGGTCCGACGCATCGCTTTCCAGAACAATGGGCATATTTTCATCTATAGA
The DNA here is from genome assembly GCF_964187855.1 of Myxine glutinosa. Classification (NCBI taxonomy): domain Eukaryota; kingdom Metazoa; phylum Chordata; class Myxini; order Myxiniformes; family Myxinidae; genus Myxine; species Myxine glutinosa. The sequence goes on from NC_136268.1 coordinate 155,951,051, forward strand.
CGACACAGCGGCGCCAGCTATGTCTGACTTCAGTCCATGGAAAGCGACCTTGGTGGCATGACACATGGGGAACACTTTGCAATCCACAAGGGGACAGAGCTTTTCAGAAAAATTTTGGACCCACTTTGAATAATGTGCAAATAGCCCGAGAGCACGCTTCAAAGAAGCACGTTGCGGGGCCATGTCGAGCAAGGGTCGCAGTCGCTCTTTTTCTGGGGTGATAGTGCCCTGGGTCATGGTGTACCCTAAGAGATCTATCGTTCAGGCCGAATAGCGACATTTAGCCTCGTTCAGAATCAGCCGGTACTTGCGCGCAACCTTGAGGAAGCGCTGCAGATTAGCATCATGATGAGCTTGATCGTACCCACAAACCGTTAGGTTGTCCAGGTAAACAAAGACACCCGTTAAGTTTCCTTAGCAATTATGTCATCTATGGCCCTTTGGAAGCATGTAACCCCATTGGTGACTCCAAAATGCAAAAGAGTGAACTGGTACAACCTCTGTCCAGATTCAAACACGGTGTAGATGCGATTGGCCCCCGCAATTGGAATTTGATGATACGTGCTTCGGAGATCTAAAGTGCTGTATACCGAGTACTGTGCCACCTGTCGGACCAGGGAATCCAATCATGGGAGCGGGTAGGCATCCAATTCCATAAATCTATTAATAGTCTGCGAGTAGTCGATTACCATGCGTTTGCGATTATTTTCGGTCTGGACTACCAAAACTTGGGCTCTCCAAGGCGATCGACTAGGTTCGATTATGCCCTCCTTTAGAAGTCGACTAGTCTCCTCAGCAAGAAATTACGTATCAGCCCGTGAGTATCGTCGCTATTTAAAGGCGACCAGGGTACAGTCAGGAGTCAAATTGGGAAACAGCGACAGGGGTTCTATTTCCATCCCGGCCAGAACGCATACAGAAAGAGTATTATCACCACCAAATTCCATTTCTAACTGACAATGACGATGGAGAAAATCATGACCAAACAAAACTTCTGCACATAATGTCGGTAAGACCTTTAAATGAACATCCGGAAACATCTGGCCATTGATCACGAGCTTCAGCCGACATTCTCCTTTAGTCTGCATCCAAAGGGCTTGGGAAGCCATGAAAATATGGCGCGTTGTCCCGAGAATCGGCCAGCCATGCTTCTAGACGAGGCGCATGTCAACATAGCTATCAGTTGAGCCCGTGTCGATCAAGGCATTTAACATCTGTCCCTCAATCATAACTGGAACAACAGCGCTGGACAGTCCGGGCGGCCCGGTAGTTGTCAAGACATCCAGAGGTGGCGATCGAGCCACGCTCGTGGGCCTGACGCCAGCCAGCATCGAGCATGTAGCCGAATGAGCCCCTGGCGGTGAAAGGATCCCGGTCAAGGTCGCGCGAGCCACACGAGGCCAGCGTGGGAGATGATCCCAGTCAACGTCGTACGGGGTGCCGATTGTGCCTCGGGTGGTGAGAGGATCATGGACAGTATCGAGTGAGTTCGCCGGCCTCGTGACGAGCGGCATACATTTGCAAAATGGCCTCTCCATGAGCACGAGTGACACGTCGCTTCTCGCGCCAGGCAAACTGACCTCAAATTATTCCGGTTTCCACAGAAAAAGCACTTAGCACTCCCGGCAGATGGGGCCGCAGCAGCTGCAGCTGTCATGCTCGTGCCTGAAGCCTCGAAAGCGTCCATTGTTCCCAATTCCAGCGGAGGTTCAGCATCCGTTCACTCCGCAATAGTAGCACTCTCCGGTCGTTTCTCACCGGTTAAACCTGCAGTGACGTATGGGCGATCGTACGCTTCCGAATGTGTCTGCGCTTCGTGAAGCACGAGGGCCAGCTCATGAGCCTTCCTCAGCATTAGATCTGACGTCTCCAGCAATCTTTGACGTATTTATCGGAGAGTAGATCCCCGAAACAAAAGAATCACACATCAGATCATCACACACCTGTTCGTGCATCCGAGCTTCCGCTGTACAGTCTTTAGCTAAACGGCGAAGTTCCTGAACAAAGTTGTCGATGGAATCCAAAGGGTCCTGTCGCCGTGAAGTGAGCTGATAGCGAGTGTAGACCACACTCCGAGTCTTAATGTAGATTCGAGGTAGTTCCGCTTCGGCGGCGGCGAACGTGTCGCATTGAGAGATGTACTCATAAACGGAATGGGTCACGTGGGAATTAAGAACAGCTAGCTTGATATCGTCCATGAGATCTACTTGGGCTCCCAGGTAGCTTGTCAGCAGACGCAACCAGTGTTTGAGCTGGGCAGATGCGTCCGGCGGCTGAGGGTCTCCGCCGAAGATCGGTAATTGTATCAAATTATGAGTCATGACAATCTCGATCAAGACAATAGATGGATTCAGATTAATTGTTGTAAAAATCAGATACAACATTGTCTCAGATCATGAGTTTAATCTGAATCGATCCCTAGCAATACCTGTAAAGAGAATCAGCAAATATCATATCAGTACTCAGCATTCATCTGAATCAGTAATGGGTTTACAATCGAGCACAAGCAAGCCTTGAACAAAGTGGTTGTATGTACCATCTAATTATGCACCTATGTAACACACAATAAATGTCACAGGAATGATCGCTGCGCTGAATGTCCGATCTTTATAACTGCCACGCAGTGGACAGAAGTCGCATGACACCTGAGTTCAGACTTAGACACAATTTCACGACACAGTATAGCATCGCATTTTTACTCGGAACCTCACAAAATTTTAAAGAGCTGATATGAGGAGTCACACACAAGAAGCCTATTGTTTTTGAGGTCAATATGTCAAAGGTCAAAGTCACATAAATCATCAATTTTCATCCGATTCACCTGATATATAGTGTCTTCAGAAAGTATTCACACCTCTTGCCTTTTTCACATGTTGTTGTGTTGCAGCCTGAATTTAAAATAGTTTAAATTGAGAATTTTTTGTCAACAATCTATACATAATACAGCATAATGTCAGTGGAATTTTTTTTTTGAGACATTTTCGCAAATCTATTGAAAATGAAATACAGAAATATCTAATTTACGTAAGTATTCAACCCCCCTGAGTCAATACTTCGTAGGAACACCTTTGGCAGTTGCTACAGCTTAGCCTTAGAGTCTTCTTGGGTATGTATGTATCAGCTTAGCACATCTAGATTTGGGGAGTTTCTCCTATTCTTCCTTGCAGATTTGCTCAAGCACTATCAAGTTGGATGGGAAGGGTCAGTGAACAGCAATTTTCAAGTCTCTCTTTAGATTCTCAATGGGATTCAAGTCTGGGATTTGGCTGGGCCACTCCAGGACTTTCACTTTCTTATTCTGAAGCCACTCCAGTGATGATTTTGCTGTATGCTTGGGGCCATTGTCCTGTTGAAACGTACATCTTTCCCACAGTCTAAGGACTTTTGCAGTCTGACGCAGGTTCTCCTCAAGGATTTGTCTGTATTTGGCTCCATTCATTGTCCTCTCTACCCTTACAAGTCTCCCACTCCCTGCTACTGAAAAGCATCCCCATAGCATGATGCTGCCACCACCATGCTTCACTGTAGGAATGGTGTTAGATGGGTGATGAGTTGCACTCGGTTTCCAGCAGACATAGCACTTTCCATTCAGACGAAAGAGTTAATAAGGACACGAGAGCATATACAGTCGTAGCCAAAAATATTGGCACCCTTGCACTCTTTTCAAACAATGCACCATTTCTTCCAGAAATTTTTTGATATTTAAAAAATCTTTTGGTATCCACATATGTATTTCTTTGGTTTGCAGTGGAACAAAACAAAAAAAGCTGAAAAAATTACGAAATCTTAGCTTATTCCACACAGAAATCCTAAAATGGCCCAGACAATATAATTGGCACCTTTTAGAAGTTGTTAGACATAATTAGATTTCAAGCAGGTGGTTCTCCTTTACTTTGGAATTGAACTCGCCTGTGGTGAGTTGCAGGTGCCTGCAATATAAATTCACTCATTCAACCAGTGTGAATAGAAAAAAGGAGTCATTCTGCTGTTTTATGTCACTGTGTGTACCGCAATGAGCATAGAGAAAAGAAAGAAAACCAGAGAATTGTATGAGGAGGTCAGACACGAGATTGTTGTAGCCAAGCATGGACAATATCAAGGCTACAAGTCCATCTCCTCTCCTGAGACATTGATGTTCCTGTGTCCATTGTACGCAATGTTATCAGGAAGTTTAAGGCCCATGGCAATGGAGCCATCCTCCCTGGACATGGCCGCAAGAGAAAACCTGAACGAAGATTGCAGCGAAGGATTATTCGAATGGTGGAGAAAGCACCTAGATCAACTGCCAAACACATTCAAGCTGACCTTCGGACACAAGGTACGACAGTTTCACCTCGTATCATCCGTCGCCAACTCAATGAGAGGGGGCTCTATGGTAGGAGACCCAGGAGGACCCCACTGCTGAGAGAGAGATGTAAGAAAGCCTGATGGGAGTTTGCCAATACACACCCGATCAAGCCAAAATCCTTCTGGGAGAATGTCCTGTGGACAGATGAGACCAAATTAGAGCTTTTTGGTGAAGCACATCATCTCTATGTTTACAGAAAACAAAATGAAGCCTTCAAAGAAAAGAACACCTTCCCTACAGTCAAACATGGAAGAGGTTCAGTGATGTTTTGCGGTTGCCATGCTGCCTTTGGCACTGGGTGCCTTGAACATGTGCATGGCATCATGAAATCAGGAGATTATCAAGGCATCTTGGAGTGCAATGTTCAACCCAGTGTCAGGAAGCTGGGTCTCCATCAAAGGTCGTGGGTCTTGCAGCAGGAGAATGACCCCAAACACACTTCAAAAAGCACCCAGGAATGGTTCAAGACAAAATGTTGGACTGTTCTGAAGTGGCCAGCAATGAGTCCAGATCTACATATCATTGAACACCACCTGTGGGGAGAGCTGAAAACAGCAGTTGGGAGTAGGCACCCTTAAAATCTGGGAGAACTGGAGCAGTTTGCACAAGAAGAGTGGGCCAAACTGCCAGTAGAGGGGTGTAGGAAGCTCATTCATGGCGATAGGAAATGCTTCATTGCAGTTATTTTGTCCAAAGGCTGGGCTACCAAATATTAAGTCGATGGTGTCAATAATTTTGTCAATGCCATTTCTTTTTATTTTCTGATTTAAAAGGATATATTAAGTTCTGAAGCAAAAATAAAGGTTCTGTAATATTAACAGTGAAATTAAGAATTATGGAAACCAAATATTTTTTGTCAATTTCAACTAATTTGAAAAAAGTGCAAGGGTGCCAATATTTTTGGCCACGACTGTATATACAGTCACGTGAAAAAGTAAGTACACCCCATGTAAAGTTTTGACTTTTTCAACACATTTCAACATACAGCTATTTGATCTTCATTTCAACAATATTGATAGATTAAGGTGATATAATATAACAAAAATCATGAAACATTTACATTTTGTAGTCCATTGTATAATTTAAATAAATATAAATGCAAATTTTGCATGTGGAAAATAGTAAGTACACCCTTGGCTCTAATCGGTGGTCTTGCCCCCTTTGGCAGAAAAAACCTCAAGTAGGCGTTTCTTGTAACTGTCTACCAGTCTCTGACATCGACTGGGAGAAATTTTTGCCCACTCCTCCATGCAGAATTCTTTCAGCTGTGCGATGTTTGAGGGGTTTCTTGCATGCACAGCTCGTTTCAAATCTCCCCACAACATCTCGATGGAATTTAGATCCGGGCTTTGACTTGGCCATTCCAGAACCCTCCATTTCTTTCTTTTCAGCTACTCCTTGGTGGATTTACTGGTATGTTTAGGGTCATTGTCATGTTGCAAGGTCCACCTTCGGTTGAGCTTCAACTTTCTGACTGATTGCCTCACATTATACTCAAGCACCCTCTGGTACAATGAAGAATTCATAGTGGATTCTATCAAGGTGAGTTGCCCAGGCCCTGATGCAGCAAAGCTGCCCCAAACCATAATATTTCCACCACCATGCTTTACAGTTGGTATCAGGTTCTTGTGGTCAAATGCTGTCTTTGGTTTTCGCCAAACATGTCTTCTGGTACTGTGGCCAAATAGCTCTACTTTTGACTCATCTGTCCAGAGCACATTGTTCCAGAAGTGCTGGTCTTTGCCTAGGTGTTCATTGGCAAACTTTAGTCTTGCCCTGATGGTCTATCTGGATAGCAAAGGTTTCCTCCTGGCACACCTCCCATGTAGATCAAATTTGTGCAGCCTCTTTCTAATGGTAGACTCGTGCACTTTGACATCAACAGTGGTAAGAGCTACCTGTACGTCCTGTGATGAAATTCTGGGGTTCTTAGAAACTTCTTTCAGCACCTTGCGGTCTGCTCTCGGGCTGAACTTGCTGGGGCGGCCTGGCATGAACAAGTTGGCAGTTGTTTGGAATCTTTTCCACTTGAAGATGATCTTCCAGACAGTCGAATGATTGATTTCAAATTGTTTGGAGATCTTTTTAAATCCCTTCCCAGACTCGTAGGCATCTATAACCTTCTTTCTGAAGGCCTGAGAGAGCTCTTTTGATCTAGGCATGGTGACGCCGCACACTTCAACAACAAAGAGCAAACAAAACTAAATGTCTCAGGTTTAAATAAGACAGGTACCTCCAAGATCCTCTCTAACGATGTTCTAATCATTTGCACCTGAGCTGGTGCACCTGATTCTAATTTTAGGTATTTGAAGTAGTGATAAATGTCGGGGTGTACTTACTTTTTACACATGCGAAATTTGCATTTATGTTTATTTAAATTATACAATGGACTACAAAATGTAAATGTTTCATGATATTTGTTATATTATATCACCTTTATCTATCAATATAGTTGAAATGAAGATCAAATAGCTGTATGTTGAAATATGTTGAAAAAGTCAAAACTTTACATGGCGTGTACTTACTTTTTCACGTGACTGTATATATATCTATATATATCTATATATATCTATATATATATATATATATATATATCTATATATATATATATATATATATATATATATATATATATATATATATATATATATATATATATATATATATATATATATATATATACATATATATATATATATTTGTATATATATATATATATATATATATGTATGTATATATATAGATATATATATATATATATATATAAGATATATATATATATATATATACTATATATATATATATATATATATATATATATATATATATATATATATATATATATATATATATATATATATATATATAGATAGATAGATATATATATATATATATATATATATATATATATATATATATATATATATATATATATATATATATATATATATATATATATATATATATATATATACAGTATATATATATATATATATAGATAGATAGATATGTATATATACAGACTTGGCATTTAATATGGAATATTTTTTTTTTCTTGACTTGGGTTGACTTTCTTAACTCAGTATATCAATCTGGTGAGTTTATTTTACACTTTGGCGATTTATTTGTTAGAAGAACCATGTCACTGATTGTCTGTCGCAGCAAGAAGTCAACAACAGGATTATATCACAGGTGGCATGGCAAAATGTACGGACAGGTGCATTTGACGAATGGCTTCACAGTCGGGTATACAAGGGTTGTTGCGTTCTGTATTAGTGGAAAACAACTGCTGCACGTCTCCAAAAGTTATTGCCGCTTCCTCTGGAGATGGTCCGTCAACTCGACAATGCTGTTTGTCATGGAGTGGTGGCTTTACGAAATTACGGCATGAAACAGCGTGCTATTGCTCGGCAGTATGGCATCACTCAAGGTCAGGTGTCAAAGATCCTGAAACGAAATGCTCAGAGGGGTGTCCCTTCTCCAATACCGAGGCCAGGACGTCCCCGCAGAGCCACAAGGAGGGATGATCGCCAGCTGCACCGGTTAGTCCGCAATGGCCGTACGAAGTCAGCTAATCGGCTTAAGGCTGAGTGGCAGCAACTGACAAATGTGCCTGTATCCAGAAGGCTAGTCAACCAACGACTGGTTCAAGCAGGCTATCGTGCCAGGCGTCCCCTGAGAAAGCCACGCCTGACCAGACAACACCGCCAGTGCCGATTGCAGTGGGCCAGAGAGTACCGTCAATGGCAGCGAGGACACTGGAATCACGTGATCTTCAGTGACGAGTCTAGATTTCTGGTCTATCGTCAAGATGGCCGCGTCCGAGTGCGCAGACAAGTGCATGAAGCCTACAACAAAGATTGTATAGTGCCAAGAGTCCAAGCTGGAGGTGGTGTGGTGACCGTTCGGGCTGCTTTTCATGCAGGGGGCAAAACTGACTTGGTTGTTCTGAATGGAAACCTAAACCAGTTCAAGTACAGGGCCATTCTGGAAGAAACATTGCTTCCATTTGCTCGTGCAGCCTTTCAAGGAAACTTTGTCTTCCAAGATGACAATGCACGGCCTCATTGTGTTCGCATGATCCAACACTTTCTTGCTGACCGTGGTGTAGAGCATATGGAGTGGCCTGCCATGTCCCCGGATATGAATCCGATAGAGAACTTGTGGGCAGAATTAACGTGTCAAATCGACCACTTGGACCAGCAGCCGACCTCTGTGCGTGAATTGCAGCAGGCTATTGTCACTGCATGGCAAGCGATTCCTGTCCAAATCTTGGCAAACCTCGTGAACAGCATGCCTCAACGTGTACGTGCTCTCCTGAATGCTCGTGGGGGTTACACGAAGTACTGAACTGTAATTTTACTGTCCGTAATCCCTGTAGTAATTTAACTTTTGTTTTTGTTTAAAAAATTTTTGGCTAATGTGCAAAATAAAGAGATACTTCTGGAAAACGTACAGAAGTTTAACACAGTACTGTCCATGAATTGAGTTCGATATCAGTTTACATCACTTTCGAGGATCAATTTATTTGCTCCGAAATGTCAAATGTGGTTTTTGTTTCTTTTAAAGGTCACGTTAACAAAATCTAGAATAATTTCAACATAATTCCAATGAACTTTTGGTTCTAAGACATCTTGAAAAGTAAGTTCACCCCCACAAAATAAATATTCCATATTAAATGCCAAGTCTGTATATATAGTGCGTATCAAAAAAAAGGTAATCCGAATTCAAGGGGTTAATATGCAAAGGTTATTTAGATTGACAATGTACATGTGGTTTACCAATTATGAGGAGATCCTCAGCTTTGCATTGATTCCTTTCATGCATCATTGCTGTCACACATGACCGAGTACATGTTCATTGAAAATGACAAGTTCAAATCGCATTTTTACAAATTTGGCTAATAATCACATGTCACAAGCCAGCCAATAATCACAAGCCAGTTTGAAATGGACGCATTACTTGTCGACTGGCAAGTTGATTATGTAAAATTGTTAAGCTGGTTTAGTAATTGTCGGTTGCGTCATTCTTTGTTTAATATGGATATTTAATTCTGGTAGGAGGCGCACTGGGCGATCGGAAATGAACATTGCAGCAGTAAGGCAGCAAGTTTTGGAGCATCCTAGGGATACCAGCATAAGACGAAATGGGACGGGATTGCCTTCGGCAACATTCCACCGAATCACAAGACTGGACCTCCACCAACATCCATATTGGATTCACATCCGGCATCAACTTACGCCAGGGGATTTTGCCAGGAGGCTGGTGCTTGCCGGATGGTTTATAGCATGTTGCGAAGCAGATGTCAATTTCCTGAGGTATCTCGTTATCGGCGACGAAGCTGCTTTCGCCATGGACGGCAAGGTCAATACCCATAATGTTCTTGAATATGCACCGACAGGACAACCCCCGGAATTTAATTTTGACACCAACATGAATCGACAAAAGTGGACTGTTTGGTTGGGACTTTGTGGAAGTGGTCAGGTGATCGGACCATTTTTCTTTCAAAAGAATGCCAATGGTAACAGGTATCTGCAGATGATCAATGATTAAGTTTTACCGCAGCTCGAGGAGAACTTTGAGCAACAGGTTTGTGGTGTCTTCAGATATCTCTGGTGGGCCCAAGACGGTGCCCCAGCACATCGTCTTATCGCTGTCCGAGATCGACAGAGGGAACTCTTTGGAGACCGAGTCATCGCCCTCAACCATGCAGTGGAATGGCCGCCAAGATCACCTGACCTCACACCATGTGATTATTTCCTTTGGGGACATTTAAAGAACAAGGTGTTCATAACTCCTCCCATGATCTTGACGAATTGCAGGGCCGTATTCGACATGAAGTGGATGCTTTGCGCAATGACCCGGCTATGGTGAGACGAGCAGTTCAGGGCATGCTCCGCCGCTGTGAGCTTTGTGTTGAAAGGGAAGGTGGACATGTTGAAGGTGTGGGTGCATAAAGGCCAATCATTCCTGAAAAAAGTTCACATCTGACGTTCATTTTGCACTAATTATCCTGACTTGTATCGATTAGCCAAACTTGTAAAAATGCGATTTGAACTTGTCATTTTCAATGAACATGTACTTGGTCATGTGTGACAGCAATGATGCATGGAAGCTCTCAATGGAAAGCTGAGGATCTCCTCTTAATTAGTAAACCACATGTAAATTGTCAAAATAAATAACCTTTGCATATTAACCCCTTGAATTCGGATTGCCTTTTTTTTGATACGCTCTGTATATATATATATATGTTTCTAAGTGTAAAGTATCTCGACAAACTGCGATCAATTGTAGTACGCGTTTATTCACTCTGCCGATCAAGGCCCGATTCACAGCAGCGCCATCCGAGCTCTGGCGTAGGGATACAACCCGGTCCCGGTGTAGGGATACAACGGTGAACATTTGCACTGCATACATGACATCCTCCCCTTTAAGTCCAAAATTACCAAGAGCAATACGTGCTAGATTTCCAGAATTGACATTTCAAAAGCAACATTTCCAAAACATGTGAAAATATGTGTGCAAACGGTTATGAGAATAATGAAAATACGTGAAAATAGAACATGTGTCAAAGTGAAAAAAAACATCTTCAAAGATTCAACCGGTCGGGTGCTTTTCTCTCACGCATTGAGCGTCGTGGTGTACCAGTGGATACAGAGTCCGAGGTGATTCCTTTGGGTCGCGGTGTACCAGTGGATACAGAGTCCGAGGTGATTCCTTTGGTCTCCACGAAGGGTGTAGCGTTTGCAGAGGTTTTCGGGGCATCCGAGCCGGCTGGAGCGGCCACGATGATCTCCGGCAGTGGCGGGTCGAACTGTTGTCCTGACTGTGACGATGCTACAGGCTCCATCGACTCACAGTGACGGTAGGTTATGTGGTCCTGATGTCGACGAATTTCGCGGCCGTCCTGCAGGCGAATCACACTGGACAGTGGACCTGGCTTCTCGATGATGTCTCCCGGTAGCCACGTCGCACCTGCACCAAAATTTCGGGCAAACACTGGATCTCCAATGTTGATACATCGACTGTTGGACGTCTTATCGTGCACCAACTTTTGATTAAGCTGGCTCTGATAAACATTTGATGATATGTCTGGTTTGAGATTGTCAAGTGTCGATCTCAAGTGTCGTTTCATCAATAACTCAGACGGAGCTGCACCGGTTGTTGATTGTGGCGTGATGCGGTATTTGAACAGGAGACGAGACAGCTTTGTTTCCAGGGTTCCCTCCTGAAGTTTCTGCAATCCGGATTTGATGATTCCCACGGATCGTTCGGCCAAGCCATTTGAAGCCTGGTGATGTGGGCTGACAAACTTATGTTTGATGCCGTTCCGACGTGTGAACTTGGCAAACTCGGTACTGGAAAAACACGAACCGTTATCACTCACGATCATCCTGGGCAGACCATGAGTGGCGAAACAGCGTCTGAGTCTTTCGATGACAATGGCTGACGTAGTACCACGCGTCACATAGGCATCAATCCATTTTGTGTGCGCGTCCGTAATTATTAGAATCATGCTGCCGTTAATAGGCCCGGCATAATCGAGATGTAGGCGATGCCACGGTTCGCTGGGCCATTCCCAGGGATGCAGTGGCGCTTTCGCAGGTGTATTCCGGGTGCTCTGGCAGGGGTAACAATGTCGAACATGATGTTCGATATCAGCATCAAGATTCGGCCACCACACATAGTTTCTGGCGAGTGACTTCATCTTCACAATCCCGGGGTGACAGTCATGGATTTCATCCATGACCCTGGAACGCAGATTTTTCGGGATCACGACACGACATCCCCAGAGTAGGCAACCATTTTCCATGCTGAGTTCGTTTTTACGTGCTTTAAAAGCCGCAAAATCTGGGTCACCCTCAGGTAGCAAATGCCATCCAAGCTGTACAGCCTGGACAGTTCTGGACAGAACGGGGTCTCGTCGAGTATGAGTGCGGATCTGGCCGGAATCGACAGCACAATCTTCCAGATGATCCATCAGTGCGATAATGGATCCTGGTGTAGGCGAATCATCAACGGATTCTGGAAGGGGTAACCGACTCATGGCATCTGCATTTGTGATAGACAAACCGGGCTTATAACATATGGTGTAGTCATAAGCAGCGAGAAACAGGGACCAGCGGATGATCCTGGGCGGTAGTGTGTCAGATGTCGCCTTAGTTGGACCAAACAGACTGATCAGCGGCTTGTGATCAGTGCGAATCTTTCGCAGACCACATAACCTACCGTCACTGCACGTAAAAACGAACCAAAGCTTTCAGAATTATTGGAATCTCCCGCGATGAAGCTATCTCTGAGGGCCTTTCACTCACTCACCGCAGGCAGGTAGGTGGTCTTTCTGTCTTCTACCGACTCCTCTCCGGCCTTGCACCCCCAGCTCTCTCTGTGCTCTGTCCCCCAAATATTCCTACAGGTCGCACAAGATCTGCCAGCAACCCTCTGATGGTTAAACTGCCGAAATCTCGGCTCTCTGCTCACCTTCACTCTTTCATTCCTCTTTTCTCCCGCCTCTGGAACAAACTCCCTCACTCCCTTCAATCCCACTCCTCCCTCCAGGTCTTTAAAACAGCTGTTCACCACCATCTCTTATCTTCCCCCATCCAAAACCTTGATCTTTTCTACCCCCGCTAATTCACCCCAGATCCACCTTGTTTGAAATTCCAACTTCTTTCCTGGAAGTCCTGGCAGTGTCCATATGTTTTATACCTCTCCCACCGCCCCCTTCCCATGCCCCCCCCCCCCCAAAGCCCTCGCCCTCTCTCAGATCTCTCGATGTCTCCATGTCTCTCGGTCCCTGCTCTCAAATGTTGTGTTTGTGTCCTTCCCCCTCTCTCCCCATCTTGTCTACCGCTCCCGATGTTATATGTTTTATGTGTCGGTTTGTCTTTCTGTGTGATTAATGTTTGCTCTTTCACGAGCCTCGATCTTGTATACAAAAAAAAAACAAAAAAAAAAAAACGTGAAATGATGTCCAAGAAGGTACTGGCGAAATTTGCCGACGCCGAAAACGATTCCCAATCCTTCCTTGTCAAGTTGGGAATAGTTTTTCTCTGCCGGGGTCAACGTTCTGGATGCAAATGCAACCGGTCTTTCCGTACCATCAGGCATCACGTGCGATAATACACTCCCCACTCCATACCGACAGGCATCGCATGTCAGCACAAGATCCTTCTCTGGATCAAAATGAACGAGAACATTGGACGATTTGAGCAGATCCTTAGAGGCCTGGAATGCTGATTGTTCAGTAGACCCCCAGCTCCAGGAGACTCCTTTCCTCAAAAGCCGATAAAGGGGGCCCAAAACGTCGGTCACATTCGGGATGTAACGACCATAGAACTGAAGCAAACCGAGGTATGACTTCAATTCGGTCACATCTCGTGGAGAAGGAGCATCCTTGATAGCTCGGACTTTCTCATCTGTCGGGTGTAGACCCTTGGCATCAATCGTATGACCCAGGTACGTGACTGATGGCACCATAAACTTGCACTTGTCTCGACGCAAATGTAGGCCGGAGTCCGAAATCTTCTTCAGAACTCTCTCCAGGTTCTGTAGATGTTCCGCGTCCGTACGACCAGTAACCAGAATATCATCCTGGTAACAAACGACGTTGCGTTCGGCGGCAAACAAACTGTCCATGACACGCTGATAAATTCCAGGTGCAGATTTCACTCCAAAACTAAGTCGGTGGTACCTATACAACCCACGATGCGTGTTGATGGTAAGATACTGTTTCGAATTCTCGTCCAAGCAGAGCTGTAGATAGGCGGATTTGAGATCGAGTTTCGTAAAAGTCTTGCCTCCCGTGAGACGAGCATAGAGGTCTTCGATCCTCGGGATTGGATATTTATCCAATGAAGAACACCTGTTCACGGTCATTTTATAATCTCCACATATGCGGATGGACTGGTCCGATTTTATGACTGGAACGATGGGCGCCGCCCATTCGGCATACTGGATTTGCTCGATGATCCCCAGATTTTCAAGATGATCCAGTTCCTTGTCAATCCGCTCACGCAGGGCGAAAGGGACTGGGCGAGCCCTGCAAAATATAGGATTGGCATCCCGGTCAACCCTGAGTTTAGCCGAATGTCCTTTCAAGGTTCCAAGCTCATCCTTGAAGACATCCGGGTACGTATCCAGCACATTTTTGAGTGTGTATGCTGCGGTAGGAGAAACGTTGGCTGCCCGGAGTTGATGAATGCTTTCCCACTTCAGTCGAATTATGCTCAACCAGTTCCTGCCGAGTAAGGAAGGGCCCTTTCCAGGAATGACGATCAGGGGTAGGTGAAACTCACGGTTATCGTAGCCCACCGTGACATCACATGTACCGCAGGGAACAATCTTCTCACCTGTATAGGTGGAGAGTCCATAGGTAGTAGGTTTCAGATGGGGTCGGTCAGCATCACTCCACAGGTTTGTGAAAACAGCATGGCTGATGAGCGAGACGGCCGCACCAGTGTCGACCTCTATTTGCAATGGTCGATTGTTGACGACAACATTGGCAAGAAGAGGGTCCCGCCTATGGTGAGAATCAATATGAAGCAGGTCATACGATTCTGAGTTGTCGGAAACAGAGCTCACCTGGTCAAGCTCGGGTTCCTCCGAACCGGTAAACTGATGAATCTTGTCAGCAGCTTTTCCTTTTCCCGATTTGCGAGTGATGCAAGCTGGAGCAATATGGCCAGTTTTCGAACAGAAATGGCAGGTGGCATCTTTGAACCGACACGTCTCCGGAGGGTGCTTTCCGTTGCACCGAAAACAGTTGTTGTGGGTTTGAGACTGCACTGGCTTCTGACGAGGAGCCTTGTTCCAACGTTGTGGCTGAACATGATCCAACCGATTCACAGCAGGGCTGGTACCAGATGAGCGAGTGGCACCGATGCTTGTAGCGTTGCGTTCAGCACTTTCCATGGAAATGGCGGTGTCTCTGGCATTTTGGAACGTCAGTCTTCTCTCAGCAAGCAGGCGTCTACGAGTGCGGTCATCGGACATGCCAACCACCAGCAAATCACGAAGCATGTCATCGATCGTGTCCCCAAACTCACACAGATGTGACAGTTTTTTGAGGTGTGCAATGAAGTCTGCGATCGACTGACCTTGCTGCTGTCTGCACATGTAAAAATTAAACCGACACAGGATGACTGAAGGAGATGGGTTGCAATGTTCCTTCAAAGCGGCCTTGAGCTCTGCATACGTGAGCTCCTGGATTGTCCGAGGCCGAATCAGGTTTTTAACGAGTGTGAACGTCTCACCTCCGCAAACGGACAGGAAGACGGCCTTCATCCGGCCTTCGGTCGCAATGCCGTTCGCCTCGAAGTAGAAAGACAACCGCTCAGAATACGTGTCAAAATCCCCCTCATGAGGGTCGAATTCATCGATATGGCCGAAAGATGTCATAGTCTAGATGTTTACCTTCGTCGCCATGTAAAGTATCTCGACAAACTGCGATCAATTGTCGTACGCGTTTATTCACTCTGCCGATCAAGGCCCGATTCACAGCAGCGCCATCCGAGCTCTGGCGTAGGGATACAACCCGGTCCCGGTGTAGGGATACAACGGTGAACATTTGCACTGCATACATGACACTAAGTTTGGCGTTTGTTTCACTTCTTACAAAGTATTCACATTGCAGTTTATCATTCCATTATTTATTTTTGTATACATAATCTTGTCTCATGGAAGAGGAAGGTGATAGAGGGTAAAAAGGCAACATACAGATAGTAGGGTAACAGATGGACAAAACAGGCAAGGGAATGAATGAACAGGAAAAGAGAAGAGAAAGGAGGTAAGAATACAGTGACCTGCAAGTAAGAATGTTTGTTGGTTTGGATGGTTATGTAGGGGGTAGAAAAGATCATGGTGTGGGATGGGAAATGAATTGAGATGGTGGTTGGCTAGTGAAAGAAAAATTGATGTTCACATTTGGCAATTCTGTTTTCAAAATAGGAATTTAATGTCACAAATGAGCCCCTCTTTGCTTTGAGATGGCTGTGGTGTTTACGTTCTTGTCCGAGTCTGTAGCTCGTGATGCAGGAAACGCAGATTGAAATCCCATATATTATCTGTTTGTCTATTGTCTTTTAATATCCTTAGGATACGTGTGAAAGTAGACTGATGACAAATAGAACAGACATAAATTATTGTTTTTGTCCTACATGTAATGTACAGTAGGTACAATGTCCTCCATGAACTGTTGATGACTGTAAGGAATAAAAGCAATCAAAAAAATCTACCCATGTGACGTTATGGGTGTATACCGTCAGTTACCCTCACTTTTACCTCCGACACTGAAGGTGGATGGAGGTTATGTTTTCATCCCCTGTTTGTCTGTTTCTTCCTTGCAAAATGGAAGATTTTTCAAGTACTGTTGGATCCCGCTATTCGTGGGGCAAAATCCGCGAATAGCGAAACCGGCGAATAACGCGGCATTGTTTCAATGGAAAAGGGGGGGATAGGTTCCCGAGTCGCAAAAATCCACGAATAAGGAGGAACAAACCGCCAAAGATGAGGCAAAATCTACGAATGGTGAGGCAAATCCCGAGAATATCGACGATAATCCGCGAAGGTCGATGAACGTCCCGGCCCGGTCACATTTTATCAACCGCGATTACTAGGATTCCGCCAAAAGCGGGGTCTGACTGTACTGTATGTTGGTCGGTTGAGTTTGTTATTCTGTCTGCTTGTTTGTCAATCGCATCCAGGTCACAGTTTTAAACTGGTCTTCACGAAACTTTACCAGATGGTAGAGTTGGCCATAAGGATGAAGCCTATTGATTTTGAGATCAAAGGTCATGTTGAGGTCAAATTTTTTAAATTGCCATTTTTCATCCGATTGACTTGAAAATTGAACAGCATTTGCATATTGAGTCACTAAATAGGGAAACCAACTATTTGTGAGGTAAAAAGGTCAAAGGTCAACCCAAGGTCAAACTTCCAAAATCATCCATTTTTCATCTGAAAAATAATCAATTTTCATGCGATTGACTTGAAAATTAAATAGCAATTGCATAGTGCCTCACTGAATTGGGAAACCAACTATTTTTAAGATCAAAGGTCAACTCAAGGTCAAACTTCTCATATCAATTTTTATCTGAAAAATCATCAATTTTAATCCGCTTTACCCGAGCTTTGATTACAGTCGTAAATTAGAATCTATTGAAATAGACAATTTGATGTATCCATGGCAACCTTTTGGGGGGTGGATTTTGCAAGGAGCCCCCTCTGCATGACGTCTTCCTGTTGCAAAAATCGAAGATTTTTGAAGTATATTGGTTGGTCCTGTGCGTTATTCTGTCTGTCTGTCTGTCAGTCGCCTACAGGTCACACTTTTCAACCGATCTTCACGAAACTTCACCAAATGGTAGAGTTGGTCATAAGCAAGAAGCCTATTGTTTTTGGGGTGAAAAGGTCAATAGGTCAATATAGGCCAAAGGTCACCCACTTTGTCATATTTCTAAAATCCTCAATTTTCATCCGATTAACTTGAAATTTGAAGAGGATTTGCATATCTGGTTACTGAATTCGACCCCAACTAATTTTAAGGTCAACATAGGCCAAAAGGGCAACATAGGCCAAATTTCTAAAATCCTTAATTTTCATCTGATTGACTTGAAATTTTAAGAGGATTTGCATACCAGGTCACTGAATTCAAGCACCAATTCCTTTTGGGGTCATCATAGGCCAACAACTTATTTTAGGGATTTTTCAAGTATCGTAATATGCACGACATATTTCTTGTTTGTTTGTCTGTCTGTTTGTGAACAAGATATCTCAAAAAGTTGTGGATGGATTCCGACTAAATTTTGTGGAGAGGTTGGGTACGTGACACGGACGGAATAATTCGATTTTGGTGAAGATGCTGATCCGGATCTGAGAAGTTTAAAGTGAGTATTCACCATTGAGAGACAGGGCAAAAAACGATATATAGCACAACATCTCAAAAAGTTATTGATGGATTATGACAAAACTAGGTGGATGAGTTGGGTAATTGACAAGAACAAGCCAATTGGATCTTGTTTCAGATCCGGATCCAAATATGGCCAGCAGTAGGATACAAAAGTTAAACTGTTCAGCCTGGCGGCGGTGTGCGCTCTCTTCCGAGTGCCGTTGTAGTCTCTGATGTTATCCTTGCGGGTGTTCTCTTGTCAAGGTAGAATGAATAACTAGTCTTGTCGAGAACTGTCTCGTGTTGACGTGAGACCCTTTTGAGTTGGTTTTTTTTTGTATACTAAGTCGAGGCTCGTGTAAAAGCTAATGCATATTACATGTAATGAAGGGAGCCGGTGACAAAAGGGGGAGAGAGAGAGTGTGTACATTTTGCAGGCCTAGCACACTTGTGACGTAGATATAGTAAGTGGTGTCGTGGGCGGAGCTGTGCGACACGCAGTGTGATGGCAAATGGTGCCGTGAATCCCCATGACGTTTGTAATGTGCGTTTGTCACGGCAAGTCGGTACACAAAGCACGCCGACGAGTCGGGCCGCACACGCCGTAAATAACACAACTTCAATGGGGACGCTTTATTAAGTTACATAGTCTGGCTGCACTCCACAAGGGCGCGGTTTGAAGTGGCAAACAAGTAAATCATTGGAGAAAGAGCATTGGGAATAATGGAGGAATGTCTTTAAATAAGGGCCTAGCTTTAATGAAAAGCAATAAGGGGGGTTGTGGTGGGGGAATCGGGAGGAGTTCGGCGGTTGTTGCAGTTCTGTGCACTCACACCTGAGGATAGGAGATTGTTTTTGATACTAGAGGTGTTTGTAGGCCTACTAGTTGCAGTTTTGGGAGGTATGTTGGACACCTCGCATGTGAATTCAGATGAACAGATTTCGAAGTGACGTCACATGTCATATGACAGTGCGGGGGAGGCTGCGCAGTTGTAGTTCACTTTCACCAATCATGGACAGACATTTATATGGGAAATATCTTGGGAAAGCTGCAGTCACTCCTTATACTCCCAAAAAATTGGTTCACTTCTTATTAGATTTTGTGACTGCCGTGTTGTGGACACTTCACAGGTAGACCATGAAACCATAATAATTCGCATGGTGGGTGCGTATACGCCATTCATTCGGATGGTGCGCACACGTAGATAATCTAGGCTTGCTTGCATTGATTGATATTACTGAACTTTCTTTATGATTCCATGATCCTGAGATATTGCATGATTGTATTTCTACAGGATATTGCCAGAGATCGAATTGTCATTAAACCTACCTACAGGACAATGTTGTGGAACTGATTGATTTCCACTACAAGTATTACCCTCATAACGGCCAAAACAAGGTCTCCTGTTTTATTCCTCCATTATGAATTAGTTGTTACCGAAAAACAACTTTTATAGAGCAGATGTTACGATTTTGGGACACACATCCATAGTTCCACATTGGGGTGTTGTCCAACACCTTGATGTCTGCATTGTCTAACATTCTGTACTTCTCATTTACTCAAAAGGAGACATATGTACATATATGGGAAGTCCTTTGTACTTTTTATAGGCTTTAACTAAGATATAATAGTATAGCCGGCTTGGTACCTTTTTAGCTACTCCTTTATCTCCCACTTTTGATATTTGATGTATTTCTGCAAACTACAAAAGAAGGCTTTGGCAGGCTTAAAATATACTTTTTGTCAAAATTATCACTTCAAACTTTACCTTTAACATTGGCAGAGCAATTATGTATTAGAATCGAGTGAATTGACAGAGACAGATCATTCATGGAGTCCTGTCGTGCCATTGCAGCAGATGCGGACAAGGAAAGGTTCTAATTAGGCAAGATGGAAAACCCAGATCGATATACAAGAAAATGTTTCCACGACATTGACCGAAAGGCATTGTTTTGCATCGGAAACCATGCTAGTTCTTCAGCACGACAATGCAGACACACGAGACAGCCGGCTTAACATCCATCCAGTGCAGATATCGTATAAGTGCAGATATTGTCTTAGCTCATTCACGAGCCTCGATCTTGTATACAAAAAAAAAGAAAAAAGTATTGAGATCTACTGGAATTCATGTTTTACCTTTTCATCTTGTGTTTTAAACAGAGAAACTTTCACACTCATTGACTTAAAGGCATAGGATTTGAACCTGTGGCCTGTGGGTATGTCAAAGGTGATCATATTGTGCAGTGAAAGACCCTCGAGGCTTCTCATGAAAAGCCCTGAGAATGCTCAATCCCTTATTTTCACTTTTTGTTTGTAAAACTTTAATAAAATGCGCGTCTTGGCAGATTCTTGCTTTCATCAGTTCACTGCTTTCATCGCCTGCTGCAAACAATTTGATTGGAACGGTAATCACCGCATAAACGATGAACATGCAATATACCTACGTCTCACACTTGTTCTCTTCAAAAATATTTTCTCCCTCCCCCCCCCCCCCACCCCCCCATGAAAACAAAACGAATAATCATTCGAGAGGTGTACGAAATGCTCTGCGAATGAGTTATTCACGATAGACAAAGACACGGAATGAGGCGAATGTGTAGAAACACACGTACACACACACACACACACACACACACGCATGCAAATGTACAAGGCGAATCCTCAAATAATCAAACTGATAGAGAAAGCCATGGATCTACGGAATACCACACTAATCCTGCAGCACTCAGAAGGAAAGATTGAAATCCCAGAAATGAAGATTTGACGTGGGAGCTTCCAAGGAGACGGCCTTTCCCTTCTCCTGTTTTGCCTGTCCCTGGACCCACTAAGTAACCATTATAGACTAGGCGGATTCATGGAAAAAGGCCTTGTATAAGCTTCGAGGTGAATTTTTGGGTAAAAGTTGGGAACCTCACTTTTTAACATAAATAGGGTATGGTGAATTCGATTAACCCGGTTCCCAAGCCAAATTTTGAGTTTTGAATTTTGAGAATTTTGAGGGTTCCTCTGTTGATTCAGCACGACATATGTTGTTCTCCAAGACTGGTAAACCAGAAGCAATGTCACCGACAAGTGATGCTCTTCATTTCCATTTGATGCGAGTACACTATCAAGTCATGGTATGGAGAAATGCTCATTGTGCCCTAGCTGACCTTCCTGCACCTGTGGAAATGGGATGGAAACGTGGTGATTCAGGACTCGAGCCTATTCTGATGTCACTGAGTCCAATCCCAGAAAGTTGCCTCGAGATGATTTGTTGTGCATGCCAGAAGCAATGCAAGACTCGACGCTGCAAATGTCGCTATTCAGAGTTGAGGTGCACATCAATGTGTGCCTGTGAGCAACAGAGTGATGATCAGACCCATTTAATGAATTTGATGTAGTTTGGCAAAACAACATGTGTGACATTCCGGAATGTTTGTGCTTCATGGCCATGTGTACTTAATTTTAGAATAAATGGTTGTATGAAACATTGTCTTATTAAAACCATTTCCCATTTTATAGTGTCCAATTTCAATATCAGTTTGAATGTCTCTTTCAATATGTTGCCAACCATAATATAGACTGGACGGATTTATGAAAAAGACCATGTATAAGCTTCTATGTGCATTCTGGGGTAAAAATTGTAAAGTTAAAGTAAAAGAGCTGCATGTATGTACATGATATGTAAATGCTTGTTCAAAGAAATTGTCCAAAAATGGCAATTTGGCGGCAATTTTGTTTATGCTAATTAGAAGATTCTAATGCTAATTGTTTAAATGTTTAAATGCTAATTACAAGGTCAAAAACTCAAAATTCGGATTGGGAACTGGGTTAATCGAATTCAGCATACCCTAATTATGTTAAAAAGTGAGGTTCCCAACTTTTACCGAAAAATGCACCGAACATTCACATTTCTCAGAAATCCATCTAGTCTATTAATGAGCATGGGCAGTGGGCACGGATACACCCTAACATCCAATAAAATATCATCAAAATAACCATGAAATGTGATGCATCTACTGTATATAGATGATTTAAAACTCTGCACCAAATGACAAAAAATTGGCAGAGCAACTGAAATTATTGAAATGTTTCTCCATTGACATCCAAATGGAATTTGCTCGAGCTAAGGGCCAAGTGCACATTCGTTAAAGGTAGATCAACAAAAACGGACAACATAAAAATTGACATAAATACAACAATACAGGAGCTAGACAACGAAGCACCTTACAAATACATTGGAGTAGAAGAGGGCCGCCAAATTTGTCAAAATAAATGCGCAGAACAATTACCACAGAATACCTGTATAGAATGAAACTGATCCTGAAAACATATCTCATCCCAAGAAACAAAATAAAAGACATAAACCAATAAGCAGTACCAGTGTTCAAGTACAGCTGCAGAATAGTAAACTAGCCACAAGCACATATCAATAAACTGGATATCAAAACAAGGAAACTTCTCACGATCCCTAAAATGTTCAACAAAAAATCAGTGCATCCCAGGAATGTACCTGTCGAGGAAAAAAGGGGCGGCGGCCTAATATAACTCAAACAGGTGCACAGAGCGATGACTGTAGCATCAGCAGAGTACGTGAAAAATTGAACAGACTACAAAATACAACTGGTGTACGAGCATGAACACAAGAAACCAGCAAAGGTATCTCTCACTCACCTTGCAAAAAACTTCCAAAAACAGGTGTTGTTTCAGAAGATGTCACGTTTCAGAAGTTGTCAAAAACAGAAGATGTCACGCACCAAATCGAAACAGCAACGAATACAGCCCCAATTATTGCAAAAAAGACAACATAAAAATACAAGATAAAATAACAGCAGATAAATAGTGACAATTGGCAAGACTGGCAAGACTGCGTCAATGGGACAAGTGTAGGTTCTGCAAGGTAGAAACAGAAAGCACGAGTCACCTCCTATCAAGATGTAAAAAAAACTCATGTCAGAGCAGCTGTACACCCAAAGGCACAACAAGATATGTAGAGTAATCCACTGACACATCTGCAGGAATTTCAATATTCCAGTTCTACAAAACTCATGGAAGCATGAACCAAAATAAATAATTGAAAACAAGGACATAATGCTCATGTGTGACCTGATGATCCAATCCTGTGTGAACATAGAAGACAAAGCATTGCGACCGGACATAGTACTCTGGAACAAAAAGGAAAAGACAGCATTGCTGATTGTGATATCAGTACCCAGCGATTTTGGCCTAAATAATGCAGAAATTAAATGAAAGGTCAAATACCAAGATCTCAAGAATGAAGTGAAAATATTCTGGAAGCTGAAGAGAACCGGATTTGTACCAGTGATAATTGGGGCAATGGGAATGACAAAGAAGAACTTAACAGAGATCTTAAAAAGCATCCCTGGGAACATTACCACAAACGTACTACAGTTGGAGGCTGTAAGGGGTTCAGTTATTATCCTTACAAGAGCCCTTGGAACAAAACTCTGAGAACAACACAACTTCACAACTTAGACCATGAATCGCGATCCTTTACCGAAGCGGGGGTGGATACTTCGAGTCCTGGGAGGACTCCGTCCACCTTCTGAAACCCAAATTATGGAGATAACGACAAAGGACACATGTACAGTCACACACACACACACACACACACACACACACACACACACACACACACACACACACACACACGGATCCACCATCAATTTGCACCAAACAGTCAGAAAACATGACAACACCCTGAAAAGGCATTGCAGATCTTTAAACGTATACTTCTTACAGGAAAATATATTTTGGAAATATTTTTGTGACACAGAACAACTCAAAACAGTCTTATCTTTCTTTTCATGTGTAAAATTTTGATCTATTTTGTCTTACCTGAGATAATGCCTTTAAAGATGAAAGGCAAAAATATGGAAAATTCATCATTTTCATTTTTTTGACAACAAAACTTCTTTAAAACATGTATTTTCCCTAAAAATTGCTGTAGAATGTGTGCAGGGCTTTTAGCTACTGTAACATGAGTAATCAATTTAAACTGGAATATGCACTGCGCATCTATGGCTCCCCCAAGTTTCAAAAAAAACAGCTTGGCTCATTTTTTTGGCCCTGGAGTGTAAATACAGTCTATTCTATACGACACAATCCGCTATTCGCAGGGAATACGTTCCTGGAAAATCTGTGAATAGCGAAAACCGCGAATATGGTGGCATTGTTTCAATGGAAAAATGGAGGATGGGTTCCAAGTCGTGAAAATCCGTGAATAGGAAGGACAAATCAGCGAACAGCGAGGCAAAATCCGCGAATGGTGACGCAAATCCCAAGAATGTCTACTATAATCCGCGAATGTCAATGAAAGTCCCGGAAATGTCGAGACAAAACCCGCGAATGGCGTCGATAATCCGCGAAGGTCGATGAAAATCCTCAAAGATCGAGAAAAATCTCGTGAATGTATGCCGCGGCATTGTTTCAATGGGGAAAAGGGGGATACATTATAGGTTCTCGGCGGTTCCTGATTCATAGAGGAAATTTTTTGAAGTTTAAAATGTTTTCGACTGAAAATCCACATGATTACAGTAAAAAAAATGCTTGCAAAAAAACCAAAAAACGACAACACCAGGAACAGTACCATTTCCAATTTATTGAACGAAGTACTTTAACCATACCGTGCCGTGAAAGTAAATTTAAAAACGCAACACCATCATGTAGCGTTTAAAAGTTCTATTTTACAAACACACGCAACTTTCAAGTGATGATGATGAAGGTGATGATGATGATGGTGGTGAATTAAAATCCCAATAATTTCTCGAACTTTGAGGGCAACCCAAATGATGTTGCAGCAAAATCGTGCACTAAGGGGGAGCAAGGAGAGATAGGAGAAGGTGAGGAAGCTGGTGAGAATGCTGGTGAGGGCGCTGAAAGGAACGCAGGAGAGGGTGCTGGTGATCTTGAGGTGGAGGGAGAAGGGCTGAAGAAATGGGTGATGGGGAGCTGCCTGGCACATTGCCCAACATTTCGATACAGCTCTTTGTACGGGAGCAGCGCATCATCCAAGCCTCTCTTGAACTTGAGGTACCTCTCCATGACTGGGTCAGCATCTTCCAACTTGTCGACAATCGCCCGCATGTCCTGCAGCAACTTGATCTTACACGACTCGACTTGTACGATTCAACTCGACACAATCTTACACGAGCCTCGATCTTGTATACAAAAAAAAACAAACTCGCCCAGGAACTGGACTGTGAGGTTGGACCTCGGCACCTCTTCCTCATTACTGCCCGCCTCTGCCTCCTCCTCCTTGGAAACCTTTGGAATGGCATCGAATTCGTCCTCGATGAGCAGGTTTAGGGAATGGTTGAGCATCATGGTTTTCAGCAGATTCTTGCTCCCCTTGTATGAGGCCACATCATGGGTGATCGTCTGCTTGTTGTCCTCGGTCCATATTCTGAGAGTCTTCTCCATCCTTTCCATGTGGACATTACAGACATAGGACTACCTTCATACTCGATACAGTGCTCGCTGAAGCTTTCTCATGAATCGCCTTCTCCTTCTTCCGTATGTAGCGAACGGTGGATTAGTTGATGCCGTATTGTCTGCCAACAGAGGCCTCACTCTCCCCTCTCGAAAGCTGGTTGAGCAGCTCCACTTTCTGGCTCAGGCACATCACTTTCTTCTGCCTCTTGGTAGTTGATGCATCTCCGGCACTGGTCTTGCGCTTGGGAGCCATAATTGAACGATATGCAGAGCGAGTTAAAACATAGGTCGAAGCAACGGGACGAGAACAATGATGGAGATGGAGGACACAATCTGTATTTATATGTACGATTGCGAGCATTGTGGGTATCTGGGGGAGCCCATTGTTTGTGGGAGATGTTATCGGATGATGCCGTCGAGCGTATCTGCTAATTTCAAAAACAGATTTAATGAAGCATTTGCATTCTATAATTCGCCGGAGGATGACATGTTTTAGTCGCTGATGGAACATCCCCCGAAGCGTTTTCATTGTGTAACATCTCTGATGATACTTTACCGTAAATTGCAAATTGTAATCGATTTAATGAAGCGTTCACATTCTATAATTCGCGGAGTTGACTTGCTTTTACATCTGGTGGGATATCCCGTGAAGCTTGCTTATAGTGTGGTTAAAATTCGCGCCAGCAAAAGCCATGAAACGCAAAGCACTCAGCAGTTAATGTACGGTACTGTACTGTATAAGCAGGTCATGCTCATGGCTTGTATAAGATGTTTTTTTGCGTATATCCATCCACCATCCAACCGGTGTGTACCCAGATTTAGAATAGGTACACCGTATCCCTGCATGTCGTAAGAGGCGACTAAAAGGGTTGGCGTCAGGAAGGGCATCCAGCCATAAAACATTGTCTCAAAAAGGGAACCATGACAATTACAACTACATATGTGCAGGGTGCAGCCCGAAGTACCCCGTGAGGCACCCCACTCCCTCTCGTCAAAAATCAAGGTGGGAACCCGATCAAAGCAAGGGTGGAAATCACTCCATTTATGACGACGAACCGTCTGATGCCCCACGTGGAGATCGGTTTCTGAGGTTTGGGACATGGAATGTAGGGACAATGTCAGGAAGATCAGGAGATGTGGTGGAAGTATTGGTCAGAAGAAGAGTGGACATATGTTGTGTACAGGAGACGAGATGGAAGGGAAGTGGTGTGAGAATGGTGAAGGGTAGGCAGGGACAGAAATACAAGTTTGTGTGGCAAGGGTGCCCAGTAGGTGTGAATGGTGTTGGTGTCCTGTTTTCTGAGGAGTTTGTAGACAGTGTGGTGAGTGTGACTAGAGTGAGTGAAAGGTTGATGATGGTGAGAATGATGATTGGAAAGCTCTTGGTGAATGTCATCTCGAGAGATGCTCCGCAGGTCGGTCGGAGCGATGAAGAGAAGGATAAGTTCTGGTGTGCAATAGAGAAGCTGATGGAAAACGTGAAAGTTGAGGAAGTTGTTGTGGTAGGTGGAGACCTAAATGGACATGTGGGAAGGAGTATAGACAGTTTTGAGGGAGTTCATGGGGGTTACGGATATGGTGTGAGGAATGGAGAAGGTGAAAGGATTTTGGAGTTTGCTGATGGAGCTGGTTTGTTGATTTGTAATACTCCGTTCCAGAAAGAGGCTAATAAGCTTGTTACAACCACGTCAGGTGGGTCGACGACAACCGTTGACTACCTGATGGTGCGTAGGCAAGATAGGGGGCACCTCCGGAACACAAAGGTAATCCCGGGGGAGGAGGCTGTTTCACAGCACCACTTGGTTGTCTGCGACATAAGGCTGAAAGGTGCGAGGAGAGCTCGGTGGGTGAAGTACCAACCGAGAATGAAGGTGTGGAGGTTGAAAGAGGCGACGGTGAGGGAGGCATTAACAAAGAGGCTGAGTATGGTAGTGGATGATGTGGTTGAGCTTGAAAGTGGTTGGATGTCAATGAAAGATAGTCTGTTGGGAGCCATTGGTGAGGTATGTGGATGGACAAAAGGACCATCGAGGCAGTCGGAAACATGGTGGTGGGATGCTGAAGTTGGGAAGAGGATTGATGAGAAGAGGAAGAAGTTCACGGAGTGGCAGAAGGCGAAGGGTACGGGAGCAGAAAAGGCAGGGCATGAAAGTTATAAGGCTGCCAAGAAGGCTGCAAAGAAAGAGGTAGCAAAGGCGCAGGAGGCATGTAGGAAAATGTTCGGAGAACGCTTGGATTCAGAAGAGGGTCATAGAGCGGTATTCAGGATTGAAAAGCAGATAGCGAAAGAGACGTGCAATGTGATGGGGGTGAGTTGCTTGAAGGATGAAGTGGGACAAATCGTTGTGGACCCAGATGGAATTAAAGGAAGATGGAAGAGATATATAGAAATGCTGTTGAATGCAGAGAATGAATGGGATGGCAACATAGAGAGTAACCCAGTTTTAGGACCGGCAGAGAAGTTAACTGAGAAGTAAGTTGAGGAAGTGATAAAAGCAATGAGGAGTAGAAAAGCAGGAGGGCCGACAGGAGTTGTGGGAGATATGTTGAAGGCAGCAGGAAATTGGGGTGTGAAGAGAATGACAGAGATCTGCAATCAGGTGGGGAAAGAAGGCCGCATTCCAGTGAATTGGGAAATGAGTACCCTCATCCCTCTATACAAGGGGAAAGGTGACCCTCTGGACTGTGGCTCGTATCGAGCGATAAAGTTATTGGAGCATGGAATGAAGGTATTGGAAAGGGTGTTGGAGAGGAGGATAAGGAAGAAAGTGAAGATGGATGAAATGCAGTTTGGATTTATGCCAGGAAGAGGAACGACAGATGCACCTTTTATTATAAGGCAGTTGCAGTACATGGAGAATATGAAGAAGTTGTTTCTTGGGTTTGTTGATCTGGAGAAAGCATTTGATAGGGTTCCACGCGAAGTAGTGACATGGGTATTGAGGAAGTTAGGAGTGGAGGAATGGTTGATCAGAGTAGTGATGGCAATGTATGAGAGAGCGTGCGCAGCTGTAAGGACGAAGGACTGGAACAGTGGTGAGTTTGGGGTGAAGGTGGGAGTACATCAGGGGGTCAGTACTAAGTTTATTACTATTGGTAGCTGTGATGGAGGTGCTGGCTGGGAATGTAAAGGAGGGTTAACTGTGGGAGTTGTTGTATGCAGATGATCTGGAGTTGATTGCGGAAAGTGTGGATGGACTGAAGGAGAAGATGAACAAGTGGAAGGAATGTATGGAGACAAAAGGTCTGAAGGTGAATATCAGAAAAACAAAGGTGATGGCAAGTGTTAAAGTATGTGGTGAGGTGGAAACAACTGGGAAGTGGCCGTGTGTTGTGTGCATGAAGGGTGTCAGAGTGAACTCCATTGAATGTACAATGTGCGCTGAGTGGGTTCATCAAAAATGTAGTGGTGTGAGTGTGGCAGCTACATTTAAGTGTAAGGTGTGCACAGAGGGAGCTGCAGATGGCGGAAATGTTGAGTTGGATCTTGGAGACGGGGTGAAGCTGGAAGGTGTGAAAACATTTTGCTACCTCGGAGACATGTTGAATGGAGAAGGTGGGTGAGACTCGGCAACAGTTGCTGGAGTGAGATGTGCATGGAAGAACTTTCGGGAATTGAGTGATGTGCTGACGAGGAGGGGAGTGTCGTTGATGCTGAAGGGAAAGGTTTATGCTGCATGTGTGAGAAGTGTTATGATTTATGGGAGTGAGCATGAACTTCGCTGAGTGGGTTCATCAAAAATGTAGTGGTTTGAGTGTGGCAGCTACATTCAAGTGTAAGGTGTGCACAGAGGGAGCTGCAGATGGAGGAAATGTTGAGTTGGATCTTGGAGACGGGGTGAAGCTGGAAGGTGTGAAAACATTTTGCTACCTCGGAGACATGTTGAATGGAGAAGGTGGGTGAGACTCGGCAACAGTTGCTGGAGTGAGATGTGCATGGAAGAAGTTTCGGGAATTGAGTGGTGTGCTGACGAGGAGGGGAGTGTCGTTGAAGCTGAAGGGAAAGGTTTATGCTGCATGTGTGAGAAGTGTTATGATTTATGGGAGTGAGACATGGGTCATGAACACAGAGCAGCAACGAAGGCTGGAAAGGGTGGAAATGCAAATGGTTCGGTGGATGTGTGGAGTATCGTTGAGAGAGAGGAAGACAAATGATGAATTGTGAAAGATGATGGGAATAGAGCCTGTGATGGATGCTGTGAAGAGAAACAGGTTGAGATGGTTTGGTCATGTGTTGAGGAAGGATGAAAGTGACTGGTTGAGAAGAGTGATGGAAATAAATGTAGAAGGAAGTAGAGGACGGGGAAGACCAAGAAAGACTTGGCTAACGGTGGTGGAAGAAGAAATGCGGGCAAGGGGGTTAACAAGGGGAGATGCAGAAAATAGGGCAAAATGGAGAAGATTGTCATGGGGACCGCAAGGCTATCCACTGCTCTAGCAGGGAAAATGGCCTTAACATGCCTGTTGTTGTTGTATCCACCTGCTTTTTGTAGAGCTGGTAAAAGATGGGTTTTATAAATGTGCCAAGCTGGCGGCTCATGAAAGTTTTTTTTTGCACCCCTGAAAAACTGCGAATTCATGGAACACAGCCACCAAAAGAAAAAACCCCCGCTAATTCGCGGAACATTCTTCTGCGAATGGAGAAACATGTCGCATTTTATCAACCCGTGAATAGTGGAACCGTGAATAGCTGGGCAGACTGTGTATATATATATATATATATATATATAATTATATATATATATGTGGGGAGCTGTTATTCCCCTCCCCCTTTGTTAATTCTTGCTACTCTACCAATTACCACGCATAACCAATTATATGTTTTGTTTTGACTGATTGCTGTATTCTTTTTAAATACTTAGTCCTTTCTTGTGCATTGAGGATGTGTAATACCCTAATAAGGAGTTCTGTGCTTGTGAGCTCTTGCCCTGTATTGGCATAATCCCTTGTTCCCCTTTTGTGGCCTTGGTTGCAGCTGCTATCTCTCAGCCTCCCACAAGACTTTGCCAATATCCTGTAGGCTGACACATTTATGAGTGTCCACTCCCTTTGTACTTCCCCAACCCAAGTCTCTATACAGAAAGTTGTAAACATGTTGCCACATATTGCTGACCATCTCCTTATCTGAGCTAACCCATGAGTGGCCTTGGATGAACTTCCTTTAACTAACTGAACAACAGGATGGGACTAATGGTGGGGGGACCAATGAGCCCATTCTTTCTCTGTATCTTGTGAGCTAAAGCCACACCCTAATATTCTTTATATATAGCAAGTTTAAATCGAATTACTTCAGAGCACCTTGTTGTAGTGTTGGTCATTTCGTGAGCTTCAAGCGACATTGTGTTTTCCGCAAGCTTGTGTAAACGAGTTCTAATAAATATATCCGTTGCTCCTTTCTCTGAGTCCTCTGAGTCCCAAGTTCTAAGTCCCATTCTGACATATATATATATATAGATATATATATATATAGATATATATATATATATATATATATATATATATATATATATATGTATATATATATATATATTGTTACGGATTCGTCACTTCCGTTGTTGTGGTTTTCATCCACTGTAAACATTTTTGATTCCATGTACTATTATTGTTGTCGTTTGAGGGAAATAGAGATTACTATTTTCAAAAGGTAAAAAAGTTAATGTTTTAAATGAAACTGGAACTGGACGACGACGAAGAGGAAAATGAGGAAGAGAAGGCGGAGCAAGTGAGTCGGACAAGAAGCCGAGCTGCTTCGAGGTCTGGAGCGAACGATTGGCGAACGAGGGTCACGAGTGAACTTTGGGTTTCCCGGGAAAGGGATTCCTGCGACCGAGTTGTCATCGCTGTGACCGATAAACCTGCGTGACAGGTTTTGCGGTTGATTATGGAGAGAATCATCAGAGTGCCGTTACGCCACGAGAACGGGCCGTCGGCCATTTTACCTCGCGCAGGATTTGCGCATCGCTCAAGGTTTTTCACTTCGCTTCAACCATTTTCACCGCATTCAGACGTTAATCTGGTGTGCGCGTGTAATGTGGCTTTTGAGTGGGAAATCTGCGGTTCGCCGATTTGGAGCCGTGGAATGTCCATACCCAAGGGTGTGATTTCCCAGTCGCATTGAGGGCACCTTTGCGCAGCTTTGGCAGCGGGACTGTGACTGTCATCCGAACGGGATTCTGGTCTCGATTGGACATCGTTCTGACAATCACTGGAGCAGATCGACTTTGGCTTGATGCCGGAATAGAGACATTGGGGAATGTTCTTCTTTTCGCTCACTTGGAGCACAGTGAGTTATATTGTACGAACCTGATGGTACCACCATAGGAAATATATATTGGTTGTACAATTGATTACTATTGTTGTTATACTGTTATTATTGTGTGATCTTAATACAATACTTGTTTGTTGGTAACAATTGGTGTGGTTTCACCATTGATCTTTGACATACAGAATAACACATCTTTCTGCCGTGACTCCTGTCGGGGCTCGGAGGTACACCGTGACCGGTGTTTGGGGAGGAGCACATAACAATATATATATATATATATATATATATATATATATATATATATATATATATATATGCAGTGCCGAAAGAAAGATCTACACCCACTTTCAAAAATTTCCCCTTTTTGCCTGGAATTAAATTGCATTAAATCAGATTTTTACTCCCGCCAGGGAGTAATGCAGTCTATCGTGTCCGTCCGTGTGTGTGTGTGTTCGTGTGTTTGTGAACAAGATATCTGGAAAGGTTCTGAACGGATTTGGATGAAAGTTGGTGGGATGATTGCCCTTAAGATAAGAAAGAATTCATTAGTTTTTGGTGAAGCTCAGGATATTATTCCGGATCCAGGAATTTTTTGAAGGATTTTTTCACCATTGGAAGATAAGGCTCAGCAGCGGCCACCCACGGCAGGAGTATGCGCTCCACTGAGTGGCGTTGTAGTTTCACATTTTGTTATGTTGCAGCCTTATGCTGAAATCGTTTAAATTCATTTTTTTCCCCTCATCAATCTACAATCAATACCCCATAATGACAAAGACAAAACAGAATTTTTGGAAAGTTTTGCAAATTTATTAAAAAGAAAAAACTGAAATATCACATTTTCATAAGTATTCAGACCCTTTGCTATGACACTTGAAATTTAGCTCAGGTGCCTCCCATTTCTCTTGATCATCTTTGAGATGTTTCTACACCTTCATTGGAGTCCACCTGTGGTAAATTCAATTGAATGGACATGATTTGGAAAGGCGCACACCTGTCTATATAAGGTCTCACAACTGACAAGGCATATCAGAGCAAAAACCAAGCCATGAGGTCGAAGGAACTGCCTGCAGAGCTCAGAGACAGGATTGTGTCGAGGCACAGATCTGGGGAAGCCTACAAAAAAAAATTCTGCTGCATTGAAGGTTCCCAAGAGCACTGTGGCCTCCGTAATTCTTAAATGGAAGAAGTTTGGAACAACCAGGACTCTTCCTAGAGCTGGCCGCCCGGCCAAACTGAGCAATCAGGGGAGAAGGGCCTTGGTAAGAGAGGTGACCAAGAACTCGATGGTCACTCTGCCTGTGCTCCAGAGATCCTGTGTGGAGACGGGAGAAACTTCCAGAAGGACAACCATCACTGCAACACTCCACCGATCTGGGCTTTATGGCAGAGTGGCCAGACGGAAGCCTCTCCTCAGTGAAAGACACATGGAAGCCCACATAATCTTGTTTCTCACAGTCTGAGAGTCCTTTAGGTGCTTTTTTGCAAACTCCAAGCGGGCTTTCAGGTGGACTCCAAGGTGCAGAAACATCTCAAAGATGATCAAGACAAATGGGAGGCACCTGAGCTAAATTTCAAGTGTCATAGCAAAGGGTCTGAATACTTATGTAAATATGATATTTCAGTTTTTTCTTTTTAATTAATTTGCAAAACTTTCTAAAATCCTGTTTTCTCTTTGTCATTATGGGGTATTGAGTGTAGATTGATGAGGGAAAAAATGAATTTAAACGATTTCAGCATAAGGCTGCAACATAACAAAATGTGAAAAAAGTGAAGGGGTCTGAATACTTTCTGAATGCACTGTTTCTACAGTCACGTGAAAAAGTAAGTACACCCCATGTAAAGTTTTGACTTTTTCAACATATTTCAACATACAGCACTTTGATCTTCATTTCAACAATATTGAGAGGTAAAGGTGATATAATATAACAAATATCATGAAACATTTATATTTTGTCGTCCATTGTATAATTTAAATAAACATAAATGCAGAATTTGGCATGTGGAAAAAGAAAGTACACCCCTACATTTATCACTACTTCAAATACCTAAAATTAGAATCAGCTGCACCAGCTCAGGTGCAAATGATAAGAACATCGTTAGAGAGGATCTTGGAGGAACTTGTCTTATTTAAACCTCAAACATTTAGTTTGGTTTGCTCTTTGTTGTTGAAGTGTGCGGTGTCACCATGCCTAGATCAAAAGAGCTCTCTGAGGCCCTCAGAAAGAAGGTTATAGATGCCTACGAGTCTGGGAAGGGAATTAAAAAGATCTCCAAACAATTTGATATCAAACATTCGACTATCCGGAAGATCATCTACAAGTGGAGAAGATTCCAAACAACTGCCAACTTGTTCAGGCCAGGCCGCCCCAGCAAGTTCAGCCCGAGAGCAGACCGCAAGATGCTGAAAGCAGTCTCTAAGAAACCCAGCATGTCATCACGGGACCTACAGGTAGCTCTTGCCACTGTTGATGTCAAAGTGCACGAGTCTACCATTAGAAAGAGGCTGCACAAATTTGATCTGCATGGGAGGTGTGCCAGGAGGAAACCTTTGCTCTCCAGAAAGAACATCAGACAAGACTAAAGTTTGCCAATGAACACCTAGGCAAAGACCATCACTTCTGGAACAATGTGCTCTGGACAGATGAGTCAAAGGTAGAGCTATTTGGCCACAGTACCAGAAGACATGTTTGGCGAAAACCAAAGACAGCATTTGACCACAAGAACCTGATACCAACTGTAAAGCATGGTGGTGGAAATATGATGGTTTGGGGCAGCTTTGCTGCATCAGGACCTGGGCAGCTCACCATCATAGAATCCATGATGAATTCTTCATTGTACCAGAGGGTGCTTGAGGATAGTGTGACGCCATCTGTTGGAAAGTTGAAGCTCAACCGAAGCAACATGACAATGACCCTAAACATGCCAGTAAATCCACCAAGGAATGGCTGAAAAGAAAGAAATGGAGGTTCTGGAATGGCCAAGTCAAAGCCCGGATCTAAATCCCATTGAGATGTTGTGGGGGGATCTGAAACGAGCTGTGCATGCAAGAAACCCCTCAAACATCGCACAGCTGAAAGAATTCTGCATGGAGGAGTGGGCAAAAATTTCTCCCAGTCGATGTCGGAGACTGGTAGACAGTTACAAGAAACGCCTCATTGAGGTTGTTTCTGCCAAAGGGGGCAAGACCACCGATTAGAGCCAAGGGTGTACTTACTATTTTCACATGCGAAATTTGCATTTATATTTATTTAAATTATACAATGGACTACAAAATGTAAATGTTTCATGATATTTGTTACATTATATCACCTTTATCTCTCAATATTGTTGAAATGAAGATCAAATAGCTGTATGTTGAAATATGTTGAAAAAGTCAAAACTTTACATGGGGTGTACTTACTTTTTCACGTGACTGTATGTATATACACTACATGACCAAAAGTATGCGGACACCCCTTCTAAATCGTGGATTCGGCTGTTTCAGCCACACCCATTGCTGACAGGTATATATTAATCAAGCACGCAGCCATGCAATCTCCATAGACCAACATTGGCAGTGAAATGGGCCTTACTGAAGAGCTCAATGACGTTCAATGTGGCACCATCATAGGATGCCCCCTTTCCAACAAGTCAGTTCGTCAAATTTCTGCCCTGCTAGAGCTGCCCCGGTCAACTGTAAGTGCTGATATTGTGAAGTGTAAATGTCTCGGAGCATCAAAATCTTAGCCACGAAGTGGTAGGCCACACAAGCTCACAGAATGGGACCGCCGAGTGCTGTAGCGCATAGTACTTAAAAATTGTCTGTCCTCGGTTGCAACACTCACTACCGAGTTCCAAACTGCCTCTGGAAGCAACGGCAGCACAACAACTGTTCGTCGGGAGCTTCATGAAATGGGTTTCCATGGCCGAGCAGCCGCACACAAGCCTAAGATCGCCACGCACAATGCCAAGCGTCGGCTGGAGTGGTGTAAAGCTCACCGCCTTTGGACTCTGGAAGAGTGGATACGCGTTCCCTGGAGTGATGAATCACGCTTCACCATCTGGCAGTCTGACGGATGTATCTGGGTTTAGCAGATGTCATGAGAACGCCACATGCCCGAATGCATCGTGCCAACTGTAAAGTTTGGTGGAGGAGGAATAATGGTCTGGACAGCTTTTCATGGTTCGTGCTACGCCCCTTAGTTCCAGTGAAGGGAAATCTTAATGCTACAGCATACAATGACATTATAGACAATCGTGTGCTTCCATCTTGGTGGTAACAGTTTGGGGAAGGCCCATTCTTGTTTCAGCATGACAATGGCCCCTTGCACAATGTGAGGTCCATGAAGAAATGGTTTGTCGAGATCGGTGTGGAAGAACTTGACTGGTCTGCACAGAGCCCTGCCCTCAACCCTATCGAACACCTTTAGGATGAATTGGAATGCCGACTGCGAGCCAGGCCTAATCGCCCAACATCAGTGCTCGACCTCATTCATGCTCTTGTGGCTGAATGGAAGCAAATCCCCACAGCAATGTTCCAACATATTGTGGAAAGCCTTCCCAGAAGAGTGGAGGCTGTTATACTAGCAAAGGGGGGACCAACTCCATATTAATGCCCATGATTTTGGAATTTGATGTTCGGGCATCCACATACTTTTGGTCATGTAGTGTGTGTATATATATACTCTGCTCACCCATTATATCATTTATCCATGTGCTGTTATTTTAAGTGTACGTATTTGTCTATTGTGTGCATGTATGTAAATAGCTCATGCTTGTTAAGAGAATCAGCAAATGATCTTAACAATGCAGATATTTGTGTTTTCATTGACTTTTTACATGGTCTTTCAAAAACCTTTCCATCTGAGAGTGCCTCTGTGGTCATTGGAAGAACCCCATGGTTGCTCAATACAGCAATTTGGAATTAGATCAGAGCGTTGGTACACCATGGCCTTGTTTTTGCGAAAGACACCTTGTGAAGTTTAACATCCACCCAGTCATGGCAGCACACGAGACATCCTGCCTCGTAGACCTCGGAATGATGGCGCACTCGCTGGTGCAACGACCGTCGCGCGAATCACCAGGGTGTCAGGTCATAGTCGGGTCGTGAATCGAACCCATTCTGGACAGCTCACAGATCAAGTATTGCGTCGGTGATGTAGCTTACTCCACTTGCCTTATTAAAATATATAAAAGCCATTTTTGACACATTGGTCTTTATTTGCTTGTGAATAGGTTTTTGACATCTTGCGAGAAGAAGGGGAAAAGACTGATTGACTTATTTAAATGGTTTTTCGTTCGTTATGTTTTCGATTGAATTGCGCCATTGTGGGGCACATACCAGTGCATGGTTACTTTTATACACTCATGTTTCCCATCGTGGTACATCAATAAGCCAGACAGGGTTTTTGAAAGCTATTTCATGGGCGACTGCCCAACATCACAGCCACCTCATTCTGCCAAGCCACGTGGTCATTGTTCAAAACTCGTGCGAGTTAAGAAATACGTGCAGAGAAGGTCCACGTGACTTATATTAACGTTCACAGCTGCTACTCGTTAAACCTGTAAGCAGATCTGGCGTTACGTCACCAAAGCAACTTCCTTGTCGCATTGAGAAACTTTCCAGCATTAATTGAGCAAATATAAGTTTGTTCATTGGTCACGTGTAGCTGGATAGGTTTGAACATGTGTGTCTGTCCATCCGCCTCTCCTGTTCTAAGTTACCTTGACAGGTGCTCCTGCGTACAGGGTTACATGGGAACCAAATACCAATGAAGTTTCTGAGCATTCATCCCGTATCCTCAGAAGTCTGAGCTCGGCCATGCCACTGGGCTGGTGTTCAGCTCGATTACAGTACTGGGAGGACGGTATCGGAAGGTTCGACTGACATTTATCCCCAAAGGGTTTCCTTGTTTGTTGGAAAGCATCTGAAACGCACATTGTCGAGACTGCTTACTAAAGTTGTCCAAGAGAACACAAGAAGCTCTTTCTGCAAATAAGGAACTTTGAGTCAGCAATTACATATCTGTAAAAAGTAATGCATGGTTCATTTGAAGAACACATCTTGCATATTTACCTCCCACTAAAGATGGATGCAGGTTATGTTTTCATGAACAACACATCTTGCATATTTACCTCCCACTAAAGATGGATGCAGGTTATGTTTTCATGAACAACACATCTTGCATATTTACCTCCCACCAAAGATGGATACAGGTTATGTTTTCATGAACAACACATCTTGCATATTTACCTCCCACTAAAGATGGATACAGGTTATGTTTTCATGAACAACACGTCTTGCATATTTACCTCCCACTAAAGATGGATACAGGTTATGTTTTCATGAACAACACATCTTGCATATTTACCTCCCACTAAAGATGGATACAGGTTATGTTTTCATGAACAACACATCTTGCATATTTACCTCCCACCAAAGATGGATACAGGTTATGTTTTCATGAACAACACATCTTGCATATTTACCTCCCACCAAAGATGGATACAGGTTATGTTTTCACACCAACACATCTTGCATATTTACCTCCCCCACCAAAGATGGATACAGGTTATGTTTTCACCCCAACACATCTTGCATATTCACCTCCCCCACGAAAGATGGATACAGGTTATGTTTTCATGAACAACACATCTTGCATATTTACCTCCCACTAAAGATGGATACAGGTTATGTTTTCATGAACAACACATCTTGCATATTTACCTCCCACTAAAGATGGATACAGGTTATGTTTTCATGAACAACACATCTTGCATATTTACCTCCCACTAAAGATGGATACAGGTTAAGTTTTCATGAACAACACGTCTTGCATATTTACCTCCCCCACTAAAGATGGATACAGGTTATGTTTTCATGAACAACACATCTTGCATATTTACCTCCCCCACGAAAGATGGATGCAGGTTATGTTTTCATGAACAACACGTCTTGCATATTTACCTCCCCCACTAAAGATGGATGCAGGTTATGTTTTCATGAACAACACATCTTGCATATTTACCTCCCTCACTAAAGATGGATGCAGGTTATGTTTTCATGAACAACACGTCTTGCATATTTACCTCCCCCACTAAAGATGGATACAGGTTATGTTTTCATGAACAACACATCTTGCATATTTACCTCCCCCACGAAAGATGGATGCAGGTTATGTTTTCATGAACAACACGTCTTGCATATTTACCTCCCCCACTAAAGATGGATGCAGGTTATGTTTTCATGAACAACACATCTTGCATATTTACCTCCCTCACTAAAGATGGATGCAGGTTATGTTTTCATGAACAACACGTCTTGCATATTTACCTCCCCCACTAAAGATGGATGCAGGTTATGTTTTCATGAACAACACATCTTGCATATTTACCTCCCTCACTAAAGATGGATACAGATTATGTTTTCATGAACAACACGTCTTGCATATTTACCTCCCCCACTAAAGATGGATGCAGGTTATGTTTTCATGAACAACACGTCTTGCATATTTACCCCCCCCCCACCAAAGATGGATGCAGGTTATGTTTTCATGAACAACACGTCTTGCATATTTACCTCCCCCACTAGAGATGGATACAGGTTATGTTTTCATGAACAACACATCTTGCATATTTACCTCCCCCACTGAAGATGGATACAGGTTATGTTTTCATGAACAACACGTCTTGCATATTTACCTCCCCCACGAATGATGGATACAGGTTATGTTTTCATGAACAACACATCTTGCATATTTACCTCCCCCACTAAAAATGGATGCAGGTTATGTTTTCATGAACAACACATCTTGCATATTTACCTCCCCCACTAAAGATGGATACAGGTTATGTTTTCACCCCAACACATCTTGCATATTTACCTCCCCCACTAAAGATGGATGCAGGTTAAGTTTTCATGAACAACACGTCTTGCATATTTACCTCCCCCACTAAAGATGGATGCAAGTTATGTTTTCATGAACAACACGTCTTGCATATTTACCTCCCCCACTCAAGATGGATGCAGATTATGTTTTCATGAACAACACATCTTGCATATTTACCTCCCCCACTAAAGATGGATGCAGGTTATATTTTCACCACAACACGTCTTGCATATTTACCTCCCCCACTAAAGATGGATGCAGGTTATGTTTTCATGAACAACACATCTTGCATATTTATCTCCCCCACGAAAGATGGATACAGGTTATGTTTTCACCCCAACACATCTTGCATATTTACCTCCCCCACTAAAGATGGATGCAGGTTATGTTTTCACCCCCAACACATCTTGCATATTTACCTCCCTCACTAAAGATGGATACAGGTTATGTTTTCAAGAACAACACATCTTGCATTTTTACCTCCCACACTAAAGATGGATGCAGGTTATGTTTTCAGCACAACACAACTTGCATATTTACCTCCCCCACTAAAGATGGATGCAAGTTATGTTTTCATGAACAACACATCCTGCATATTTACCTCCCCCACCAAAGATGGATGCAGGTTATGTTTTCACCCCAACACATATTGCATATTGTTACGGGGTCCTCCCCTATCCACTGGTCTCGGTAAACCTCTGAACCCAGGCATCCCGGCAGAAAGATATGTTATCCTTGGTTGAAATTAACCAATAATGAAACCACACCAAGGGTTATGAACAAACAATATATTAAAAGCACACAAAAAGCACCATACAACAATGGGGGCAATCAACCCCGCAATCCATTCTTAAGATGGTACCCTAGCTCAGACTCACGGCACCCCCAGGGAAGGAAGCAAAGCCCTTCTCAATGTTTGTAGAACACAACGGTGCTCCCGGCGAAGAGGCGATGGCGATGAGGTGGGTAAGGAGATGTAGGTAAGGCAGGGACCATCACGTGGTCCGAGCCAACCCCAATTGGCCGTGGAAAGAGGAATCCCAAAGACACTATCCAAACGTGCACATACACCGTGCAGTCGCGAACCGCACCGTATTCTTCGAAGGCCACTGTCGCGCACCCACATCCTCGGCAACCCACCAGAGGGCGGGACCAGCGGACGCGACTAACCAAGGGTCCGTGAACGACGCGCGAGGTCCCCGAAATGGCGGTCGGTTCTTCTTCGGGCCGCAGCCGCTAGGCGAATATTCTCTGGAATCTCGCTCCGGAATTCTCTCCGGAATTTCGCCGCTGGGCGAAAAATCCCAAACTAGTACCTGGTTTCGCAGGCTTTTCCCCGACACCAGCAATATCGACG
The DNA here is from genome assembly GCF_964187855.1 of Myxine glutinosa. Classification (NCBI taxonomy): domain Eukaryota; kingdom Metazoa; phylum Chordata; class Myxini; order Myxiniformes; family Myxinidae; genus Myxine; species Myxine glutinosa. Next base: position 155,992,215 of record NC_136268.1, read on the forward strand.
ATCGCACGAGATTCCTTTCCAAGACTCAATGTTCCCTCTCCATGGACGCTCGACCACGCTGGGTGCGGAGCTGTTACCAAACGCCTCGTTTCACCTCTCCCTCACACACTCTTCTTCCTCGCTCCACCTCTTCCGGTGCCCTATCCGATTTCCGGCATCATTTTTGTCATGAGCGCTTTTAAACCTTTTAACCACAATAACCCTTACTGTGAACCAACAATAATAATAATACCAACAATAATTAGAGCCAAATCCATAACACTTCCCCCCCTCAAGAAAGAAAGTTTGAACACAGCAAAAACTTTCTTTGTAGGCAAATTCTTGAAACCAACACCAGTAATCAATGTTTCCCCAAAAATAAAGCAACAAAACTTCGAACAAATTACAGAGATTTCCAAAGTTAATTCACTCTGGACAAAGCATCAGCAACGACCTTGTCCCTGCCCTTTACATGTTCAATTTCCAAGTTACCCCTGCAAAGCCAAACTCCATCTCATCACCCTCTGATTTTTACTTTTAGTTTCTTTTGAATGAAGGTTAAGGGGTTGATCAAAAATCCCAAGTCAAGCAAATCGATAGCACCTTTTCTGGGAGGCCGAGCTGAGGACCAGGTTCCATGGTGGTTGGGTGGTCTGGCCTGGACATATTCACTACCTGGATGCCTTTAGGAATGTGGAGTTCATGGTTAGTCCGTGTAGGAAAGTTCACTACATGGACGCCTTTAGGAACGTGGCGTTCACGGTTAATCCGTGTAGGAATCTTGGCTCGGCTGCTCCACAGCATTCAGTGCTTCCACTCTTTCTAACTTTCCTAACAATCACGGTTGGACCACTTGTCGCTGTAGTCACATGAATGGCGGTCTCCTTCTCGGCCACTGCTCTGATAAACCTTCCTTTGGGAGCTGCCATAACTCTGGAAGCCTCCATAATAATAACGATTGCGGCCACCACCACTACTAATCCATGGTCCTCCTCTGTAGCCCCCTCGACCCCTAGGAAATGCCCTCCCGACTGTGATGGTCTGACCATCCAACTCCTTGCTATTCAGATCCTTTTCTGCAACTCTGGCATCCTTTGAGTTTTCAAACGTGACAAAGCCAAACTCTCTTGACTTTTGTGTATCCCTGTCTTTTATCAGCAGCACTTCCAAAAGCGGGCCATATTTGCTGAAGGCAGACCCCAGAACCTCTTCCTTTGTTTTGAAGTTCAGTCCCCCTACAAAGAGCTTGCCAATATTGCCTCCATCCCTGACGTGCGTGTGCCGACACTTAGTTTCAGGGTATTTCGTCTTCTCTTCAGGGAGCTTCTTACTAGGCTTTTCAGCAAACATCGGGTTACCAGAAACTTGGCCACTGGCCAAATCATTCCCGATAACAAAAGATACTCCTTCTACAGGAAGAGTGGCTTGTAAACCGACGGTGACCGGTCCTGACACCAAATCGGACTCCAAATGGATGACATGAAGTGGAGCACTAACACAGCCACCAATCCCCTGTAAACGAACACTATCCCCAGTTGCCGTCTCCTCGGACAATGGCAAGATGCCTTCAAGCATTAAAGATTAATGTGCTCCTGTGTCCCTCAATATCCTAACAGGTCTCCGGTTAGTCGAGGCTCCATCCAGTGACACAAACCCCTCTGAAATAAATGGTTGGTAATCCTTTTGAGGGCGATTTCTCACAATGGCAATTGCATTTGGAGTCATACTAGTCGAACTCCGCTCCTGATTTTCCTTTCCCAGAGCATAACCGTTGGACATCAAGTGTCCAGGTTTATTGCAAAAAGTGCAAGTAGGCCCAGAGGAGAACCTCGTGGTCTGCCAAGGCATGGGGGCAGTGGTCTGCCTCGAGCCCCCTGGACGATAGGTCTGTCTTGGAACCGCAGTCTTCTGATTTCTAGAAGTCGTGGTGTCAGAGTGGTCCGCATTTTCATCTCGAGGCCACCACCCCATGGATTTTCATTCTCCACACCTGATGTACCACAGCTCCCCTGGCTAGGTCTGGGCGAGAAGTTCGGTTTGTGGAACCCCATCCTGTGTGTTAAGGCATAGTCATCTGCCATGGTTGCTGCCTCATACCACTTTGGTACTTTCCTTTCCTCCAGATGAACTTTAATGTCATCGTGGACACACTGTTGGAATTCCTCCACCAGGATCAATTGTCGCAATAGTTCGAGGTCTTTTCCAACTCCTTTTGAATCACACCACCTATCAAACATGGTTTCTTTCATTCTGGCAAACTCCACATGGGTCTCACTCTCCCTCCTCCTGGCATTCCGGAATTTTTGCCGGTAAGCTTCCAGGACCAATTCATAGGCTTTGAGAATGTGTTTCTTCAATACCTCATAATCTGCACATTGGTCAATCGGTAAAGCCGAATAAATAGCTTGAGCTTTACCCACCAGAACTTTGCACTAGTATGGACCAGTACTCCTCAGGCCAGTTTAACAGTCGAGCCACTTTCTCAAAGTGTGTAAAAAACTTGGCTACCTTCTTTTCATTGAAGGGTGGAACCAGCCTCACATGTCTGCCAACATCCCAGGTGTTTTGACTAGGTGTCGAATCAGTCGGCATGGATGGTACCTCTCCCTGTTCTTTCATTACATCCAGCTCCTTGAGTCTAATTTCCTGCTGAAGCGCCATTTCACTGTCCTTTAACTCCCTGTCGGCTTTTCTCTCCTCTGCTTCGAGTTCTCTTGCAGCTCTCCTTTCCTCTGCTTGTTTCTCTTCTCTTCTCTCTTCTGCTTTCCTTTCCTCTGCTTTTAACCTTTCCTGGAGTTCTCGTTCCTCTGCTTTTCATCTTTCCTGGAGTTCTCGTTCCACTCTCCTTTCCTCTGCTTTTTTGTCTTCTAACCTTTCCTGGAGTTCTCTTTCCTGTTCTGCTCTTTCCTTTTCTGCTTTCCTTTCCTCTGCTTTTAATCTTTCCTGGAGTTCTCGTTCCTCTGCTTTTTCCCTTTCCTGGCTCTGTAATTGCATCTCCAGTTTCCGGAGCTCCACATTTTCTTGTTCTTCTGGTAACCAATCCCAGACTACCTCTTCCCATGTTCCTAATCCCACCATAGATTGTATCACCACTGTCTGCATCTTTGCCTTCTTCATATTCGTTCGGACCTCCACGCTAAAATGTTTGGCCAATTTCCAGAGGTCCGATTTTACTAACGCTCTGAACTGTGCTTCACTAGGGGTCACTGCAAACTTCTCTGCGTCAAACTCCATGGTGACTCTTGTTAACACCTGTTAACCTTCACACAAGAAATGTTTAAAAAAAAAAATTTTTTTTTTTTTGGGAAAGATTTGGGAATGTTGGAACAGGTTACAACTTTGGGAATTCTGGGAATGTTAGGGAATTCTTTCCCGGACTAAATCTAGGGAATTTTATATCCCGGACGCAGACCCAATTTCGAGCCCACGAATATCAATTGGACGAGCCCCCAATTTCTGTTACGGGGTCCTCCCCTATCCCCTGGTCTCGGTAAACCTCCGAACCCCGAGAGGGGCCCCGGCAGAAAGATATGTTATCCTTGGTTGAAATTAACCAAAAATGAAACCACACCAAGGATTATGAACAAACAATATATTAAAAGCACACAAAAAGCACCATACAACAATGGGGACAATCAACCCCGCAATCAACCCCGCAATAAGATGGTACCCTAGCTCAGACTCACGGCACCCCCAGGGACGGAAGCAGAGAATTCTCAATGTCTCGAGAACACAACGGTGCTCCCGGCGAAGAGGCGATGGCGATGAGGCGGGTAAGGAGATGTAGGTAAGGCGGGGACCGTCACGTGGTCCCAGCCAACCCCAATTGGCGGTGGAAAGAGGAATCCCAAAGACGCTATCCAAACGTGCACATACACCGTGCAGTCGCGAACCGCACCATATTCTTCAAAGGCCACTGCCGCGCACACACATCCTCGGCAACCCACCGGAGGGCGGGACCAGCGGAGGCGACGAACCAAGGGTCCGCGAACGACACGCGAGGTCCCCGAAATGGCGGTCGGTTCTTCCTCGGGCCGCAGCCGCGAGGCGAAGATTCTCCGGAATCTCCCACCTGTACCTGGCTTCGCAGGCTTTTCCCCGACACCAGCGATATCGATGATCGCACGAGATTCCTTTCCAAGACTCAAAGTTCCCTCTCCATGGACGCTCGACCACGCTGGGTGCAGAGCTGTTACCAAACACCTCGTTTCACCTCTCCCTCACGCGCCCTTCTTCCTCGCTCCACCTCTTCCGGTGCCCTATCCGATTTCCGGCATCATTTTTGTCATGAGCGCTCTTAAACCTTTTAACCACAATAACCCTTACTGAGAACCAACAATCATAATAATACCAACAATAATTAGGGCCGAATCCGTAACAATATTTACCTCCCCCACCAAAGATGGATACAGGTTATGTTTTCATGAACAACACATCTTGCATATTTACCTCCCCCACCAAAGATGGATACAGGTTATGTTTTCATGAACAACACATCTTGCATATTTACCTCCCACTAAAGATGGATGCAGGTTATGTTTTCATGAACAGCACATCTTGCATATTTACCTCCCCCACCAAAGATGGATACAGGTTATGTTTTCATGAACAACACATCTTGCATATTTACCTCCCACTAAAGATGGATGCAGGTTATGTTTTCACCCAAACACATCTTGCATATTTACCTCCCTCACGAAAGATGGATACAGGTTATGTTTTCACCCAAACACATCTTGCATATTTACCTCCCTCACGAAAGATGGATGCAGGTTATGTTTTCACCCAAACACATCTTGCATATTTACCTCCCTCACTAAAGATGGATGCAGGTTATGTTTTCACCCAAACACATCTTGCATATTTACCTCCCTCACGAAAGATGGATACAGGTTATGTTTTCACCCAAACACATCTTGCATATTTACCTCCCTCACTAAAGATGGATGCAGGTTATGTTTTCACCCAAACACATCTTGCATATTTACCTCCCCCACTAAAGATGGATACAGGTTATGTTTTCACCCAAACACATCTTGCATATTTACCTCCCTCACTAAAGATGGATGCAGGTTATGTTTTCACCCAAACACATCTTGCATATTTACCTCCCCCACTAAAGATGGATGCAGGTTATGTTTTCACCCAAACACATCTTGCATATTTACCTCCCTCACTAAAGATGGATGCAGGTTATGTTTTCACCCAAACACATCTTGCATATTTACCTCCCCCACTAAAGATGGATGCAGGTTATGTTTTCACCCAAACACATCTTGCATATTTACCTCCCCCACTAAAGATGGATGCAGGTTATGTTTTCACCCCAACACATCTTGCATATTTACCTCCCCCACTAAAGATGGATACAGGTTATGTTTTCACCCAAACACATCTTGCATATTTACCTCCCCCACGAAAGATGGATGCAGGTTATGTTTTCACCCCAACACATCTTGCATATTTACCTCCCCCACTAAAGATGGATACAGGTTATGTTTTCATGAACAACACATCTTGCATATTTACCTCCCCCACTAAAGATGGATGCAGGTTATGTTTTCACCCAAACACATCTTGCATATTTACCTCCCCCACTAAAGATGGATACAGGTTATGTTTTCATGAACAACACATCTTGCATATTTACCTCCCCCACTAAAGATGGATACAGGTTATGTTTTCACCCAAACACATCTTGCATATTTACCTCCCCCACTAAAGATGGATACAGGTTATGTTTTCATGAACAACACATCTTGCATATTTACCTCCCCCACTAAAGATGGATGCAGGTTATGTTTTCACCCCAACACATCTTGCATATTTACCTCCCCCACTAAAGATGGATGCAGGGTATGTTTTCATGAACAACACATCTTGCATATTTACCTCCCCCACTAAAGATGGATGCAGGTTATGTTTTCACCCCAACACATCTTGCATATTTACCTCCCCCACTAAAGATGGATACAGGTTATGTTTTCACCCAAACACATCTTGCATATTTACCTCCCCCACTAAAGATGGATGCAGGTTATGTTTTCACCCAAACACATCTTGCATATTTACCTCCCCCACGAAAGATGGATGCAGGTTATGTTTTCACCCCAACACATCTTGCATATTTACCTCCCCCACTAAAGATGGATACAGGTTATGTTTTCATGAACAACACATCTTGCATATTTACCTCCCCCACTAAAGATGGATGCAGGTTATGTTTTCACCCAAACACATCTTGCATATTTACCTCCCCCACTAAAGATGGATACAGGTTATGTTTTCATGAACAACACATCTTGCATATTTACCTCCCCCACTAAAGATGGATACAGGTTATGTTTTCACCCAAACACATCTTGCATATTTACCTCCCCCACTAAAGATGGATACAGGTTATGTTTTCATGAACAACACATCTTGCATATTTACCTCCCCCACTAAAGATGGATGCAGGTTATGTTTTCACCCCAACACATCTTGCATATTTACCTCCCCCACTAAAGATGGATGCAGGGTATGTTTTCATGAACAGCACATCTTGCATATTTACCTCCCCCACTAAAGATGGATGCAGGTTATGTTTTCACCCCAACACATCTTGCATATTTACCTCCCCCACTAAAGATGGATGCAGGTTATGTTTTCACCCCAGTGCGTCTGTTTGTGAACAGGATATCTGAAAAAGATGTGGACGGATTCGGACGAATCTTGGTAAATGAGTGGATTAGGCGACAAGAACAAGTGATTAGATGTTGGTGCAGGTCTGGATGCAGATCGGGCCTATCATTTGGATACAAAACGTAAACTGTTCAGCCTGGCGGAGGTATGCTCTCATCGTCACTCTATACCGAAACACCAAACGGTCTGCAAAATGGATTATTTGCTCACAAAACATTCCTACTGTTTCTGTTATCCACTCAGATTATGGTCCTTGGGTTGCTGATTGCTGTAAAGTCTGCCAACCTGGTGTTTGTGTGGGCAGAGCTTCCGCAGGGCGTGTTCAACAAGATATTCCAGGTGTTTTTATGTGTGGATTGAGGTGAACAGTCAGTTTTAATCCAAGGTGTAGAGATAGAAGTTCAACCATAGAGTGATGGCAGAGGATTAGATAAGAGGATTTGTCAAGGGTCTTTGCGGGTCGACAGCACAACAGTTTCAAACTGATTTCGAGGTCGTGTTACAAGTAGCTGGCGATAAAGTTCATACTTTTCCAAATTGATTGAGAGAGACGCAGCTGTATCCTGATGTTACGATAGGATGAGAACCTCACCAACATGGAAGTCATCAGAAAAATTATCCAAAGGAGGTGAAAAGGCAGCTGATCTATGCGCAAAACAGGATTAGTCCCAGCACATCGCAATGAAGGATTTCAACTTTTCAGATGAAAGTGGAAAAAGGTGTATTAAGAGTGACACAAGATTTCCACATGTGAAGTGTACCTTAGATGTTTTTAACAGAAGGCCTAGCGAGCAGAGGTGGCTGTCAAATTACATCAAAAGCACAAAGTATTCCCAAAGAAATTCCCTTCACCTCTCACTTGAAGTTCAGGGCATCTGTCAAGTGGTGCAACAATTGAAGGAGCATGTCCAATGTTTGAGTAACCAGGAAGAAAACCAAGCTGTTGGTTTATCACCAGATAGTGCATGCACAAGACCGAAGCTGGAACCATCATGAGATTTTCTTTGTTTAAAGGAGATGAATCCCAACAGAGAAAAGTTCCTGTGCACCATAAAAGATACACAAAATGATACCGACATGCAGCCCAGCAATATGACCAGCTAACATGTCTCTTGATGTGTTCCCCAGTTTACACGTGAATATCCGGAACTTATGTCCCTTGACATGTTCCCCAGTTTCCCATGAATATCCGGAACTTATGTACCTTGACAGGTTCCCCAGTTTACCCATGAATATCTGGAACTTATGTCCCTTGACATGTTCCCCAGTTTCCCATGAATATCCGGAACTTATGTACCTTGACAGGTTCCCCAGTTTACCCATGAATATCCGGAACTTATGTCCCTTGACATGTTCCCCAGTTTACTCATGAATATCCAGAACTTATGTCCCTTGACATGTTCCCCAGTTTACCCATGAATATCCGGAACTTATGTCCCTTGACATGTTCCCCAGTTTACCCATGAATATCAGGAACTTATGTCCCTTGACATGTTCCCCAGTTTACCCATGAATATCTGGAACTTATGTCCCTTGACATGTTCCCCAGTTTACCCATGAATATCTGGAACTTATGTCCCTTGACATGTTCCCCAGTTTCCCATGAATATCCGGAACTTATGTACCTTGACAGGTTCCCCAGTTTACCCATGAATATCCAGAACTTATGTCCCTTGACATGTTCCCCAGTTTACTCATGAATATCCAGAACTTATGTCCCTTGACATGTTCCCCAGTTTACCCATGAATATCCGGAACTTATGTCCCTTGACATGTTCCCCAGTTTACCCATGAATATCAGGAACTTATGTCCCTTGACATGTTCCCCAGTTTACCCATGAATATCAGGAACTTATGTCCCTTGACATGTTCCCCAGCTTACCCATGAATATCCGGAACTTATGTCCCTTGATATGTTCCCCAGTTTACCCATGAATATCTGGAAGTTATGTCCCTTTACATGTCCCCCAGTTTATCCATGAATATCCGGAAGTTATGTCCCTTGACATGTCCCCCAGGTTACCCATGAATATCCGGAAGTTATGTCCCTTGACATGTCCCCCAGTTTTCCCATGAATATCCGGAACTTATGTCCCTTGACATGTTCTCCAGGTTACCCAGATATATCCGGAAGTTATGTCCCTTGACATGTCCCCCAGTTTACCCATGAATATCCGGAAGTTATGTTCCTTGACATGTTCCCCAGTTTACCCATGAATATACGGAAGTTATGTCCCTTGACATGTTCCCCAGTTTCCCCCTGAATATCCGGAGGTTATGTCCCTTGACATGTCCCCCAGTTTACCCATGAATATCCGGAAGTTATGTCCCTTGACATGTCCCCCAGTTTACCCATGAATATCCGGAAGTTATGTCCCTTGACATGTCCCCCAGTTTACCCATGAATATCCGGAAGTTATGTCCCTTGACATGTCCCCCAGTTTACCCATGAATATCCGGAAGTTATGTCCCTTGACATGTCCCCCAGTTTACCCATGAATATCCGGAAGTTATGTCCCTTGACATGTTCCCCAGTTTACTCATGAATATCCGTAACTTGCACGAGCATACTCTGCACTGCACGCACAAATTGCCATGCACGTGTACTGAGTCACGTGACATTGCTACACGTGGTTTCCGTGCTATTGGCATGCTTGAGGCAGGAATGCCACAAAACGTTGTGGCCAGGTGTGTTGGTGTTCATCGGAAGACCACAGGTCACTCTGGAGACATTATCAACAAACTGGGAACATCAGAGACCGTCCACGCTCTGGGCGACCATTTGTGACGTCATGTCGTTCAGATAACCATATCCGGGTGGCGCACCTTAGGAATCGGTTCCAGACAGCAAGTTTCACATGACAACTCGCAGCATCTCTGTCTTGTGACCAATCGGTGCCAGCACTGTGAGGAATCAGTTACCCGAGCATCACATCTGACCACACCGACCAGCGGTACATCCGATTTTGTTGCCACGTCATCGACATGTACACCTAACTTGGTGTAGACTACGTCTGAGGTTCAGGAGACGAGATTGGGCTGCTATCCTCTTTACAGATTGGACGAGGTTCCATCTTGACTGTAGTTATGGCTGCTGTCACGTTTTAGATGGAAAGGTGACATTACGCTGACACACGTGTTCGGCGTTGGAAGTGTGGTTGTCGTTAAATAAATCGCTAATTTCACTAAGGTGAAACAAACTTATCAAATCGCTAATTAATTGTTTTATTCGCAATTCCTAGATCTTTGTGAGTATTATATTCTCATCCGTGAGAATGTGCGTCGACCATGCTGTTTTTACCCCATGCACGCAAAGCGAAAAGCGGGGTAAAGCAATTTGTTTCGCGTCCGTCCATCCGTCTGTCTTACCAGTTTTTTTTTTTTGTTTGTTTTTTTTGTATACGGAATCGAGGCTCGTGAAAGAGCTAACATTTATTTCACAAACAAATCAACCAGACAAACAAAATATACAAAAGAGGGCAAAAGAGGGCTAAGAGGGTTTATGATCAATGTTATATGTTCAATGTTATATTGTATTTTGATCATGAATCGCAACATGAATAGGAAGTCAAGTGTGCTGTTTTCACGGGTGGATCCAGGAATTTCAAGACGGGGGGGTGCATGAAACTATAGCGCTGGTGGGGGGCGGGGGGGAGTTAAAGGGGGGGTCTGGGGATCCTCCCCCAGGAAATTATTTTTAAAATTATCGTCAGAAACGGCATTTCGTGCGTTATTGGAAGTTTCTGCATTCAATTGTGTTCTGCCCTGGTCCAACAGTTCAGCAGATTCGCACCGCCTGCACCTCCCCCCCCCCCCCCCCCCCCGTGGATCCGCCCCTGGTTTTACCGTACCTTTGCCTCTGGGACAGCACATGCTCCGAGAGGAGTGAGATCATCTTTTTACTCTGTCCACCTGTCTGGCAGTGAAACAAAATTGAAAACCATTCCAAACAGGAAACTTACTGTTTTTAAGGATGTCACAAAGGACACAAACAACAGGCACGAATTACTAATGTGATGTGTTATATCCGGTGGTGTAACAGACACTGGGGAAAACGGTCGTAAAATCTGGAATTTATTTATTTATACGCCTCAAAACTTGTTTTAAACCTTTATTAGGATTCCTCTGCATGAAATGTAGAGGAATACCTATTATTATTACCTCCGCCGCCAAAGGTGGATGGAGGTTATGTTTTCACCCCTGTCTGTCCGTTTGTCCATTTGTTTGTGAACAAAATATCTCGAAAAGGTGCGGACGAAATTTAGCGGAGAGGTAGCATAGGTGACAAAGACGAAGTGATTCGATTTTGGTGATGATCCGAATTGTGATCCGGCTACTATAATTTTTAAGTGATTCTTCACCATTGGGAGACGGGGCCAAAAACAATACATGGCAGGATATCTCAAAAAGTTATGGATGGATTTTGACGAAACTTGGCGGACCGGTTGGGTGTCTGACGAGGACGATTTGATTCGATTTTGGTTCGGATCTGAATATGGATTCGGATATGATAATTATTTAATTTATAAAGTGATTCTTCACCATTGGGAGACAGGGCCAAAAACAATACATGGCAGGATATCTCAAAAAGTTATGGATGGATTTGGACGAAACTTGGTGGACCGGTTGGGAGTCTGACAAGGACGATTTGATTCGATTTTGGTTCGGATCTGAATATGGATTCGGATATGATAATTATTTAATTTATAAAGTGATTCTTCACCATTGGGAGACAGGGCCAAAACGAATCATAGCAGGATATCTCAAAAAGTTATGGATGGATTTTGACGAAACTTGGCGGACCGGTTG